>NC_133328.1:586904066-587217233 GCF_042186555.1 Aquarana catesbeiana
TGGGGTTGAAGATCTCAGCTGATGGGGAGCAAGGAGAGGTCCGCCTTGTTCTTTGGTGTGGGTCTTTTAAGTACTGTTGCCAACGGACTGCATAGCAGCTTGACATATGTCTGGTCAAGCATGTGGTGCCCAAGTGGCTGACGTTTTGGCCACGCTTGATACGCTTCAGACATATGTTGCAAACGGCAATGGTGCGATCTGCTGCACAGACTATATATATATTTGAAATACACTGCAGCTAACCAAATCAACAAACTGCCTGAAGTATATTAGAAACAGTAGAACAGGAACGGTCTGCAGTGAGCTCTAGCTAAACTCGATACAGTGGATATATATATATATATATAGCAGTCTGACTGTATATATATATATATATATATATATATATATATATATATATATATATATATATGAAATACACTGCAGCTAACTAAATCAACAAACTGCCTGAAGTATATTAGAAACAGTAGAGCAGGAACAGTCTGCAGTGAGATCTAGCTAAACTCGATACAGTGGATATATATATATATATAGCAGTCTAAACTGTATATATATATATATGAAATACACTGCAGCTAACTAAATCAACAAACTGCCTGAAGTATATTAGAAACAGTAGAGCAGGAACGGTCTGCAGTGCGATCTAGCTGAACAGGATCAACTGCCTGCCTGAAGTCGATTAGAAATAGTACAGAAAGAACAGTCTGCAGTGAGATCTAGCTAACTGAATAAACTGCCTGCTCAAAGTAAATGAAATGACACACACTCTCTCTCTCTATCTATCTCTCTATAACCCCAGCAACACACTACACAGGGCCGACGTGCAGGCAGCCTTATATAGTGTGGGGCATGTACTTTACCCCCTGAGCCATAATTGGCCAAAGGCACCCTGCCTTTGGCCAATTATGGCTCTGTTTGCTTACAGCGCTGTGATTGGCCAAAGCACTGCAATGACGCAGTGCATTATGGGCTGTTCGCGCCGCTCGAATTTTAACAGCCCAGAACATTTGAACAGCCGATGTTAAGTCGAACTCATGTTCCACTCGAGCAGCTGATCCCTAGTTATAACATAATAATTTATTATTTATCTATTTACTGTGAAATTACTGGTTTGAAGTTATAACTTCAAACTTCAATAATTCGTCCGTTAAGCCACCTGCTTGAGTACAGTTTTTGAAAATATAGTAAATTACAATAATAATAAAAACAATATATAATAATTGTTTATTACTTACTTATGGTAATTAACCCGTTGCCACCCAGGCCAATTTTGACACTTCTCTCCTACGTGTAAAAATCATAATTCTTTTGCTAGAAAATTACTCAGAACCCCCAAACATTATATTTATTGTTTTAGCAGACACCCTAGGGAATAAAATGGTGGTCATTGCAACTTTTTATGTTACACGGTATTTGTGCAGCAATTTTTCAAACGTGTTTTTTTTGGAAAAGTTAATAAAAAAATAGAAAATAAAACACTAAAGTTAGCACGATTTTTTTAATATAATGTGAAAGATGATGTTATGCCGGGTAAATAGATACATGTTACGCTATAAAATTGCGCACACTTGTGGAATGGTGCCAAACCTCAGTACCTAAAAATCTCCATCATTTTTTACAGGTTACATGTTGAAAGTTACAGAGGAGGTCTAGTGCTAGAAATATTGCTCTCAGTCTAACGTTCGCAGTGTATGTAACCTGTGTGTATTTGGCTCTGATACTAGCTAGTGCCTCACCAGCCACTGACCTCACCGCACAGCCCTACAGGCTAGGAACACACAGTCCCTTGGGAAAAGTAGCACATGTGGAGTGAACTGCTTCCTGCAACACCATCTGCTTTCCTGTAGGCACTAGTCTCAGCTCTACTTCCCTCAGAAATGCCAGCACACCTGGCTGCCATCTCACCAGCCCACCTGACTGCTTCTTCTTTCAAGTCTACCCAACTGACACACACTGGAGATTTCCCAGCGCAGGGTTGGATGAAGACTTGCACACTGCTGTCTTCAAGAGAGATCTGCTACAGCTGGCAGTCTCTCCCCTTGTCTGTTCCTGTACTGTGCTGATCTACTCACTCTATCTCTCTTTGCTCCTGCTGCTTCTCTGAAAAGCTTCCCTCCAACTGCCCCCTATGGTAGGATTCTTCCAAGCCAGTCTCCTGAGCTCCAGCCCGAGGTAAAACCCTTTCCTGACAGGGGTCCCTCAAGGGCTATCGATAGACTCCATCAGCACTGCTTCTCCATCTTCCACCCAACTCTCCGTCTGGCATGGCTCATGTCTATTTAAGGGCTCCTTAGTTCCCTCCCAGGCCCACTTCCTGGGGATTGGCTAAGGGCCCCTAAATATGCAGGGCAACGCCCCTAGCTTCTGCCCACTAATTTCTAGAATATTCTACAACATTCTAGAACCAGGGGGAGGCGCCAGAGAGCTGCCAGCACGAGTCATCCAGCCCTAACCTCTAATAACCGTGACCCAGATTCTATGACTCCCTGGGCCAGCTATAATGTACCTGCACTACTGCTAGTAGCACACCAGAGGGTGCTACAATTATATCTCTTTTTCTACGCTGCCTCTTGACTGATGAATTGATTAATCAGGTGGTAGCTGTGCAGATAAAGCAGACCCTATATTGTGTCCAATAGAACAATATGTTTTTAACATTCATGCTAATTATCAGGTTACCTTGTTGGCATTCCCTTTTCATTGCCAACAATATTACCTGACTATTATTAGACAGAACCTTCAGGAAATTGCAGTGTTGCAGTCTGATCAATGAGGAGAGAGGACTGAGAAAATTGTCCCTTCTGCCAAAAACTGATGTCATCATTGTGGCCTGGGCAAAGTCACTTGAAAGAGCCTAGAGATTGCTTTTTAACGATAAAAGGTGGAAATTTTAAAAATTATGTTAATGTATATTTTGACATGTCAAGAATTTATGCAGAATTGTAAAGCACTTAGAGGTAATCATGTATTCGTACCCTATTGTTAAGTGTGTTAGGCGGTATAGTGAAATTTTGAGTACCTCCACATTTAGATGCCTTCAGAGTTCAGAACTAAAGCCTCTGAAAGCCTTATCCAGGTAAGTAATTATAGGAAGTTAGAAAGCAGCAACAGAGGATTATATTGCTGTCCCCTTGTTGCTTTGAAGATGAATATTACTGCAACTAGTTGAAGTTAGTCACATTCTACTGGGCTTGTCCTGTAATTGTTGAAGACATTTTTATACTTATCCAAACAGCTTTCTTAACTCTAATGCTGCTTGGATCTATAATATTACATAACAGTAATTTGAATGTGACTGACTAATATTAGCTATACCATGACCTTGATAAAAGAAAATCTTTACGGACATATCAACATTACTGCAACGTTTGCTAGTAAGTTCTGTGAAAAGAGCAAACCCGGATTATAAAGCACACCAGCCGATTTATTTTATGTAACTAAATAGGTGAAAGTAAAAGCCACAGGCCCAGGTGTATAATTTAAACCTGGGTATGAACCAAGTGCAGGTCTTTTAACTTTCACCCCCCACCCCAAGGAGCTGCAGCATAAGTTGCAGGTCTTGCCCTTATTCCTCTCCATCCTGCTAAAGTACCAAAGTCAGCTTCCTCTACAATGCCCTGTACACACGGTAGGATTTTCAGACAACAAAATCCATGTTTTTTTTCTGACGGATGTTGGCTCAAACTTGTCTTGCATACCCACGGTCACACAAAGCTTGTTGGAAATTCTGAATGTCAAGAATGCGGGGACGTACAACACGTACGACGAGCCGAGAAAAATGAAGTTCAATAGCCAGTGTGGCTTTTCTGCTTGATTCCGAGCATGCGTGGAACTTTGTGCGTCGGAATTGTGTACACACGATCGGAATTTACGAGAATGGATTTTGTTGTCGGAGAATTTGAGATCCAGATCTTAAATTTTGTGTGACGTTAATTCCGATGGAAAATGTCCAATGGAGCCTACACACGGTCAGAATTTCTAACAACAAGCTCCCATCGAACATTTTCCGTTGGAAAATCCTATCGTGTGTACGGGGCATTAGGGTGTAAAGGGGATGTAAAAGACAGAGAAATGTTAATGTAAGCACACAGCTGGTAAACAGCAGTCTTGGTTGGGTTAACCAACCTTATGGGCCCGGTCATAGTTGCCCTTTCTGCATCCTTTGTAGCTACCCCTTGTTTGTTATGTTCAGTTGGGCTATAGTTTAGTTTAATCAAGTTAGGCTTGTTAGGCAAATATGCTCAAATGTTGGCTCTGGATTAGGACAAATGGAGTATAATGCAGATTGGAAGATAATGTTACACATTATTAGCAGAGCATGCATATAAGGTACATTATCAAAACCTTTTAGGTGGTTTATAGCAAATAAACAGTGCCAGATACACTATCAACTGAACAGGAAAGGGTACTTTAAAAATAATGGGACCACCGGGCCAACCTACTTAACGTAAGATATGGTCTTGTAGGTAATACGTAAAATGGCGAGAGATGAATGAGTCAAACTCAGAAAAGTATCTGAAATGGGACTACATTATCCCCATAAGATTGTAGGATTCTGTTTTATCCTCATCCTATGCAATCATACGTTCCAAATAGTCAATTTCATCCATTTCACAAGCCCATTCAGCCAGCGATGGTGCTTCGACCTGTTCCCAGTGTCTTGCAATAATAGAGTGGGCAGCGGTGATGGAATGCCTAACTAACCTTTTCTTAATTTGTTTATAGGAGCCTGGCAGCATTGACAATACAGTGATCTAGGGTTTGTTGGGAATTTTTGGTCCATCAAGGTTATCAAACAAGTGTAAAATTGTATCCCAAAATAGTAACATTTTCAGGCATGTACCACAAATATGGGTCATGATGCGAGGAGCCTGTGAACACTGCCAGCAAGCGTCAGGAACAGATGAATCCATTGTATGGAGGAGTGTAGGGCAGCAATACCACCTTGCTAAAATACGGTAATTTTGCCCACGCCTGGGAAGAGATTGACATCTGGGCTATAGCTTAAATAATATTTGGGACATTTTGTATTAATACAATATTTCACCTTACTGAGTAACCTAGAGGAGCCCCCCACCAGACCTTAAATACTTTCAGATAAACCAGTCCTTCCTACAAATGGCAGCATCGCCACATTGCCAGTCTAAGCTATTTTCAGTCATTCATGCATACACTTCAGAGATAGCCGCATGGCATTTCTGAGGCCTAGTTTCCTAATTGTTGCAACAGTGGACCATGACAGTATTATGTGGCTTGAACCAAACACCTATAGACATAACTCAATGTGACAGGGTGACAACTCAGAAGTACAATTGGAAGGGACAGAGGTTTGTCACCCTATAACAGAAAGTGCCTTAAACAAGGACCTCTGTGGAAAAAACACAAGGAATTATTTTAATGAAAGCTGCAGATATGAAAAAAAATATTGTAAAATTACTTTAATTGAAAAAAGATTGGGAGATTTTAGTGTTTAGACTTATATATACTTTAAACAAAAAGTGAAACAGGCAATTTTTCTTTTTTCATACTAAGCTCTGGGTTTATGAAAATTGTAGTACGTGATGCAAATGTACTGTACCTATGTGAGTGTTTATTTTATAAAAAATTGTCTTTTTCCTGTATAAAATACTTCTGGGGTTAGGAGTTTATTTTTTTATTAGAAGGGAAGATGATGTTTGACTATTCATTTATCCCAGACAGGGTCTATAGAAAAAATACATTAGTCATGTGTTCTTCCTAAGAGTACCTTGTGATACATACACATCTACACAGTTCCCTCTATGAGAGGCAAAACATTTAGTTCAGTGAAGGAGTTTGCACAAAGAAAACATTGAGTATATTTAAAGAGATAGATCCGCTGTGTAGGTAGTTGAAGCTACACTAAAGACTTGTACACAGTATAGAAAACTGAGCGAACATTTTTGTCCAAAAAATTTTTGTACGATTTTCGTATAGTGTGTACACAACTTTTGACAGCCAATTCCGAATTTTCTTACGAAAATTCCCAAAGGGACAAACTCCAACATTTTTCTCGTACGGGACAGAACAAACGATTTTCATTTAATGTGTACCGTTTTCGTACGATTTTTGCACAAAAAAATTCAGAAAAGAAAGACTGCGCATGATCAGAAACAATAAAGAATTTTCATATGAATTTTCGTTCATCGGTTCCGATTTGCTGTGAAACAACGAGGAAAATCTGATTTTCTTATAGTGTGTACCCCACTTAAGGCTGTAGGTATATAGAATGCATAGCTCCCAATTGTCCCTGATTTTAAGGGACTGTCCCGGATTTGAAACAACGTCCCTCTGTCCCCCTTTCCTGCTCATGTGCCCCTTTTTTTGGTCTGATCTATATAGTTGTGTATAAAATGTTATCTTTCAAAAAGTGTTTCCCAGTGCTAAACCTTTCATCCAATTTCCAAATTGCTGAATTTGTAAATTTCAAAAGCCAATATAAGGGAATAATAGTGGTAAAAAAAAGCACTTGTGGGTTTGACTAATCTTTTTTGTAGACTCCTCCTTTAAGAGGGTGTGGCAGGGGGTGTGTCATATGTCCTCATACTTTTGCTAATAGGTGTCCCTCAAAATGTTGGGTAGTATGAGTATGTATTTAGAAAATGTGTGTAGTGGTCAGTTTGGGAGGGAGGACACTTATTTATTTGGGAATTTTATCCCCTAATACTTAAGTATAATGTTCAGGGGAGGGGGTTGCAAATGTTTAAATGAACTTTAATAAATAGGCATCATGAAAGAGAATCCACAATTGCTTGCCTCCTTCTGTAAATCTTTGCTATCCCAAGCAATTCCCTAAAAATGTTTCCCTTTGTCTTGAATTCAGTGTAATTCCTGGCATGTGACTGTGCCTAGGCACTCCTGTGCTGTACCCTCATAGACATATATATCTGCAGTGTGAGATATTAGGCATTGCTGCCTCTGCCTGCTGGACTGAAATGATCAGCAGTTAGATTGGACGATATCACTACTGTACTGCTCACTGATGATCATGTTTACATAACATGAGATTTTCACCAGTCAAGAATGTACTAGGAGGGGAGATGTTATAGGACATTGTTTATCCAAAAATATAGGAACCAGTGTGCATGGTTTATAATAATCAATACCTTAATTGTCAATGAATTGGAGTGGAAAAAGAGGAATTGGAATGGAAAAAGTAATAGTGATACAAGAGTTAGAGAGAGGATAGGGCTTGCTTTAGAGAGTGAGTGCATCAATATAAGATAAATGTTAGAGAAGAGAAAGGGTTCAGAGAATAGGATAGTTTAATTGGGGGGGGGATCCCAGAAGCCATCACAAAGGGTGTCCTAGAAGGTGAAAGACTGGGTAATAGGGGTTATAGTTGGAGCATGAGTGTCTTCTGGGAAGGTTGAGAGTAGTTGAGCCATGGCTGCCATGTCAGTAGGAATTTAACATGATTATCATTTATTATTATTGCCCTCAATTTCTCACTAATAAGCATATCTTGTATTCGACTTTTGACCTCAGAAAAGTTGGTAGAGGAGATTTCCAGACATGATCTATTGTTTGTTTTGTGGCAATAAAGATATGGGTTATCAGTGCTCTTCTATTGTGAGGAATGTTATCGAGTGAAGAAGAGCTTCCCATAGGTACTTGCTTAGGTTAATTATAAGAATTATGTTTTATCATAGTGTAGACTAATCCACAAATATTGAACCTTGGGGTCCACCATATGTGTGTTATTTTGCCCTCATCTAAGTCCCATTGGAAGCATCAGGGAGAGTCTCAATGAATATTTGAGTCCCAAACCAGGATTGCACTTGGGTAGTAGTTTGCTAGAGGGTTAGAGTTAAAGGTGATGTTCAGAGCATTAGATATGATTGGCATAGAGTAACAAAAGTACCGCAGATTTTTTGAGGAGTGATAGGAGGTTCCAGGGCTTCTATGTCATTATGCTGAAGAATATGTTCTGCTAGCATTTCCAGAATGAATGTGTATGACATAGACCAGTGGTCTCCAAACTGTGGCCCGGGGGCCAGATGTGGCCCTTTGCTTGCCTTGCACCATTTCTTCCATTGACATCAACAATGGGGCACTATTCCTCCCAGTGATACCAACAGTGGGGCACTATTCTTCCACCTTATACCAAATGTGGTGATGTTTAGTTTTGCCGATTCCAGAAAAATTTCAACTCCTGCAGGCCACAGTCCGCCCCCCCCCAAGGTCTGAAAGACAATAAACTGTCCCTTTGTTTAGAAAGTTTGGAGACCCCTGACATAGACCATTGGGAAGATCCTTATTTTATATAGAAGTTGAAACATGTCATCCTACAATCCTTCTCATGTAAACAAATAGCAGGTGTCTCTAGGCTGTTAGAAACCTGACTTCAGAGTCTCTGTTGTGATCTTTAAGGATAAATTACCTCACAGTATATGCAGCTACAGAGGTAAGTGATGGCTTGCTTAACCTCCTAGTGTAGGCTTTGATGCAGAGAGACCGCATATTTACATACCAAAATGTAAACAAACCTGTGCCGAGAGCACGCGCCCTGCACACTCAGTTATGGGCGCCTAACGGAAATCGCAAGTAGCGATTGAGAGCTTTCCGATCATGTGACTGCTGTCACGGTGGTCACATGATCATAAACCCCGTCTCCCAGCTCCAGAAACCCCTTCAAGGGCCGAGAGGTGCTGGTGTTAAGGGGTTAAAAGAATAAACTCACGTCAACTTCAATTGTTCTTTAGATCTCTTGCACGTGATTTGCCTGTTTGAGTAGCTACTTTTTCAGACTTTTTTTTTGTATGTACTGTATATGCGCATATTTACGCACATTTTCGCGTATATGCGTTCGCAAAATTTTTGTGCAAATATGCAAAAACATTTTCTCATGTTCCTTATTTTGCACAATATGTAAATGAGCATTTGCACACATTTATGCGCATTTGTGCATATTTGCATGCATTTTCGCGCATGAGGTGTAAATTACGGACCAAAAAAAAGCAGATTTTTCTTTTTCTTTTTTTTTAACGGAAGAATGCACAGTGCTTTTTTACGCGCCTGTGTACATAGGCACATTACAATGAATGGGCTGTATTTTAGCTCATAAAAAAAAAAAAAACTTTACTGAGCTTTTTCAAACTGCAGTGTGCAAGAGGCCTTAAAGGGCTTATAAACTCTCAAGGTTTTTCACCTTAATACATTTTATGCATTAAAATAAAAAACCTCCTGTGATGCAGCAGCCCCCCTCAGCCCCCCTTTTACTTACCTAAACCCGGTCTTTCCAGCGACGGGGACGAGCACACCAGCTCCAGCCAGGGTATCGGGTCCTGATTGGATAGATTGAAAGCAGCGCAGACATTGGCTCACGCTGTTGTCAATCAAATCCAATTATGCGAAAGCCAGGGGGCGGGGCTGAGTCCTACTGTCTGTGTCAATGGATGCAGCAGCAGGACATGGGAGCGCACCCGCACAAGTTCCCCCAGGGAGAGTGGAGTGCCGAAGAGGGACCCCAGAAGAGGAGCCACTCTGTGCAAAGACAACTGCACAGAGGTGGTAAGTATGACATGTTTGTTATTTAAAAGAAAGAAAACGAGACTTTACATATACTTTAATGGATCCCTCACCTTGCCTTTCTTCCCAGAGTTTCACGCTTTCCTCTGACATGGTCCCAGCTGGCTTCTTTTCATACTGCAAATGCACACCTTGGCTCTATTCATTCCTATGGGTAAGGGGTAATCCAAGGGACTGCTGGAGCCAGCCATTAGTACTGATACCCATAGCATAGCTCCCAACTGTCCCTGATTTTGAGGGACTGTCCTTTATTTGGAGCAATGTCCCTTTGTCCCTCTTTCCTCCTCATTTGTCTGTCATTTTATTCTGATCCATATAGTTGTATATAAAATGCACTTTTTATCTTTCAAAAAGTGTTTCCCAGTGCTAAACCTTAAGCCAATATAAAGGAATAGTGGTAACAAAAAAAGCCCTTGTGGATTTAATGAACCTTTTATTTTGGTTAATTCTCCTTTAAGGGGGTGTGTTAGGGGGCGTGTCCTATGCCTACATATGTTTGCTAGTAGGTATCCCTCATTCCCATCTTAAAATGTTGGGAGGTATTCACATAGTAATGGATAGGACCATGACACACAAGCTCAGAGACCTAGGAGAATTTATTAACGGACAAGTTAACTAATGGTAAAGTTGTCCTTTAAAGTTTTTCTAATGCTTGTTAATAATACTGTATGTAAGAAATGTATTGTCCATAGTCTCAGCACAGTTGCACTTTAAGACTTGCCGACCGGCTCCTGTACATATACGTCGGCAGTTTAAAGATGCATAGCTCGGTACGGCAGCAGCTGCTGCTACAACCGAGGTATCCATCTTTTGAGCCGACGGTCCTGTTTACGATAATGGTGGTCTCTGCGGCGGATTCGGCGCAAGATCACCGTTATCGGCAGCGGGAGAGGTGCCACCCCCACTCCCGCCGCTCTCCTGCATCCTCCGCCGCTTACTGGAGCCGTCGGCTGGGTATGGATACGAGTGAGGACAAGATGGCCCCCACCCGTCTCCATACTATAGCAGGGCGGAAGCGACGTCAAAACGTTCCTTCCGCCCATACGTCTTAAAGTGGAGTTCCACTCTAAAGTGAAACTTCTGCTCATCGGATTCCTCCCCCCCTCCGGTGCACAATTGGCACCTTTCAGGGGAGAGGGGGGGTGCAGATACCCATCTAATACAGGTATCTGCAGCCATTTCCGTGCTTAGATAGCCACAGAATATCCGCAGATGCCCGCCCCCCCCCCCCCCCCCCCCCCCCAATTGTGTTCTGCGAAACACACAGTTCCCAGAACACAACGGGGACCAGTGCAGAGGCACAGCGTGACTCGCCCATGCGCAGTAGGGAACCGGGCAGTGAAGCCGCAACGCTTCACTTCCCGATTTCCTGACCGAGGATGGCAGCGGGGGCAGCCGAGAGCCGAGGGATTGATCGGCTTCGGCTGCCGACATCGCTGGATCCTGGGACAGGTAAGTGTCCATTTATTAAAAGTCAGCAGCTGCAGTATTTGTAGCTGCTGGCTTTTAATATTTTTTTTTTAAGGCGGAGCTCCTTAAAGGGCCATTTTTCTGTTGTCATTTATTCAAATGGCAACATTTTTTTTTTTTTTTTTTATTGCATTTAAGTCCAAATATGAGATCTGAGGACTTTTTGACCTCAGATCTCATATTTTAGAGGGCCTGTCATGATTTTTTTTTCCATTATAAGGGATGTTTACATTCCTTGTAATAGGAATAAAAGTGACCCAATTTTTTTTCTAAAAAACATGGTGAAAAAACAAATAAAATCAAGTAAAATAAATAAGAAAAACATTTTTTTTTTAAAGCGCCCCGTCCTGACGAGCTCTCGCGCAGAAGCGAACGCATACCTGAGTAGCGCCTGTGTATGAGAACGGTGGTCAAACCACACATGTGAGGTATCGCCGTGATTGGTAGAGCGAGAGCAATAATTCTAGCGCCAGACCTCCTCTGTAACTCAAAACATGCAACCTGTAGAATTTTATTAAACGTCGCCTATGGAGATTTTTAAGGGTAAAAGTTTGACGCCATTCCACGAGCGGGCGCAATTTTGAAGCGTGACATGTTGGGTATCAATTTACTCGGCGTAACATTATCTTTCACAATATAAAAAAAAAATTGGGCTAAGTTTACTGTTGTCTTATTTTTTTAATCAAAAAAGTGAATTTTTTCCAAAAAAAAAGTGCGTTTGTAAGACCACTGCGCAAATACGGTGTGACAAAAAGTACTGCAAGGACCGCCATTTTATTCTCTAGGGTGTTAGAAAAAAAATGTATAATGTTTGGGGGTTCTAAGTAATTTTCTAGCAAAAAAACTTGTTTTTAACTTGTAAACACCGAGTGTGAAAAAAAGGCCTGGTCTTTAAGTGGTTAAGGAGACAGCGCTAGAGGGAGGAGGACAGATAGATTCAGGTGTGATAGTGGGACGTTTGGGACCCCTGCTCTGTGATCTGTGCACCATGTCGGATGCACTTGTACGTGTTCCAGATTTTTAGATTCAAGACTAAAGCTGTAGCAAAGCAGAATCTTTTAGCTGGTAGGTATTATATTAATAATAGAAATTCCAATAAAATGAACATGGCAAGCTGCCTGCTGTGATAAGGCTTCAAGCAATTACAAGGCAAAATAAAACCAAGTACTATCAAAAGACGATCCTTTCTTCTGTAATTGGTTAAGTCTCTGAAGGCCCTGACATAAAGTGTGCATTAATTAAAGCAGACCTTGTAGTAAAATGCGAGGTCTGCTCGGGCCCATTCACACTAGAACTGTATGTGAATCGCACAAGAATGCTGTACAGTTCCTGTGCACTTCACATTCATTTTGAACGGGCTGAAATCGCACCGCACCAAAAGTAGTGCATGCGCTTTGGTACCATGTGATCCAGTGCAGGCAGATGCAGGCAAACGCAATGCATTTGCAACCTGCATTTGGGGTTTCGTTAACTTGAACTGACCCCCCCAGCAGATCGCAAGGGCATCACTCCCAGGGCCGGTGCTACCACTAGGCAAACTAGGAAGCCGCCTAGGGCGCACTGCTGCCTAGGGGTGCCCGGCCGCTGGTTTCCCTCCGCGTCTGCATGCTCTGCAGGCTGCAGCATGTAACTAACTCAGTCCGATCGGTAGTGTAATTAGAGGTGCAGTGCAGCACTGGAGCCAGAGCTAGAGGAAGCAGAGCCGATGCTTCCTGTATAGTGGCGCCTTCTGTCACATGGGCAGGACAAAGGGGGTGGAGTCAGGGGTGGAGCCAATGGGGCAGCAAAATGAGGTTTCGCCTAGGGTGTCAAAAATCCTTGCACCAGTCCTGATCACTCCATTCCAGTGTGATCGGGCCCTTACTGCCCGCACCTTCACAAATCACATACTATTAGGTGTGAAATGTACCTGTAAAGAAAAAAGTTAAGGTTTCTATTTACCTGACCCCCCATCTTCTGCCCATGGCGCCTGGGCAAGGGTGACATCACACACTACTTCCGACTACAACCTGAGGAATACACAGCAACTGAACTTTTACATTTTACATTATCAGTAGGTGATTTGTAGAGGTGGACCAGTATATTTGAGCAATTTGAACTAATACAGAAGTTCTCATCTGTGTACGAGATAAACTTTGAATAAAATAATCGGTTAAAGAATTTGAGAAACGTGCTATCAAGAAGTAATATGCATGAGGGGTATAAACTGTACTTAAAGTGTTACCAAACTCAGAACAGTAAAAATCAGTCTGTATATGCAGTACAGCATGCTTGTTATACTCACTGTTGAACGGGTTAATCCTCTGCATTGTGTAAAAAGGCTGTTTTCCTGTCTTCTCTGGTCCACCCCTTCTTCCACTGTCCCCAATCCAGCTCCTGCTAGTACAGAGCCTTTGGAGTCACTCATGCTCAGTTTGGTGTTTATTACTAGAGAGTTTTTTTTTTTTCTTGGGAGGGCGCATGTGATCAGTACAGGGCCAATCAGCACTGTCCAGACAGAGGGTCAGGGATCCTGCACCCTCATAGGATAATCAGAACATAATGAAAGCTCCTCCTACAAGTTTTAACCAGACACTGATAGAAGTCACAAGACTGCTCCATACTGCTGATAAGAAAAGATATTTAGCAGTTTATATTTACTAAAAGAATTGCATTTCCATGTTCTGTGTACTGTGGGAGACCAGATATAGTGAATGCAGGCTCCTGGGTTTAGTAACACTTTAAGGCCTCATGCACATTTGACGTTTGCTCATCTCTCCTAGATGCCTTTCCTCCTGGCAGCAGCATTTTGCGAGAAAAAAAAGGCTTGACACTTGTAAACACATGTAAAGAGTGACAAGTGCTTGGGCGTTAATGAATTTCATTGGCCAGAATAATAATTAATTCTGGCCATTGTAATTTATTAAAGTGGACCTTCAGTCATTTTTTCAACTTTCAATCTATTAAAATCTTCTGCTCTTGTTGTTTTAACTTTGGATAGTAAAACATTTTTTTTCTGCCAGTAAATACCTTCTACAGCCCACTTCCTGTTTCTTGTCTGGTCATTAGCCCCTAGGCTTATGATATCATGCACAGCTCTCTCTCAAGAGAGTTTGCCAGGAAGGGAGGGGGGATGAGTCATAAGAGGGCCAATGAGCATACCTCTCAACATTTTGAGATGGGAATGAGAGACACCTACTAACAAACGTGTGTAGGCATAGGACACGCCCCCTGTCACACCTACTTAAAGGAGAATTAACCAAAAACAAAAGTTAATTAAATAAACAAGGGCTTTTTTTACCGCTACTATTCCTTTATATTGGCTTTTAAAATTTCCAAATGCAGCAATTTAGAAATTGGATGGAATGTTTAGCACTGGAAAACACTTTTTGAAAGATAAAAAGTGCATTTTATACACAACTATATGGATCAGACCAAAATGAGGGACAAATGAGGAGGAATGAGGGACAGAGGGACATTGCTCCAAATCAGGCATAGTCCCTCGAAATCAGGGACAGTTGGGAACTATGAATGAGAGCTGCAGAGCTGGAGGTGTGCCTCTGTGAAAATCCAGGAAGTGAACAGGCAGCAGCTTCAGCTGCCCACAATTAAAATGGTTGCAGCCAGAGTTAGTGGAGGGAGATTTTTGCAGTATATTTGGCAACTACAGAATCACAGTATATATAAAATAATAGGCAAAGTGGTTTGAGGGAAGCTTCAGAATGGCAAAGATGTTTTTATTACAAATTATGTGAGCAGACTGCAGTTCCTCTTTAACTCCTAATTGCCAAGCGTGCCCAGCGTTAACGTGCATTTACAGGCGTCAAAACGCTGCTGCTCCTTGTGCCTCCATGTGCTGGTGGTGGAATATTTTCTGCCTCTAAATGCCCCTGCCTAACTCTTTCAAATGTGTGCATACAGGGGCGTTTAGAGGCAGAAAAAAACAAAAAATGCCAGACTCTCCTAACAGCAGCATTAAAAATGTTCAGTGTGCATGAGGCCTAAGACCTAAACGGGGCAATGCATTAGAAGATGTTGGGGCACATTACTGAATGGGTGTTATTATGACTTTGTGCCGGAAGGAACAGCAACTTTTTTTCAGTTGACCTTCATGTAACCTATAGCAAGACCTACAGTATATCAGCTCATGCCCACACACATCAGGGTAAGAGGGTACTTTTACTGAACTTTACTCCCTCAATCATTCATCAAACATTAACGTTGTTCTAAAGTCTAAAAGTTCTTTTACCTGTATTAAGATAAAAACTTTTCACTATATGTTTGCTCCCCTCCACCCCTAAATACTTACCGGAGTCCTGTATTGATCTAGCATTGTGCCCGTCACTGCAGGACTGCTCTTTCTCTTTGGTCTCATATGGCAGATTGATAGCAGCAGGAGCCATTGGCTTCTACTTCTGTCAATCAAATCCATAGAGGAGGAAGCAGGGGGCAGGGCCGCACTGTGCTGTGTATGTCTATGGACACACAGAGCCTGGCTCAGAAGCGAGCCCGCACCTCTGCCCCCACAGCAAGTGGCTTGCTATGGTGGCAGACACAGGATTGAAGGAGCTAGGATCACCGGTGGGGGACCCCAGAAGAGGAGGTTTGGGGGTCACTCTGTGCAATACCAATGCACAGAGCAGGTAACTATAACATGTTTTTTTTTTTAAATAAAGATAGACTTTAGAATCGCTTTAACTATTTTTAACCCTTATACTTCTAGCATTAGTAAATAGGTAGGAATATGTATTATATTTACTTGTTTTAAACTTTTTTTTACATTTCTTCAGTTGCTTCCTAGCTTCTGGGATAGGCCAAAATGATGCCGTACATCCCAGGAATCTTCATGGTCATTTATTTTTCTTTCACCTGGAAGAGGGGAGGAGGAGTTTTCTCGGCTAAGCACACCCTCCTGTTCGCCTGCCTGAGTTAAGGGCAAATGGATTCCAAGAAGTTAAGAATCATCTGCCCTTACTCAAGATGGCCACAGCTAGAACTGCTAGGGGGTGTTTTTTAAAGTGATTTCTGAATTTTAAAAAATATGGAGACATGAATGTATGGGGGAGTCTGCTCTGAATATTTAAAATGAATTACCGGTAAATAGCGTTTTCAGCTTGTGGTTGTCAGATATTTTATTTCTGCATTAACCACTTGCCAACCAGCTGACATCATTATAGTGCGGCAGGTCGGCTTCTTCCCGCGAA
Source organism: Aquarana catesbeiana (assembly GCF_042186555.1). Classification (NCBI taxonomy): domain Eukaryota; kingdom Metazoa; phylum Chordata; class Amphibia; order Anura; family Ranidae; genus Aquarana; species Aquarana catesbeiana. Next base: position 586,920,269 of record NC_133328.1, read on the forward strand.
TCACCATAGCTGTACGTCAGCTTCTTTAAGAGCCATAGCAGGCGCACACCGCCAGAGGCGCAGGCGCACATGTGCGCCTGTTGTACAGCGGGGGACCTGATGCGTGTGGCCGACAGGATAGAGAGCCAGAACGGGGATATATCAATGTAAACAGACAGATCCCTGTTCTGACAGGGGAGGAGAGAGAGATCTGCTGTTCCTAGTGATTAGTCAGTCCCCTCCCCCACAGTTAAAAGCACCTCCCAGGGAACACAGTTAACCCCTTGATCGCCCCCTAGTGTTAACCCCTTCCCTGCCAGTGACATTTACACAGTAATCAGTGCATTTTTATAGCACTGATCGCTGTATAAATGTCAGTGGTCCCAAAAAAGTGTTAAAAGTGTACGACCTGTGTGCCGCAATTTCGCAGTCAAGCTAAACATTACAGATTACTAGTAAAAAATAAATAAATAGTAAAAATGCCATAACTATTTCCCCTTTATTGTAGACTCTATAACTTTTGCACAAACCAATCAATAAAAAAAAATGATTAAGGAGCTGCCACATGCAAGAACAAGCACTGTTCATTTTCATTTGTTCATTTTCTTATAGAACATACGCATAGCTCCCAACTGTCCCTGATTTGGAATAATGTCTCTCTGTCCCGCTTTCCTCCCCATTCGTCCCTCATTTTGGCTTGATCTGTATAGTTGTATATAAAATGCACTTTTTATCTTTCAAAAAATGTTTTCCCAGTGCTAAACTTTTCATCCAATTTCTAAATTGTTGCATTTGTAAATGTCAAAAGCCAATATAAAGGAATAGTAGCGGTAAAAAAAAAAACACTTGTGGGTTTAACTAACCATAGTTTTGTATGATTCTCCTTTAAGCAGGCGTGGCAGGGGGTGTGTCCTATGCTTACATACTTTTGCTAATAGGTGTCCCTCATTCCCATGTTAAAAAGTTGGGAGGTATGTATATGTGATAGCACAGTCACTACGGTGAGTAAATTCTTACCAGCTATTATACTTGAGTCCAGGATATTTGAAGATCAGGGTTGTAACAGAGGAAATGGAATAGACAGGTTCTTAAATTTGTTAAGCACCTAATAAGGTGCATTGTTTAGGTTGTTGACACTGTGAATGAACAAATATTATTATGATGAAACCATTACAAATGCCTGGCATTGGACTATTCATTGGACTTCTTCCTTTTCCCATGTTCTACAGTTACCTGGAGGCATTAGGAGACACTGGCCTTATTCTATTATTATTTATTTATTATTTATTTAGATTATTATTATTATTTTATTATTATTATTATTATATTATTATTATTATTATTATTATTATTATTATTATTATTATTATTATATTATTATTATTATTATATTATTATTACTCTGTGGGAAACATTTGATCAGGTAGGTTGTAGGCAGTGTTGCCAACCTACCAGATTCAAATTTACTGACACAACATCCAAAATTTCCTGGCACAGCCAAGTTTTTACTGGCATTTCCAAAAGTTTCAAAATTACAGTTTTAGGTGCAAATTTCAGTATTTAGGCTACAAACAAGTACAATATGCAATGAGCAATGCGATTAAAGGGAGATATGAAGGCAAAAAACATTTCTAATTTTATTTCTGATATAGTAAGGAAGTAGCTCAGGGACAGGACTCAGGAGGACAAGAAATTAGACCTGAAATTGTCTCTCATAGTGACACTGACAGCAGCACAGATAATGATGACAGGTCACCGACACGACACGCCCCCTCCTGAGTCATAGTGACAGTCTCTCTCCACACCAGGTGGTCCCTTCAGTCCAAACAGCACTGACCATCCCGCTCCTGGCTTGCCTTGCCCCGTCCTGCAGACCCGCACACAAGGCTCCAGCTGCTCCGCTCGGCCTTCTTGCACCATGACATCACATGACACGCTCAGGCACCGCCTCCGCCAGACCCGCCCCCCACTGGTGCTTCATAAACACACTGCAGCAGGCACTTGGATGGTCCCGGTCGGCTCCAGACCAGAAGCACGCATGCGCAGTTTCAAGCTGAGCACCACAGCCATATTTTTTACTGGCAACCTTTTCCAATGAGTGGCATTTACTGGCCGGAGAAAAGTGCCCATTTTTTACTAGCTGCCAGCAAAAATACTGATGGTTGGCAACACTGGTTGTAGGACCTCTCCAGATTGCTTTTGTTTCCCCTTGTCCTTCCCCACTAACCTCTTCCTAACTTAAAGTGATACTAAAGTCTCATTTTTTTTCTTTAACCGGTTCCTGACCAGCGCCTGCCGATGTACGTCAGGAGAATGGCACGGCTGGGCAAATGGGCGTACCCGTACGTGCCTTTGAATTTGCCGCCGTGCCATTGCGTGCTTGCCGGCCGGGAGCTCTGTGAGTCGGGTCACGGGTCCCATGAACTCGATCGCTGCGAAGATACCCGCGATCGCCTTACGGAGAGGACGAACGGGGAGATGCTGATGTAAACAAGCATCTCCCTGTTCTGCCTAGTGACAGTGTCACTCGATCTCTGCTCCCTGTGATCGGGAGCAGAGATCAGTGACGTGTCACACGTAGCCACGCCCCCCCACAGTTAGTAACACTCCCCAGGACATACTTAACCCCTCCCTAGCCCCCTAGTGGTTAACCCCTTCACTGCCAGTGTCATTTACACAGGAATCAGTGCATTTGTATAGCACTGATTGCTGTATAAATGACAATGGTCCCAAAAATGTGTCAAAAATATCCGATGTGTCCGCCATAATGTTGCAGTCATGATAAAAATCGCTGATCGCTATTACTAGTAAAAAAAAAAAAATAACAATAAAAATGCCATAAAACTATCCCCTATTTTGTAAACGCTATAACTTTTGCGCAAACCAATCAATAAATGCTTATTGCGATTTTTTTTTTACCAAAAATATGTAGAAGAATACGTATCGGCCTAAACTGAGGAAAAAAAAATGTTTTTTAAAATATTTTTGGGGGATATTTATTATAGTAAAAAAAAATGCGTTTTTTTCAAAATTGTCGCTATTTTCTTGTTTATAGTGCAAAAAATAAAAACCGCAGAGGCCATCAAATACCACCAAAAGAAAGCTCTATTTGTGGGGAATAAAGGACGTCAATTTTGTTTGGGAGCCACGTCGCACGACAGTGCAATTGTCAGTTAAAACGCCGCAGTGCCGAATCGCAAAAATTGCTCTGGTCAGGAAGGGGGTAAATAATCCTTGCGGGGCTGAAGTGGTTAAAAATAATAAACATCTTATACTTACCTCCTCTGTGTAGTGGTTTTGAACAGAGCAGCCTGTATCCTCTTATTCTCGGGTCCCTTGCCAGCGCTCCTGGCCCATCCCTCCTGTCGTGTGCCCCCACAGCAATCAGCTTGCTATGGGGGCACCCGAGCCAAGCTACAGCTCCGTGTGTCCATTCAGTCTCTCCTGATTGGCTAACTGGCTTTAATTGACAGCAGTGGGAGCCAATTTTGCCGCTGTCTCAGCCAATCAGGAGGCAGATTCCTGGACAGCCGAGGCACTCATGCACATCGCTGGACAGAGATGGGGCTCAGGTAAGTATTAGGGGGCTGAGGGGGGCTGCTACATACAGAAGGTTTTTTTTATCTTCAGGCACAGAATGCCTGAAGATAAAAAGAAAAAAACTTCTGCCTTTACAACCCCTTTCAAGTGATTCTTAAAGCAGAATGTTTTTTACCTCAATGCATTTTTTTTTTGCATAAACTTTTTTTTGCATAAAAATATACTGTACAAAATAGGGTCCGTTGGCATGGACCATAGGGTGAGTACATGGATTGAAAACTGGCTACAAGGGCGAGTTCAGAGGGTGGTGATAAATGGGGAGTACTCAGAATGGTCAGGGGTGGGTAGTGGGGTCCCCCAGGGTTCTGTGCTGGGACCAATCCTATTTAATTTGTTCATAAACGATCTGGAGGATGGGATAAACAGTTCAATCTCTGTATTTTTGGACGATACTAAGCTAAGCAGGGCAATAACTTCTCCGCAGGATGTGGAAACCTTGCAAAAAGATCTGAACAAATTAATGGGGTGGGCAACTACATGGCAAATGAGGTTCAGTGTAGAAAAATGTAAAATAATGCATTTGGGTGGCAAAAATATGAATGCAATCTATACACTGGGGGGAGAACCTCTGGGGGAATCTAGGATGGAAAAGGACCTGGGGGTCCTAGTAGATGATAGGCTCAGCAATGGCATGCAATGCCAAGCTGCTGCTAACAAAGCAAACAGAATATTGGCATGCATTAAAAGGGGATCAACTCCAGAGATAAAACAATAATTCTCCCACTCTACAAGACTCTGGTCCGGCCGCACCTGGAGTAGGCTGTCCAGTTCTGGGCACCAGTCCTCAGGAAGGATATACTGGAAATGGAGCGAGTACAAAGAAGGGCAACAAAGCTAATAAAGGGTCTGGAGGATCTTAGTTATGAGGAAAGGTTGCGAGCACTGAACTTATTCTCTCTGGAGAAGAGACGCCTGAGAGGGGATATGATTTCAATATACAAATACCGTACTGGTGACCCCACAATAGGGATAAAACTTTTTCACGGAAGGGAGTTTAACAAGACTTGTGGCCACTCATTAAAATGAGAAGTAAAGAGGTTTAACCTTAAACTATGTAGAGGGTTCTTTACTGTAAGAGCGGCAAGGCTGTGGAATTTCCTTCCACAGGCGGTGGTCTCAGTGGGGAGCATTGATAGTTTCATAAAACTATTAGAGAAGCACCTGAACGACCACAACATACAGGGATATACAATGTAATACTGACACATAATCACACACATAGATTGGACTTGATGGACGTGTGTCTTTTTTCAACCCCACCTACTATGTAACTATGGGTGCAGCGCCCCCCCCCATACTTACCTGAGCCCCATCTCAATCCAGCGGTGTGCACAAGATCATAGGCTCTCCCAGGTCTCTCTCTAATTGGCTCGCACAGCAGTGGGAGTGATTTGTCATAGTCAGGACTAAAATGGTAAGGACTAAAAAAAAAATAAATAAATTATTGTCATGCAAATATTGAAATATAAAAAATGATTATGCAGTCTTCTATCCAACAAGCAGTTTTCGGTACAGTCAGCACTTACGACCTCTTGTGTAGCCTTTATTGAGGTGTTACACTGCTGTTTTTTATTCAAAATCACAGTAGTTGATGCCATTTTAATCATTTCTCTCCAACATTCTCTCTCGCTGCCAAACACCCAACGCTGTATCCTGGCCTAGGCCGACAAGGCCCAGGCCTAGGGCAGCACTTTGCAGGGGGGCAGCACGGAAAGAGTCCCTGCCGCCTTGTGCTACAAAGATAGTGTAGCACCAGTCTTATGGGGCGGACTGGGCTGAGAGGCAAATTAGTCTAGCGCCCCCATAAAGCGGCCGCACTGCTTCCGGTATGCGAGCGGCCGGCATTCCACGACTGTGGGTGGGGGGGGGGGCACTTCTATTCTAATTTTGACTGTCCCATCATCCTGGACCACAAACCTTCCTCACTGTGCTATATGTGTTCTGCTGCACCATTGGCATGGTTATATCTTCTTAGTCCTCTCCATAAAATTATCAGAGATTTGTGCTTAAAGTAGAACTATAGGCAACAGTTTTTTTTTTCATTTTGGATAGAGTAAGGGAGGGTTAGAACCCCTGTCAGTTTATTTTTACCATCCCTGTCCCATTGCAGAGATTTCCCGTCACTTCCTGCCCCATAGCCAAACAGGAAGTGAGAGGAAATCTATGCAAATTAAGAGAATCCATTGCCCCCCCCCCCGGGTCTTAAACAGCAAGGGGTGGGTCTTAAACAGCAAGGGGTGTGACCTTGACGGGAAGGGGTGGGTCATATTTAAATTAAGGGGTGCACGAGTTTAGTCAGGCCTAGGGCAGCACAAAACCTAAATACACCACTGCAAACACCTGTAGGATGCAAATGTTAGTTTTATTGAGAAGTGTTTGGATTGTATTGCCTAACATTCCGTATATTGTTCATTATTTTTAGAAAAGACAAAAGGTACTTATGGTATAATGAATTGTATCTTAAAATAACACAGGCTTTAGACGTCAGCATTCTAATTATACTTTCATAGAGAGATTCCACCTGTCCCCAATTACCTCCAATCTGTCACCGAGATGTCAGCATTACGGAGATTTGTTGTTTTCCGGGATCAGCAGATATAAAACGGTACAAAATGGAAGCTGGCACTGGCTGGCTCTTTTTTGTCATTCTTAGCTGTACAAGAATTCTCTAGAGGGTTCATCAAGCTGAAGCTGCTTCCATTCTTCTCATACATATCCTGATGTCCTGTATACTAAGAATAACACCAGGTGGGAGGGGGAGGGGATTCTTTTTTTCTTTGTTTACTCGCTCATCCTTAACCACTTCAATATCGGGCACTTATACACCTTTCCGCCCAGGACAATTTTCAGCTTTCAGCGCTGTCGCACTTTGAATGACGATTGCGCAGTCATGCTACACTGTACCCAAACTAATTTTTTATCATTTTGTTCCCACAAATAGAGCTTTCTTTTGGTGATATTTGATCATCTCTGCGATTTCTATTTTTTTGCGCAACAAATAAAAAGAGACGGAAAATTTAGAAAAAAAAAAAGGTTTTCTTTGTTTCTTTAAAATTTTTTTGTAAATAAGTAAGTTTTCTTCTTCATTGACGGGCACTGATATGGCTGCACTGACAAGCACTGATAAGGTGGCACTGATGGGCACTGATGAGGTGGTACCAATGTGGTGGCACTGATGAGGTGGCACTGATGGACACTGATAGGTAGCACTGGTATGCGGCACTGATGGGCACTCATAGGCGGCACTGATGGGCACTCATAGGCGGCACTGATGGGCACTTATGGGTGGCACAGATGGGCACTGATGGTCACTGATAGGTGGGCACTGATGGGCATGGATGGGCACTGAGAGGTGGCACTGATGACACTGATGGGTGGCATTGCTGGGCATCACTTGTCTATACTGATCCATAATGTTGCCAGTCAGTGCCCATTTGTGGGCACTGATTGGCATGTATTGGGCATTTTTTTTATATGTGGATGGTCATGGGGTACATACCTGGCCATCCACATGCTGGCGGCTTCCCTGTTGGTCCAGTGTGGGCATCTGCGGGGGGGCTGGGCTGATAAACAATCAGCGCAGACTCGTCCCTGTCAGGAGAGCCGCCGATCGGCTCTCTTCTACTCGCGTCTGTCAGATGTAAGTGAGGAAAAGCCGATCAACGGCTCTTCCTGTTTACATCGTGATCAGCCGTGATTGGACACGGCTGATCACGTGGTAAAGATGGAGGCTCTTTACTGAGATCGGTGTAGCGGTGTGTCAGACTGACACACCGCACCACCGATCGCCGAGATGCGCACCTCCACAGGCGCGGCGGCTGTTATCCTGCTGTATTTCACATGACGCTCAGTCAGGATAACTGAACCACCGCCCAGCCGTCATTTTGCTATAGGCTGGGTGGGAAGTGGTTAAAGAGGATTTTCAGTCGGTTTGCAAAAAATTAATTCAACAGCTACCAATACTGTAGTTGCTGACTTTTAATAAAAGAACACCTATCTTTCCATGGATCCAGCGCCATCCTCAACAGGCGCCAGTTCTTTGCTGGTCTTCAGGTCCCTGGTGCTGACATGTTTACAGTGGAACCTTGGTTAACGAGTAACACAGTTAACGAGCGTTTTGAAAGACAAGCAACTTTTTTTTTTTAATCCAGACTCGGTTTGCGAGTGTTGTCTCATGAAACAAGCAGAATTCAAGCTAATGTGGTGGGCAGTACAGCATTTGGCCAGAGGTGTGGGGGCGCCGGTGACACTCGGAACCATTCGGAGCCGTTCGGAAATACTCAGAATCATTCAGAAATACTCAGAAACACTTGGAAATACTCAGTTCCCGAGTGTTTCCGAGCCTTTCCGATGGTTTCCGAGTTCAGCCGAGCTGTCCCCGAGTATTTCTGAGGCTCTCCAGCGCCCCCCCCCATCTCTGCCCACATGTGGTATTGCATGCAATAGAGGTCAATGCGGAACAAATTATCTTTGTTTCCATTGACTTCTATGGGGAAACTGGCTTTGATATGCGATTGCTTTGGATTACAAGCATTCTCCTGGAACGGATTAGGCTTGTAATCCAAGGTTCCACTGTACTGTGGGAAGCCAGCTGTGACTCCTTGCAGCTTCACAGCCGGTCCCCCTGGTGCACATACGCAAGTCAACCTGCAGTTCGTGAATGGTGCCACAGCCTTCTGGGACCTGAGACGTATCCCAGAAGGTCACGAGTGGGGAGAACGTCCAGTATATGTATGAGCTACAACGATTTGACTGGAAGTGGGAGCAGGTAGCTGTCAAAACCAGGTACCCCCCAAAAAGAGGTGCCAAAAATAGTAGAGGGGAGGGAGAAGGGCATAAAGCAGAATTTTCCCTTTGGGGTGAAGTATAATATTCAGGGGAGGGGAATTGATAAATGTTACATGTCCCGAGAGGTTGCTAGTGGGGGGAGGGGGGATTAACGCAGGAATCGCCTAGGCCAGGGGTCTCTAAACTTTTTAAACAAAGGGCCAGTTTACTGTCCTTCAGGCTAGACATGTGCACTAACAAAAAATGTGTTTGTTTTTGTTTTCGTTTCATTATTTTTTTGCTTTTTTCGGAAATTTGAAAATTCGGAAATTTGAAAATTCGGAAATTTGAAAATTCTGAATTCAGAAATTCGGAAATCCGAAAATTCAGATTTTCACTTTTCCGAATTTCTAAATTTTCAAATTTCCGAATTTTCGGATTTACGAATTTTATAATTTTTGAATTTTCCAATTTCGAATTTCCGTATTTCGAATTTCCAAATTTTCGTATTTTCAAATTCCGAATTTCAGAATTTTCGAATTCCAAATTTCAGAATTTCCGAATTTTCTAATTCTGAATTTCCGAATTTTTGGAATTCAGAAATTCAAAAATTTGAAAATCCGAAAATTCGTAAATCTGAAAAAAAGAAAGAAAATCAGTCAAATTTGAAATAATAACCAACTAATAATAACTAACTATTAAATTATAGGTATTGAAATTCCCTTTCAAATTTGGCTGTTTGTGAACGTAATGAATACAAATTTATCTGAAGTTACGAATTATCCAAAATAACGAATGCCACATCTAAACAAATGGAATGGAACAAATTAATAATAAATAATCTTAATAAAAAGTTATTTATTATTATTAGATCGTTATGTTCCATTTGTTTAGATACGGCATTCATTATTTCAGATAATTTGTAACTTCAGGAAAAATTTGCATGCGTTACATTCACTAACAGACAAATTTGAAAGGAAATTCCAATACTTATAATTTAATAGTTATTATTAGTTATTATTTCAGATTTTCAAATTTTTGGATTTTCATTCTTTTGAATTTTCTGATTTTCATTCTTATTTTCGAATTTCCGAATTTTCGAATTTCCTAATTTAGAATTTCCGAATTTCCGAAATTTCAAATTTCTGAATTTCCGAAATTTAGAATTTCCGAACTTCCGAAATTTCGAGTTTCCGAATTAGAATTTTGTAATTTTCCAATTTCCGAAATTTGCAATTTCCGAACGTTTCCAATTTCCGAAATTTCCGACATTTCCAATTTCCGAATTATCAATTTTCGAAATTTCCAATTTCTGAAATTTAGACTTTTCCAATTTCCGAATTTCCGAAATTGTGAATTTCCAAAATTGCGAATTTCAAATCACGAATTTCCGAAATTTCGAAAATTCGGAAATTCGAAATTCGGAAATTTGGACATTTGAAATTTCGAAACTCGAAATTTCAAAAATTGAAAAATTGGAAGATTCGGAAATTTCGGAATTAACTAATTTGTCAAAATTCATTAAAAAAAACGAATTCTGAACTAAACGAATTGTACATGTCTACTTCAGGCTTTGGGGGGGAGGGGGGCCGACTGTGGCCAGTGTGAATAGAATATGGAATAATGCCTCATTGTTGGTTTTAGCAGGTAGAATAGTGCCCCATCAACAGTGTCTGTGGGAGGAATAGTGCCCCATCACTGGTCTTATCAGGAAGAATAGTGCCCCATTGATGGTATCAGTGTAAGGAATGGTGCCTCATCATTGGTGTCAGTGGGAGCATTTGTGCGTCATCATTGGTGTGAGTTGAAGGAATAGTGTCCCAAGGAAAGGATAGAGGCAAGAAAAGGGTTGTATTTGGCCCCCGGGCTGCAGCTTGGAGACCCCCGGCCTAGGCAATCCCCCTTGAAGGTGTAGTTTCCCTTTAAAACTATAATGGACATTGTAGCTTAAAGTGACCCGGTGCTTTATCCATGCAGGGCACAGTAATAGGTTCACTTTATTGGCAGCTCCACCAGCAGCACACTTTAACGAGTTCCCGACCAGCCGCCGCAGTTGTGCACAAATCGACGTCATTGTACGTCGGGTGCGTACGAGGCGATCTGTGGGCACGCATTCGCTAGCGGGGGAACCAATCAGCGGGTCCGATGGACTCAATGTCCACCGGCCACCCCTGATCGCGCCACAGAGAGGCAGAACGGGACTCTGCCAGTGTAAACAAACAGATCCCTGTTCTGTCAGGGGAGTAGAGTGAGATTGTCTGTTCCTGATGATTAGGAACAGCGATCTCTCTCTTCTCCCTGTCAGTCCCCTCCCCCCACAGTTAAAAAGCACCGCTCCCTAGGGAACATTTAACCCTTTGATCACTCCTTTTGTTAACCCCTTCCCTGCCAGTGTCATTTATACAGTAATCAGTGGCTAGTTTTAGCACTGATTGCTGCATAAATGTCACTGATCCCAAAAAAGTGTCAAAAGTGTCCAATCTGTCCGCCGCAATGTCGCAGTCCCGTTAAAAATCGCAGATCACCGCCATTAATCTATCCCCTATGGATAACTTTTGCGCAAACCAATCAATATATACTAATTGGGATTTTTTTTTTTTTTACCAAAATTATGTAGGAAAATAAATATTGGCCTAAACTGAGGAAGAAATTTGTTTTTTACATTTTTTTGGGGATATTTATTATAGCAAAAAGTAAAAATTATTGGGTTTTTTTCAAAATTGTCAATCTTTTTTTTGTTTATAGCACAAGAAATAAAAAACCGCAGAGGTGATCAAATACCACCAAAAGAAAGCTCTATTTGTGGGGGAAAAAAAGACATCAATTTTGTTTGGGTACAACTATGTAGTGCAAGGATTTGCCTGATTAGTTAATAATAGAACGGACTGTTTAGGTTGGATCATATTATATATGTTTTGGTAAAGCCAAATGAGATTGTACAGAGATTGTACAATCAGATTGTATAGTGTATGGCCAGCTTAAGGCCCAACAGAAGTGACAATCAGCTGAGCTGTACTGTATGACTGGAGACGGTTGCCTTGTGATTGTTTGTCATCCTTGCAGTACAGTGCTGCATTGTGTTATATGGATGCATCAGGGGGTACATGACATGTAAACAATGTAGAGGGAATGTGTGATATGTAAGTAATGCTGAAAGAAGCTGTAAGTGTTTCCATAGAACATCTGTTTGGTGGTAATGTTGTGATGCTTCAGGAATCCTCAATGAATTTCATGTACAGATCACTGATGTATGAGTAAGTATGAGCTGAGTGTGATCTCCAGGCAAATATTTTTCTACTGCTATCTAAAGCAAAATAATATTTTTATATGTTATTGTTATTACATTACAAGCAATGCTAAAAAGAAGGACCTTAAAGCTAAACCCGAGGCCAGCAGCCAGTTTTGGGAAACAGCCGTACCAGCCAGACACCATAGCCAGGACCTGAGCTTTTAAAGGAGATGTACAGTCAAAGCTTGTTTGGCTCTACTTCTCCTGTGGATCACAGGAGTGCAGTTTGTTCTGCACTCCTGTGACCCGTTTTCAGAAGACAGCGGGCTAAAGCCCACTGGTGTCTGATGTCACAGAGCCGGTCCATGCTGGGGAAAGATAGCGACCAAATGGTTGGGATCCGATCAGATGTCTGGACCACCACCCGGCTCAGCCTCTCAGCCGCTCCTGCTCCCTCCACAGCCCGGTGCTCCAGTGAGCGCGTGGGGGGGGCAGAGCAGAGAATCACTGACAGTCACCAGCATTCTGCTCATGGAGCTCTGAGAGCTGAGCAATCAGCGGTCTTTGATCGCTCAGTTCTCAGTCTTAGGACGGGCAGGGGAGAGATGCAGGATCCATCTAGGTAAATATGATTTCTAGAAAAAAAAAAAAGAACAACCCTAAACTTTTCTTTTAAAGCAGAATCAGCACAATTTGCGCAAGAACACACCTCCAACCCTTAGGAATGGACAAATAAGGAGTGGCTACACACTCAAGACCACGCCCCTTCTATTTCCTTCTGTAAGCATGTTCACTTTTAGCACAAGTGCACCTCAGCGGAGCCTGATTGGCTCAGAGTAATGACCCTCCCTCTTGCTGTCTGATTGCTGCCTTAGGGGTCATAGGGGTAACCTGCCTAGAGTTTGTGGAAGAGTTTGTGGAGTTTGCATAATCCTAGAACTATACAGATCATTTTTATTTGCTAAATATACAACATACGGATCATATACAATATATATATATATATATATATATATATATATATATATATATATATATATATATATATATATATATATATATATATATATACAGTATCTCACAAAAGTGATTACACCCCTCACATTTTTGTAAATATTTTATTCTATCTTTTCATGTGACAACACTGAAGAAATGACACTTTGCTACAATGTAAAGTAGTGAGTGTACAGCTTGTATTAGCCTCGGTTCACACCAGAGGCGGCACGACTTGCAGGTCGCCTCACCGAGGCGACCTGCACACGACTGCCGGGGCGACTTGCAAAACGACTTCTGTATAGAAGTCTATGCAAGTCGCCCCAAGTCACTCCCAAAGTCGTACAGGAACCTTTTTCTAAGTCGGAGCGACTTGCGTCGCTCCCCTTAGAACGGTTCCATTGTACTGAACGGGACGCTACTTGTCAGGCGACCCAGGTCGCCTGACAAGTCGTCCCAGTGTGAACCGAGCCTAACAGTGTAAATTTGCTGTCCCCTCAAAGTAACTCAACACACAGCAATTAATGTCTAAACCGCTGGCAACAAAAGTTAGTACACCCCTAAGGGAAAATGTCCAAATTGGGCCCAATTAGCCATTTTCCCTTCTCGGTGTCATGTGACTCGTTAGTGTTACAAGGTCTCAGGTGTGAATGGGGAGCAGGTGTGTTAAATTTGGTGTTATCGCTCTCACTCTCTCATACTGGTCAGTGGAAGTTCAACATGGCACCTCATGGCAAAGAACTCTCTGAGGATCTGAAATAAAGAATTGTTTCACTACATAAAGATGGCCTAGGCTATAAGAAGATTGCCCAGACCCTGAAACTGAGCTGCAGCACGGTGGCCAAGACCATACAACGGTTTAACAGGACAGGTTCTACTCAGTACAGGCCTCGCCATGGTCAACCAAAGAAGTTAAGTGCACGTACTCAGCGTTATATGCAGAGGTTGTCTTTGGGAAATAGAGGTATGAGTGCTGCCAGCATTGCTGCAGAGGTTGAAGGGTCAGCTTGTCAGCGCTCAGACCATACGCCGCACACTGCATCAAATCGGTCTGCATGGCTGTCTTCCCAGAAGGAAGCCTCTTCTAAAGATGATGCAGAAGAAAGCCCACAAACAGTTTGCTCAAGGCAAACAGACTAAGGACATGGATTACTGGAATCATGTCCTGTGGTCTGATGAGATGAAGATAAACTTATTTGGTTCAGGTGGTGTCTTGCGTGTGTGGCGGCAACCAGGTGAGGAGTACAAAGACAAGTGTGTCTTATCTACAGTCAAGCATGGTGGTGGGAGTGTCATGGTCTGGGGCTGCATGAGTCCTGCCGCCACTGGGGAGCTACAGATCATTGAGGGAACCATGAATGCCAACATGTACTGTGACATACTGAAGCAGAGCATGATCCCCTCCCTTGGAAGACTGAGCTGCAGGGCTGTATTCCAACATAACGACCCCAAACACACCTCCAAGGTGACCACTGCCTTGCTAAAGAAGCTGAGGGTAAAGGTGATGGACTGGCCAAGCATGTCTCTAGACCTAAACCCTATTGAGCATCTGTGGGACATCCTCAAACGGAAGGTGGAGGAGCGCAAGGTCTCTAACATCCACTAGCTCTGTGATGTCGTCATGGAGGAGTGGAAGAGGACTCCAGTGGCAACCTGTGAAGCTCTGGTGAACTCCATGCCCAAGAGGGTTAAAGCAGTTGCTGGGAAATAACGGTGGCCACACAAAATATTGACACTTTGGGCCCAGTTTGGAAATGTTTCACTTAGGGTGTACTCATATATATATATATATATATATATATATATATACACATACTGTTGGTGTAGAAAAGAATCACCCCCCTTTAAAATAATCACATGTTGTTGCTTTGCATCCTGAAATGTAGACAGACACAGTTTTTGTTTTACCCAGCTGTATTTATTCAGTGCAACTTATAACATCAAAGTGAAGGATATAACACCAAAATAAATACATCATTACAAAATACATCATTGTCTATTTTCTGTTTTTTTTTTATACATCTGAACCGTCAGTTATAGGACTTATGGGCAACCACAAGAAAATAAACAAAAAGTGAACAGATTTGCAAAGAACCTTATATAATCTTTATTGGTACAAAAAGCATCAAAGAGTTCTTTAAAATGTTTGTATCTTGTGACGGCTGTTTTCTACATAGATTACATAGCTATATAGGTCAGGTACAATGTCTCCATGACTATTGGTCAACGGTACCAACAAAACACCCAACGTGTTTCGAAGTGTAATTTCTTTGTTCTTCCTCAGGGGTGTATATCAAGTATGGACCTTGATTCTATAATAGAAACAAGTCATTATAAACATCTTCACCAATATTATTCATATTTATTTACAAGATCCAATATGTTGTTACTTGTGCACAATAGTCACCCAAGGGTTAGAGCTACAGAGCCACAGACCTGTGGATCACTGGGGACATCCAGACACGAATTAATAAGTACAAGTGGGTGGAAGGTTTGGAGCGTATTATCTATTTCCAGATTTCTGCAAGCCGTCAATGCCCAATTATTCCTAGGGAAGGTGCACAATACAAACAGCAGTAGGCCAACATTAGAGATTCGTACAATATGGGTCCAACATGGATGGCATCCTGCACGTGTGTGACTCCTGAAATGGTTGCAACAATATGCTCCGAATCCTGAGAACCCCCCCCCACACACACACACACACACTTGTGCTCGCTAATACGTGTCCAGGTTACCCCAGTGTTCCACAGGCCTGCTGCTCTGTACCTCTAACCCCTAGGTGGCTATTATGGACAAGTAACAACATATTGGATTCTATATGGTTTTTAATCATGGCTGTTTATCAACATGCACATTATAGTATAGCATAATACTTAGTAAACATATAAAAATACATCTGAATAATATTGTTGAAGACGTTTCTAATGACTTGTTTCTACTATAGAAACTAGGTCCCTACATTTTGTTGGTACTATTGGTACTGTTGACCAATAGTCAAGGAAACATTGTACCTGACCTATATAGCTATATAATCTATGTACAAACAGCTGTCACAAAATACAATAATTTTAAAGAACTCTTATAATTTTTTTACCAATAAGGATTGTATAAGGTTCTTTGCAACTCTGTTCAATTTTTATTCATTTTCTTGCAATTGCCTGTAAAGTCTCATAATTGAGGGCTGAGATGAGTATATATATATATATATATATATATATATATATATATATATATATATATATATATATATATATATATATATATATACAGTGACGGACTGCCTAGCACCCAACCTAGCTTCCTCCACTTTAGATCCAGGAAACGGGGGCATTATAGCTATTGCATTATAGCAATTGAGTATTGCACCCGAGAACTAGACAACACTAGCTTGGTTGCAAACTGGAGCTCACTTTATCGTAATCTCATACAGAATATATACCACACAAAATCAGATAAGAGCTTGATCACATTATCCTAAACAATGCAAACTGTAAACAGTAATTAATATCTTCAGGACATTTAATAGTACATCTAACGAACAACTATCATAAACAAACACATAAATATCCCACAATGATTCAGTAACAAAGTAAAGTGGACACAATGCTAGTCACATTTCCAAGAAGATTAGCGGACAGACAGAAACAATAGGTGACTCAACTAGCAATGGAAATTCGCACTGAATCTGAAGCAAAACTACTCCCATGCGCAGCTCAGTGTACATCTTTAAGTACAATGGGAGACCTCTAGAGGGCAATGGCAACACATCAAAATTCATAAACTGTACCATGTGCATTGGCAGCAGGTGTTACCCAGTCTTGATCTTTGTCTGTAAGCCCTATCCACTCCAAAATCTAAATTTAAAAAAGAGATCAATGCACAAAGAAAATGTACATGTTTGAAAACACACAATCCTAATGCTACAAAAAAATGTGCCTCCACACACAGATCTGATTTTTTTTTTTGGCATGCTCATAATAAATTACCAAAAATATGTTCAGTCATACCAAATTTTCCACCATTCCTTTAAAAAAGATTGAACATTTTTAATGCAGATATTCCAAGTCTCCCCTGAGTCTACCGCATTTGGCTGTGGGCTCACGGACACCCGCGAGCGCCGGGCAATCTCCTGGCTGGGCCTGTGACTCAGCCACAGACAGAAGACAGAGCAGCCTGAGCGGCTGAACAGAGTATGGTCGCGGCAGCTGCTCAGGCTGCTCTGTCTTCTGTCTGTGGCTGAGTCACAGGCGGATGTGATGACGTCCCCATCTGTTCGAGGTGGAGGACTTAAAGTCCCGCCTCCTAGATAGACGGAACACTGATCCAATGATGCATTGAATCGGTGTGACCTGTCTCATAGGAGGCGGGAATTTGTTACAGTTGCTGCTGGGATATTGAAATCCGTTTCAGAGCTCTGTGTGCTCGGGCTGTATTCAATAGACACATGGACACTGGTAAGGCTGTATTTAATTGGCACTGGTATAGCTGCATTTAATTGGCACTGGTAAGGCTGCATTTAATTGGCACTGGTATAGCTGCATTTAATTGGCACTGGTAAGGCTGCAATTAATTGGCACTGGTATAACTGCATTTAAATGGCATTGGTAAGGCTGCATTTAATTGACACTGGTAAGGCTGCATTTAATTGACACTGGTAAGGCTGCATTTAATTGACACTGGTAAGGCTGCATTTAATTGGCACTGGTATAGCTGCATTTAATAGGCATTGGTAAGGCTTCATTTTATTGGCACTGGTAAGGCTGCATTTAATTGGCACTGGTAAGGTTGCAATTAATTGGCACTGGTATAACTGCATTTAAATGGCATTGGTAAGGCTGCATTTAATTGGCACTGGTAAGGCTGCATTTAATTGGCACTGGTATAGCTGCATTTAAGTGGCACTTGTAAGGCTGCAATTAATTGGCACTGGCATAACTGCATTTAATTGGCACTGGTAAGGCTGCATTTAATTGGCACTGGTAAGACTGCATTCAATTGGCACTGGTATAGCTGCATTTCATTAGCACTGGTAAGGCTGCTTTTAATTGGCACTGGTAATGCTGCATTTCATTCGCACTGGTAAGACTGCATTTAATTTGCACTGGTATAGCTGCATTTCATTGGCACTGGTAAGGCTGCATTTAATTTGGGGGGGTCGGCGCCAGCGTCTAGCGTCACCTCCCTGAAATGAGTTTTTGCAGGTTGGGATGTTTGTTAATGGAACTTATAAGTGAAAGATAAAAAAAAATCTGAAAAAGAACAGTTTATTGTATAACAGGATTGAAGAGTTTGTAGGCGTCATTGGACATCATAACTGTGTTGTTGTAGAGGAGTTTCTGTATGCCAGCTCAGCACCATAATGTCCCTGGGATTCATTTTAGAAGGCTGAGTCCTATCTGTGGAATGCCATAAAAAATCCTATGACTTATATGTTAAATGTTCTTATTCATGACGGTATTTAACAAACACTTTGCTCTATGGCACTTTGTTGTTATGCTATGAATTTTCCAGTGTACTAAAATATTATTAATTATTTTTCTGCCTGATGGACCAACCTGTAGGGAACCAAGCTCTGGTTTAAGAAAAAAAAATCTATTCAACTCTGTATTATTAACCTCTTCAGCCTTGGAAGATTTACCCCCCCCCCCCTTCATGACCAGGCCATTTTTTTGCGATATGGCACTGCACTACTTTAACTGACAATTGCACAGTCGTGCGACGCTGTACCCAAATAAAATGCATGTCCCTTTTCCCCCACAACTACAGCTTTCTGTTGCTGGTATTTGATCACTTCTGCAGTTTTTATTTTATAAACAAAAAAGGACTGACACTTTTCAAAAAAGAAAAACTACATTTTTTACTTTCTGCTATAAAACATATGCAATAAAAAAATGTAAAAAATCTAATTCCTTCATCAATTTAGGCCAATATGTATTCTGCTACATATTTTTGGGAAAAAAAATCCCAATAAGCGTACATTGATTGGTTCGCGCAAAAGTTATAGCGCCTAAAAACTATGGGATAGATTTATGGAATTTTTATTTTTACATTTTTTTTACTAGTAATGGCGGCAATCAGCAATTTTTTAGCGGGACTGCGACATTGCGGCGGACAAATCTGACACTAAGTGACACTTTCTGCGGTTCAGTGACACCAATACAGTGATATGTGCTAGAAAAAATGCATTGTCACTGTACTAATGTCACTGGCAGGGAAGGGGTTAACATTAGGGGCGATCAAAGGGTTAACTGTGTTCCCTGGGAGTGTTTTCTAGCTGTGGGGGGGGGGGGGCGGTGCTTTGACTGGGGGAAGACAGAGATCTGTGTTCCTGCTTAGGAGAAACACAAGATCTCCATCTTCCTCTCTCACAGACCGCCGTTCTGCCTCTCTCGGGAACGATCGCGGGGAGGGGCGGCGAACATCGGGTCCAATCACAGTGAGAGTGGGTCGCTGGCAGCACGCGTGCGCGCCCCAGACCCAGAACTAGAAATCAGTCTAGAAATACAGGTCCCTGCCACAGTATATATGCGTGGGGCAGTCTGGAAGAGGTTAAATCAGAAAAGTGCTTTCTATAGCTCTCAGCCTCCTCCAAATCGTCTTTTTTTGTTGCTGCTGTGATCCACCTTCCTGTTAGAAGGTGACTACGTTCATTCTCCATGGTCCCACTGTATGTAGGAGTGTAGCCACCCTCTCTTTCTCGCCCCTGAGATGATCTAGGGCCTATGGACGATTGGATTTGTAGTGTTCTCTTCGAATCACCCCTTCACCCCCTGGCAAAATAGACAGCATCCCCCACACTAAGGGCCAGTTTACACCATAGACCACGCTCCAGATGCTTTTTTGCATGCGCTTTTTTGATACGTTCCAGTGCGTTTTTGATGCAGTCCAGGGCATTTGCCCCCCCTTTTTTTCTCCTTAACCTTAAATAAGAACATGGGCGTTCCAGTGCGTTTTTGGTGCATTTAGGTGCGTTCCAGTGCGTTCCCTTGAGTTTTTGATGCTTTTTACTGCGTTCCAGTACAGTCCAGTGCAGGAAAAAGGTAGCATATTCAACTTTTTTTCCTGGAACTGGAATACACTGGAACTGCAAGCACTGGTGTGAACTATGCCATTGAAAACCATATAACCTACTTTCTATGCGTTTTTGATGCAGGAAAAAAAACGCACTGGACTGCATGTGGTGTGAACTGGCCCTTAAGCAAAGCATGCAGGTAGTGTAAAGGGGCACATTTTGAGAGTTTTTTTCAAGTGTTTTTTCGAGCGTTTCTATGCGCGTCCATGCGCATTTGTGTCCAGTGTTTTTAAATCGTTTTTGAGCTTTGGCGGTTTTTTAAACTACTTACCGCAAACCGCCGTCATTATACGTCGGTACTTTGACGTAGAATAACGGGGGTTATGGCAGCAGATAGCTGCCATAACCCTGATATTTTCTGAAATGGGGGGCAGTCCTCTTTAAGATAAAAGTGGTCCCTGCGGCGATTCGCCGCAAGATCACTTTTATTGGTGGCAGGAGAGGTGCCCAGTTTAAAGATTAGGGTTATGGGGTTAATGTATTCATTTATTTTTAATTTATTTATTTTCTTAGGTTAGGGGTTAATATTAGGGTTAGTGATTAGAATTAAGATTAGGGGTTAATATTAGTGTTAAGGTTAGGGTTTAATATTAGGATTAGGGGTTAGGGTTAAGGGTGGGGGGGGGTAATGCCCTGTACACATGGTCGGACATTGATCGGAAATTCCGACAACAAAATCCTAGGATTTTTTCCGACGGATGTTGGCTCAAACTTGTCTTGCATACACACGGTCACACAAAGTTGTCGGAAAATCCGATCGTTCTAAATGCGGTGACGTAAAAAACGTACGTCGGGACTATAAACGGGGCAGTAGCCAATAGCTTTCATCTCTTTATTTATTCTGAGCATGCGTGGCACTTTGTGCGTCGGATTTGTGTACACACGATCGGAAATTCCAACAACGGATTTTGTTGTCGGAAAATTTTATAGCCTGCTCTCAAACTTTGTGTGTTGGAAATCCCGATGGAAAATGTGTGATGGAGCCTACACATGGTCGGAATTTCCGACAACAAGGTCCTATCACACATTTTCCGTCAGAAAATCCGACCGTGTGTACGGGGCATTAGTTTTTTTTAATTTATTTATGTATTTTTATTATTTATTTATTTTATTATCTATTTGTTTTATTATTTATTTATTTTTATTGTATTTGAGCGTTTCCATGCATTTCTATGGAACAGAAACCGCTTCAAAAACACACCAATCTGACTGATTGGAGCTACAAAAAGAGCTCCAGAACTTTCTTGAGCTTCAGGCGACTTGTAGTGGAGATATGAGATATGGATCCACTCCATAGAGAAGAATTGATTTTTTTTCTTCTCCTCCAGAAACGCCGACTCTGGACGCACACTGGCTGCGGGTCGGTATTCGCATGTAACCGCATTGGATGAGAAGTTACATGTGAAGGGGAACCTGCCATTGATTTGCAGGGAGTACAGATCTGATAGACATCACTGGGATGAGGTCGGAGATCATCTTTAAACAGGAGGAGAGGGGACATTTCCTCACATTGTACAGATTTTCTCTCACTTCCTGGTTGTGTCTCCAGGACAGGAAGTGAAGGGAAATTTCCCCAACAGGAAACAGACCGCATAATCAATAATCTTACAGGGGTGTAAACTTTTTGCTACTCTGAAGAAAAGTTTTGTCTTTACTCTTTAAATTCACATTCAGGCAGACATAAGCAGACATGTGATCTGCTGCATATGTATACACCATCGGGTTTATTTCAGGGACCTGTGGGCTCCTGGTGTCTATATATTGGAAGTGTTTACATCTATATCCGAACATTATCTCACTGAACTGTCAAATTCACATAAGAAACTAACGTCAACTACCACCCCCTTTTTAATTCCCCCCCTATGATTCCGTAGTGGTATTTCCCACCCGCCCAGAATCAAAGCACGAGCGGGGTCTCCCACTTTCTCTTGTGGGGGTGTCCTGCCTTGAGAAGCGGGGCACAGTATCCCACGTTGAGGAAAGGGGGGGCGGGTCTTTGGTGACAGGTTGCCGCCCGCAGTGGGCGGGGCTGGTGGTGGGAAGTTGTCAGTAAGTTTGTAGAAAGTTTGCTCGGTGGTGTAGAGCCGCGGGCAGAGAGAACGGGCCCGGGAGTATGGACTACCTGACCGGGAGGAGCGGACGGGTCCTAAGGGGCACTGCCAACCGGCTGTGGATGGGGCTGCGGGAGGTTCACTTCCAGGACTACCTGAAGGAGGGAGTGGGGCAGAGTCCTCCGGACAGCCCGGATCGGGAGCTGAGCCCTGTGCCTGCAGGTGATGGGGGGGTCATACATGGACAGATCTGTATCATCCCTTCCTATATGAGATACAATGTATGATGGGGGGTGACACTGATCTCTGATAAGAGAGGACTATGGGGGGGGGGGGTATTACCCTGATACTAGAGGAGCCTGGATGGGGTGACAATGGGCAGCAGTAGATGGGCAATGGATGAGTATTGGGTGACAGCTGTTGGGGACAGGAGGGATCTGGGTGGCAGTGGACAGGAATGTTGGGTGACCATGGATGGCAGAGCTGAGTGACAGCAGATGGGGGTGAGGGTGGTAAGGGGGTGTTGGGGGACTGTGGGCAGGAGCAGCTGGATGATGGGGGGGGGGGGGGGGGGGGTAGCTGGATGATGATGGGGGGGGGGTAGCTGGATGATGATGGGGGGGGGGGGGGGGGTAGCTGGATGATGATGGGGGGGGGGGTAGCTGGATGATGATGGGGGGGGGGGGGTAGCTGGATGATGATGGGGGGGGGGGTAGCTGGGTGATTGTGGATAAGGGAACTGATTTGGAGGGGGTGTTAGGGACAGGGGTGATGGTAGGTAGGTGGAGCTGGGTGACATTGGATGGGGGGGGTAACATTGGATGGGGGGGGTGACATTGGATGGGGGGGTCGCAGTGGGTAGGGAGGGGTGTTGGGTGACCATGGACAGGGAAGCTGGGCAGCCACTGATAGTGAAAGAAGAGGGTGATGGGCACATGTGGATAGGGGTGTTGTGTGATGGGTAAGGAGAGCTGGGTGACAGCTGTTGGGGATGGTGGGCAGGGCTGCTGATAAGACAATACAGCCGGTGTCTTGCCGAATAAGTTCCTTCGGCGGATAGGTTCCCCCCCTGTACTGCGCAGGCGCAGCGCCTGCGCAGTACGAACTACTAACAACCGCCGGAGATAGCCGAAGCTCAAGATCGACAATCAGCTGTACACGGCGCCTGCGCTCTGGGTCCAGGTTCCTTTCCTACCATCCAAGTGGACCTAGAGGGGGAATCTAAAAGAGCCGAGCGAAGCGAGGCCGTGCCCAAAGCGTGGCGAGCGGCCCTCTTACAGGCGCCGTGTACAGCTGATTTTCAGCTATTCCGCTTCGGCTATTTCCGCCGGATCCTACTGCGCAGGCGCTGCGCCTGCACAGTAGAGGGGGGAACTTATCAGCCGAGCGGAACTTTCTCGGCAGAACACCGGCTCTTCTGTCCCGGGCCCCATCAGTTCAAACGGGGGACCTGGGCAGGAGGGCTGGTCAGACTGTCTTATTGCAGACATTGCTCCTCTTCTGCCTCCCCCTGCAGCACTGCCGGCTTCTCCTCCTCTCCTTCCTTCCGGCTGCACTGTAGGGGGGTTTGTGCTGACACATGCACCTCGTCCCTTCAAAACTGAACACATATTTATTACACAGGTTCTGTGGCTGATTCAGGTGGTAATTAAACTCACTTGGTGCCTTATCAGCATTCAATTAGCCTCAGAACTTGTGTAATTCCTATGTGTTCGGGTTGAAAGGGATGAGGTACCAACCCTAGATGCACCCCTTCCATCTGTTGTCTGGGCCCCCTGTGTGCCCCTTGCTCCTGCAGCGCTGCTGGCTTCTCTTCCTCTCCCACAGGCAGCTGCTGCAGGCACACAAGGGGATGTTTCATGATGGAGAGCAGGAGAAGGGGCCAGTAAATATGTTATTTGCTGGTCCCTTCCGTTCCTGAATGAACACAGTTATGGTACCAATCACTCCTGTGTCCATTCATCACTGAAGCATTGTAAACTATGATTCGGTTTGTGATTGGGAAGGAAGCCTCAGAGCACTTCCTATTCATTCATCTGTGCTGCTGAGGCTACAGAGAAAGGGACTTATAAATCTATGTCCTCAGTCACCTTTGGCCAGGTGGGTGGGGGGCCCCCCTGTCAGGTAGGCCGTATGGGGCCCCGTGATTACTAACAGCAGCCCTGCAGGGGGGAGACAGGTGATGGTGGATAGGGGGGAGCTAAGTGACCATAGACAGGGGTGTTGGGCGATGGTGGGTAGGGGGCTGGGTTACAGTGGATGGGGATGCTGGAGAAAAAGCAGATTATTCAGGGTAGTGCAATCAGTGATCAGACCCCCCCTGTGTATACCCAGCCTACTAATGTACATTCAGTATATTACCAAAAGTATTGGGACACCTGCCTTTACACACACATAAATTTTAATGGCACCCCAGTCTTAGTCCGTAGGGTTCAATATTGAGTTGGCCCACCCTTTGCAGCTATAACAGCTTCAACTCTTCTGAGAAGACTGTCCGCAAGGTTTAGGAGTGTGTCTATGGGAATGTTTGGCCATTCTTCTAGAAGCACATTTGTGAGATCAGGCACTGATGTTGGATGAGAAGGCCTGGCTTGCAGTCTCCACACTAATTTATCCCAAATGTGTTCTATCTGGTTGAGGTCAGGACTCTGTGCAGGCCAGTCGTGTTCCTCCACCCCAAACTCGCTCATCCATGTCTATATGGACCTTGCTTTGTGCACTGGTGTGCAGTCATGTTGGAACAGGAAGGGGCCGTCCCCAAACTGTCCCCACAAAGTTAGGAGCATGAAATTGTCCAAAACTGTCTTGGTATGCTGACACCTAAAGCCCAACCCCGGAAAAACAACCTCACACCATAATCCCCCCTCCACCAAATGATTTGGACCAGTGCACAAAGAAAGGTCCATAAAGACATAGATGGGCGAGTTTGGGGTGGAGGAACATGACTGGCCTGCACAGAGTCCTGAACTCAACCCGACAGAACACATTTGGGATGAATTAGAGCAGAGACTGCGAGCCAGGCCTTCTCGTCCACATCAGTGCCTGACCTCACATATGCGCTTCTGAAAGAATGGTCAAACATTCCCATAGACACACTCCTAAACCTTGTGGACAGCCTTCCCAGAAGAGTTGAAGCTGTTATAGCTGTAAAGGGTGGGCCAACTCCATATTGATCCATACAGACTAATGCTGGCCATACACTATACCAAAAATCAGCCGAACCCATTTTCGAAAAACGAACATTCGGGCGTGAGCGCAAACGATAGTGCCATCATGTGATGACCGATAAATCGTTCGGTGGACAAAAATGAATGCATTTTTTGTTTGTTTTTTACATATACCTAGTGCAGACAGCTTGAATGGGAAACACATTAACCCTTCAATTTATCGTTCGTTTGGTAGAAGATATCAAAACTTGTCGTTTGTTTTTTCGGCTCAAAAACTTCCCAACGATTATCGATTTTGTGCCTATTAACTGGCCGAAAAACGAACTGTCTAAATGACCAAATTTTGGCCGATTTTCCGTATAGTGCAGGGATATGCAATTAGCGGACCTCCAGCTGTTGCAAAACTACAAGTCCCATCATGCCTCTGCCTCTGGCTGTCATGCTTGTTGATGTCAGAGTCTTGCTATGCCTCATGGGAGTTGTAGTTCTGCAACAGCTGGAGGTCCGCTAATTGCATATCCTTGGTATAGTGTATGGCCAGCATTAGACTGGGATGCCAATAAAGTTCATGTGTGTGTAAAGGCAGGTGTCCTAATACTTTTGGTAATGTAGTGTCCAAACCCCAGCAGTGTCCTCATTGGTGAAGGTTGTTTCATTTTTGGTTTAGCACCAGGAGTTGGTTGATTGCTGTGTTTTTTGTTTTTTTTTTGTTTGTTTTTTTTTTTTTGCCTTTTGAGGGGTTTCAGCAATCAAAGATCATTGGTGGGAGGACTGATCAGATCCATGGATTGGGGAATCAGACCCTGGTGGATTGCACAATGCCTTTACTTTATTATCGCCTATTCTATAAAACATTGCTGTGAGGATGGGATTCCCCAATCATGTCAGCTGCTGCTTAGAACATTCTGAAAGGGAAAATCACACCTGTATGTATTATCAGCATGATGACCTGTGTGTGTCTGTGTGTATTTGTGTCTGTGTGTGTGTATTGTACAAACAGGAGAAGTGTCTGTAAATAAAAGGCTGGGAATTCCTCCACACTGGGATCTGAGATCTTCGGTCTGATGACCCTCCCGTGTCCTTTGTCTGGGCCTGTCAAACAAACCCAGGCTTGCAAATTCTCTGTCTTCATCTTCTGCTAACCGCTTCCCTATGAACTGACACTGAGTGAGAGAAAGTGGATGTGTGTACTTTCAATGGAAACTTTGTTTCAGTTTTTTTGTAATTCTGTTGTAATGTTCATCAGTGTATTCTTCTATGATGGAATCCTGCCTGCTGTTTTTGCCTAAGGCCCCTTTTCACTCTGATGGGCCGATCGAGTCTTCCTGTCCGCTTTTCAGGCAGACCCAATGGGACCCTCCGTTGCTCTCTATGGAGCGCTGGATGTCAGCAGACGTGTCCCTTGACACCTGCCGACACCCAATCCTGTCCCCTAAAATCAGATGATTGGGCAGTGGCGCCTGGTGCTCAAAATTTTTTTTGTTGGGGGGGGGGGGCACAAAAAAAATAAATCATCAATTGCAGCCACTGTGCCCCTCAAACGCTGCCTCCGCTAACACCCCCTCCCCCCACCCCCATGGATGGATCGCGGGACACCCCGCATCCACCACCTCCTGATTGGCGGGGAGGCAGTGCAGTTTGAAAATGGCGAGTATTCATTCGCTATGGCCACACAATTGGGTGGGATCGGGGCACACTCTCTGCGCCCTGAGCCCACCCTTTTTTTTGAAGCCTATTAGAGCCTCTGGCTCTAATCTGGTGCTTAAAAAAAAAAAATACACCCCCTCCTGCCCCCCCGCCATAGGAGTCCATGCGTCCGGCGTCCTGAAAGAGGCCGGGCGCATGGATAGGGAGGTGGCAGCAGGGATGGGGGGGGGCGGCGCCCGTGCGCCACCAGTGCATGAGCCGCCACTGTGATTGGGGATCTGGCATAGAGGACAAAGGGCTGTGTCTGTGTCCGCTCTGCATAGTGCAGCGGACATGGACCAGTCATCTGCCTGTTCAGCGGACGGATTCGCTGCCGGAGTCCACTCCATGTGACAGGGGCCTAAGGCCTGGTTCACATCACATGCAGTCCAGTGTGTTTTTTTGATCCAAGGAAAAAAAAAACCGCGTAGACACTAGGTTACATAGATTTCAATGGCAAAGTTCACACCATTGCAGTGCATTCCAGTACAAATAATAAAGTAGAAAATGCCACATTTTTTTTCTGCAAGGAACTGTACTGGAACGTGGCACAACGCATCATAAATGTACCAGACCGCACCGGGGTGCATCTAAATGCTTTAAAAATGCACCGGAATGCAATACAGGGAAAAACCCCTCCAAAAAAAATAAAAGGGGGCAACCCGTTGAAAACATATCAAAAACGCTCCAGAACACCTCAAATGCGCATGCAGAAATGCATCCAGACTGTGTTTTTGTGGTGTGAACTGGCCCTAAGGCTTGGTTCACATTATCACAAGTGGTTGAGGGTGGAGGAATCGCACCTGT
The DNA here is from genome assembly GCF_042186555.1 of Aquarana catesbeiana. Taxonomy (NCBI): domain Eukaryota; kingdom Metazoa; phylum Chordata; class Amphibia; order Anura; family Ranidae; genus Aquarana; species Aquarana catesbeiana. Next base: position 586,947,623 of record NC_133328.1, read on the forward strand.
TCCCACACCCGCAACCACAACGTGCGGGGCTGCCATTTATTTTTTAATGGCACTCCCATGCATCTAAAAATGCAGCATGCTTGCGTCTGCGGGAAATCACATGTGGCAAAAGCACAATACAATTTCTTAGCCTTTGCATTTTGAAAATAGCGCAGGAACCTTTTTCCTGCATGAAACGCAGGCACTGCAGCCAATTCAACTGACTGGGCTGCCATGCCCATACAAACTCGGCCCAAATTAGTGGGAACCAGGCCTTAGACCCCATTTACACTTGGCAATTTGGATATACGGGCAGAATCGGCATGGTTCTAAATTTTGTGCCAATGGCTGCAAAACATGCAATGCGTATTTGGGTGCCATTCGGTACAAATGGCACCCCAAAGGTGGTGCGATATTGTCGCAGGACAGGAATGTGCCTTTCAAAATCACATGAAGCTTGTCGCCCAAAAAAGATCAGGAGCTTCTTTTTAGTGACAAACTTGCATAGGGCTGCCCTAAGCGTGACACGGGACTCTTTTTTTTTTTTTTTTTTTTTTTGCCAAAGCTCCTAAACGCCACTCCATAAAAGCCTGTGTCCATGTACACGGAGGCTCCTAAACTCCACCCCTATGTGTCCATGTACACGGAGGCTCCTAAACTCCACCCCTATGTGTCCATGTACACGGAGGCTCCTAAACTCCACCCCTATGTGTCCATGTACACGTAAGCTCCTAAACTCCACCCCTATGTGTCCATGTACACGGAGGCCCCTAAACTCCACCCCTATGTGTCCATGTACATGGAGGCCCCTAAACTCCACCCCTATGTGTCCATGTACACGTAAGCTCCTAAACTCCACCCCTGTGTGTCCATGTACACGGAGGCTCCTAAACTCCACCCCTATGTGTCCATGTACACGGAGGCTCCTAAACTCCACCTCTATGTGTCCATGTACACGTAAGCTCCTAAACTCCACCCCTATGTGTCCATGTACACGGAGGCTCCTAAACTCCACCCCTATGTGTCCATGTACATGGAGGCTCCTAAACTCCACCCCTATGTGTCCATGTACACGTAAGCTCCTAAACTCCACCCCTATGTGTCCATGTACACGGAGGCTCCTAAACTCCACCACTATGTGTCCATGTACACGTAAGCTCCTAAACTCCACCCCTATGTGTCCATGTACACGGAGGCCCCTAAACTCCACCCCTATTTGTCCATGTACATGGAGGCCCCTAAACTCCACCCCTATGTGTCCATGTACACGGAGGCCCCTAAACTCCACCCCTATGTGTCCATGTACATGGAGGCCCCTAAACTCCACCCCTATGTGTCCATGTACACGGAGGCCCCTAAACTCCACCCCTATGTGTCCATGTACATGGAGGCTCCTAAACTCCACCCCTATGTGTCCATGTACACGGAGGCTCCTAAACTCCACCTCTATGTGTCCATGTACACGTAAGCTCCTAAACTCCACCCCTGTGTGTCCATGTACACGGAGGCTCCTAAACTCCACCCCTATGTGTCCATGTACATGGAGGCTCCTAAACTCCACCCCTATGTGTCCATGTACACGGAGGCTCCTAAACTCCACCCCTATGTGTCCATGTACACGGAGGCCCCTAAACTCCACCCCTATGTGTCCATGTACACGGAGGCTCCTAAACTCCACCCCTATGTGTCCATGTACACGGAAGCTCCTAAACTCCACTCCTATGTGTCCATGTACACGGAAGCTCCTAAACTCCACTCCTATGTGTCCATGTACACGGAAGCTCCTAAACTCCACCCCTATGTGTCCATGTACACGGAAGCTGCTAAACTCCACTCCTATGTGTCCATGTACACGTAGGCTCCTAAACTCCACCACTATGTGTCCATGTACACGTAAGCTCCTAAACTCCACTCCTATGTGTCCATGTACACGTAGGCTCCTAAACTCCACCCCTATGTGTCCATGTACACGGAAGCTGCTAAACTCCACTCCTATGTGTCCATGTACACGTAGGCTCCTAAACTCCACCCCTATGTGTCCATGTACACGGAAGCTGCTAAACTCCACCCCTATGTGTCCATGTACACGGAGGCTTTTAGAATCATTTAGGAGCTGCTGCGGTTAGAGGAGGTGCAACCTCCCTCTACTGAATGCGGAAGAATCGCATTCAGGATAGGAACACTTTGACCAATGTCTGCAAAATTGCGGCGCTGTTTTTCTGCGTTTTGCGTCTTTTCTCAGCGATTGGTCAACCTAGCCTGCGTGTACATGAGCCTTTTGGGCAGGATGGTTGAAGTGAAGTCCATCTATTGATCAACCTCACTACAACCAGCCTGTTTTTTTTTCAAACGATTGCTGCTGCTATACTATGGCCGGCAACCGCAATCATTGTATTCTGTCCACGGGTACACCTCCCGCTCTCAGAATACAGTAGCATAGTGGGAGGGATTGTCCCATCAACACTGAATGTGTTAATGGGGGAAATCGAGCAATCTTCTTTCCTTCAACATGTGGTTGAAGGAAAGAAAATTGCGTAATGTATGGCCTGCCTGAAAAGTTCTCAATTATTAGGCTCATGTACACTGGGTGTTTAGCTGTGATGCATGAGGCTCCAAGCATTAGGTGCAGGTGGAAGGCACAGGTGTACTATCCAGACCCATTGTCGTCATCTTGTCGGACTCTATGACACGCATCTCTTTTCCTCCAGTCACAGCATTGCATCCCCCCCACAGTTAGAAAGCACTCCTTAGGAGCACACTTAACCCTTTGGTCGCCCCTGATGTTAACCCCTTCCCTGCCAGTATCATTAGTACAGTCACAGTGCATATTGTTTAGCACTGATCACTGTATTGGTGTCACTGGTCCTCAAAAAGTGTCAGTTAGGTATACGATTTGTCCGCCGCGATGTTGCAGTCCCGCAAAAATCGCTGATCGCCACCATTACAAGTATAAAAGAAAACAAATTCTATAAAAATATCAGAGGAAGTCACGAGATTGTGACGAAACCGGTAGGAGGAGCTTGATCGGCTGACGTGTAAGGTAGCAGGAAGTGTTTTGCAGAGCAGGCACAGGATGGGGTGACCGCCGTAAACCGGGGCTGCAAAACCGGACTTCAGGTGACGTTATCACCCCTCAGCATACCGGTATACTTTAAGCGTGTTTTTATTATGGAAATGTGAGTGTAAATGTATGGGGGGTCTAAGTTGCAATTAAACCTTTTTTTAAATGATATCACGCTATTGCATGCCTCCTGTTGTTTTCCGCATGTGATATGTATGAGGAGGCTTTTTGAAATGCCAGGAGTAGTGACTTTTGATCTGTGCTATCACCAGGAGGAGGAAGTGATTTGTGATCTGTATTTAAGTTAAATAGCCACTATAAGAAAAAGGAAGCACAGGGGATCTTTCAAGCTGTTGTTATTAACTACAGGCTTATTTATAAAGCCCTTAAGGTGAGGGTACATCTAGTGGAGGGTGTGCACACTGTATGAAGACACTATTCACCTGTTTTATGCTACTACTACTACTACTACTACGTTACTGTTATTGTTTGTGATAATACATCATTAAGGGTTGTGTGCAACACAAGGAGCACTTTATTTTGGATTATATATTTTTGTTTCACAGGATATGTGTGTGTGTGTGTGTGTAATATATATATGTATGTATGTATGTATATATATATTTATATATTAATCGATACTAGCGCCGTACATTGTGTAATTCTATAAAAATATCCCATAGTTTGTAGACACTATAACTTTTGCGCAAACCAATCAATATACGCTTATTGGCATTTTTTTTTTTTTTTTTTTTACCAAAAATGTAGCAGAATACATATTGGCCTAAATTGATGAAGAAATTTGATTTCTTCTAATTTTGTGCCCTTCTTTGAGGATGATGCCAGCAGCGGGTAGAGGACAATCGGGCATCTATTGGCTGCGGTAAGACTTTTACTGGGTCTGGATCCAGACTGCGGTCCACCATTTACTGAAGCCTGTTATAGAATCTAATACAGGCAGCTTTTGGGATGCATTTTGGTGTGTCGGTTGCATACACTTTTTTTTTTTTTTTTTCCATTTTAGGTGTTACAAAATGACACTTCATTCGATGCTATGCACCACAGCGCTTTGTGATTTGTTACATTGCGATGAGGTTCCATTGTGTGAAAATGCATACATGCTGAATTTTTGTGCTGCACAGAGCGGTTTGCTGCATTCTGAAGCCTATCTGTACAGATCAGAACACAAGCCCAGTACTCAGGAAGCTCTCAATAGAAGAGCTGCACACAGATAGACGGAAGCTTGTACTTCTAACAGGCAGTGGGTGCCAGATAACACTGCCACACTCACATGGGCACGCAGGCAGTGCACCCCTTCACTGCTGGAGCCTTTTGTATTCCAAAGCATTGTCTGAAGCTTTGAGTTTACTTGCATCTGATTTTAATTATAGCATTTTATCCCAGGATTGATCAATAGTAGGAAGAATAGTTTGGAGAAATGTTATTTGTGCAGCAGGAATGGGAAGTGAGGGTTTCCTATTGTGGTTTGTGTTTCCTGATTACAATTATAAAGTACCGTAATTGAGAATTGGTACCATGCTGTTCTAACCTTTTTTTTTATACAGGGTTCCTCCTTTAGAACCTAGAGCCTGAAACATGTTGGGATGTCAGCATTGTGATCAAATCCAACAGTGCCATGACTCCTATTCCCAGCTTGATTTATGGTGCATAAGGTATTATAGGGGGGTTCTGCTAAAGATGAATTGAAGTCATGATGTATAAATATAGGAATAGATTCAGCCTTTTTTTGTTTTTTTTACATTTGTTACTCTTACTTGTGAACTCTATTACTTGTGTCTTAAAGCACTTTCACACAGGCGTTGAAAATAGGTGGTTGGGTTGCGTTTTTAACTCTTCAACGGCACTCAAAATTGTTACAATAGGGAACGGATGGAGGTGTTCACACTGCAGCGTTGGTGTTACTGCAAGGCAAAAATATCGATGCCGGCAGAGTTTGGCAGGTGTTGACGCTTTGCAACTGCCTCCTTTCACTTCTATTGAAATGCAGCTCAACTGCACCTTAAACGCACTGTAAATGCACCTGTGGCATTTATGGTGTGGTTGCAAAGCATCAAAAGTGATTACCGGTATTTACCATTTTAGCCTTTTAAAATAAATAAATACACACACACAGCACAGGGTATTTGAGAAGTGTTGCCTAATGCAACAAGAACGCATGTGCAACACATCCTAAATGCTCACTAACGCTATAGGTGTGTTTAATGCGCTTTTAGACTGCTTTAACCAATTGCTGACCACAATACATTTTTTTCTTTTTCTTTTTTTTTTTTTTTTGTATGTGTGTTGTGGTTTACTATGATTTTGACTGAAAATATAGGCGATCAAAGAGTAGATACTAGTATGCCACTTTATTATTGCTACTTCCATGTTTTGTTCCTTCTTAAGAAACTCAATAATAAAAAAAAAACAAAACAAAAAAAAAAAAACCCCATAAACATATTAATAGAAGAGTAGATACTCTTTGATTTTCGGTGGACCGGAGAAACGCTATGTCGTCACTTCTGGTCCAGGCTTGGAAAAAAAAAAAAAAAAATTATATATATATATATATATATATATATATATATATATATATATATATATATATATATATATATATATATATATATATATATATATATATATATATATATATATAAATTTTTAAGCAAAAGATAAAAAAAAACTATTATATATATATATATATAATTTTATAGTTTATTTTTTTATCTTTTGCTTAAAAAATTATATATTTATTTTGTTTGATCTTTTGAGAGGACCTGTCATCCTTATTTCTATTATAAGGGATGCTTATATTCCTTATAATAAGAATACAAGTGATTCAAAAAAATAAAAAAGATTACAGGGACAGTGTAAACAGTAAAATAAATACAAAAAATCAAATTAAATCGCTCCCATCCCTCCGTGCTCACGTGCAGAAGCAAACACATACATAAAATCACGCACTCATATGTACACGGTGCACATGAGGTATTGTCTCAAAACTTTCGAGCGAGAGCAATAATTCTAGCACTGGACTTCCTCTGTAATTCTAAATAGGTAACCTGTAAAGGCATTTAAAATGTGCCAATTGCCATTTTATTCCCTAGGGTCTCTGCTAAAAAAAAAATATAATGTTTGGGGGTTATACGTAATTTTCTAGCAAAAAAATGCTTATTTAAACTAGTAAACAAAAAGTGCCATAAAAAGTCTGGTCAGTAAGTGGTTAAAATTTAACGCGAATGTGAGAGCCCTTACTGCAGTGGTGTCCAAACTATGGCCCTCCAGTTGTTAAGGAACTACAACTCCCATCATGCCTAGTCATGTCTGTGAATGTCAGAGTTTTACAATGCCTCATGGGAAGTGTAGTTCCGCAACAGCTGGAGGGCCATAGTTTGGACATCCCTGCCTTACTGGCTAGCTCTTGCTTTGAATCTTGGCCATGAACATGCAAACTCTATTTGCTTGGATTTTGCATATTCTTTGAAAGTTTATATCTACACCTGCATACATGCAACTTGAAAGGAGTTCTTGTTAATTTGCCCGGAGCTTCACTTCAGTTTCCAAGATCAAACTTATGCAGCGCGACGCACAGCAAAGATCTCCGAGGAATGAGGCCAGGTTAGTGTAAGATCTGGGGTGGGTCATTTAAAGTATAGCTGTATTAAAAGTTTACTTAGCCCCAGGTTCAAATTAGAATGTAATGCAGGAAACCAAGCTCAAATCGCACTGCCCTTGCATTCTGTAGGGAGTGTAATGATAGCAACACCACAAACGCAGGTCGCTGCTCCGGATTGCATAGTACAAAACGACCATTCAATCCAGTTGTTTGTTTCTAAAATTAATGCATGCACGATTTTGGTGCAATGCTGTTTTGATTTTAAGCTCATTCACGGCTCTGAATCGCATGTGAATCGCACAGGAATGCTGTGTGATGTGTTAACCAGGGCTTATCCGTACAGTGGAACTAAACCCGGGTTATACTTGCCTCCATCTTCCAGCGATGCAGTGTTGCATTGCTCGCTAGCCGCTGTCCTCTTCTCTTCTTCGCAGCTACTTTCAGGTGCCAGGTTTTTGGCCACTTGATTAGCCAGGGGTGGAATGACGTCATCCCGCATATGCACACAGGTGACAGCCATTCCAGCACAGCTCCAGGAATGCACACTGAGCTGTGCATTCAATAGAAGGCTACAAGCAGGTAGAGAAATGTGTTCTTGCAGAATAGATGTTGCATGTCTCTCCTGCAATAAATAGTGCTTGCTCAGTTTAGTTCCACGTAAGGGGCTTATTCACATTTTGTCTGTAAAGCAAATGGCACCATGTCTGTTTATGTGGATCTACACAGGCAGAGCAAGGGCATATTGAAAACTGTTTTCAATGTACTGTGTATACACCATAATTCTGTATTGGGGTCCTTTCACACTGATCCGCTTTTGATGCATTTTGTAGGGTAAAAAAAAATCAGAAGAAAAATGCATCTCTTTAAATCCTACAGAGCTCCTCACAGATGCGTTTTTTAAAGTCCTGCATGCTGCATTTTTGGTGCGTGTTTAAAAACGTCGCCTAAAATGCACCTACGCATTAAAATGAATGAAAAGAGCATAAAAAAAGCACCCAAGGTGCGTTTTTGGAGTCACATATCCAAGTTTCACAGGTGCATGATTCAATCAGAGTCCAGAAAACGTTGCAAAAAAATGCAGCAAAAATACATATGTCTACATATGTACCGTGTTTTTTTTTTTTTCAAAGGAGCAGTGTGATAAAGTGTTTAACCACTTTAGCCCCGGAAGGATTTCCCCCCTTAATGACCAGGCCGTTTTTTGCGATACGGCACTGCGTCGCTTTAACTGACAATTGTGTGGTCATGTGACGTTGTACACAAACAAAATGTATGTCCTTCACGAATAGAGCTTTCTTTTGGTGGTATTTGATCACCTCTGGGGTTTTTTTTTTTTTTTTTTTTTTTTTTTTTTTTTTTTTTTTTTTTTTTGCGCTATGAACAAAAAAAGCGACAATTTTGAAAAAAAAAAACCAAAAGAAAGCTCTATTTGTGGAAAAAAAAACCTATTTTTTACTTTTTGCTATAATAATAAATATCCAAAAAAAAAAAAAAAAAAAAACAAATTTCTTTCTCATTTTCGGCCAATAAGTATTTTTCTACATACATTCATACATTTTGGTAAAAAAAAAAAACAAAAAAACGCAATAAGCGTATATTGATTGGTTTGTGCAACAGTTATAGTGTCTACAAAATAGTGTGTGTATATATGTGTGATAATATAAATATATATATTATGTTATATTTATATTAGTGTGTGTGTGTATAATTAATATATATATATATATATATACACACACACACACACACACACACACACACACACACACACACACACACACACACACACACACACACACACACACACACACACACACACACACACACACACACACATATATATATATATATATATATATACATTTTTTTCTAGTAATGGCCGTGATTTTTAGCAGGACTGCAACGTATTGCGGCGGACAGATCGGACACTTTTGTTTTGGGGACCAGTGACATTTATACAGCGATCAGTGCTATAAAATGCACTGATTACTGTATACATGTCACTGGCAGGGAAGGGGTTAACACTAGGGAGTGATCAAGGGGTCAAATGTGTTCCCTGGGAGGGGGGGGGAGGGGACTGACTTGAGGAGGAGAGAGATCGCTGTTCCTGATCACTAGGAACAGTAGATCTCTCTCTCCTCCCCTGTCAGAACGGAGATCTGTCTGTTTACATTGACAGATCCCCGTTCTGGCTCTCTGTGGAGCAATCGTGGGTGGCCAGCGGACATCATGGTGCACGTGCCCCCTATTGCTGGCCATGTACTCTTGTGGCGATTCGCTCAGGAGAGCCAACCCGCCGCAGTATAATGACGCTGGCTGGTACGGTTAGGCTATCGAGTGCTAAAGGGGTGTGACCACATTTTAACACTACAAATTCTAGATGGACCCTCTGCACACTGCTACACCCTTCCCAGCAAACTATGCAATGAAAAACAGGGATATTTAGTTCACATATATTGCGCCTGATAGTTGAAATACATGTACAAGCTATTGGGATTTGAGCGCAGGTATATCTTTTTTACTAAATGTCGCTGTACCACAGTAAGTCGCAACAGGCTGTAATGCACAGAGTTGAGTGAAGTGCAATTTTGTAACAGCAAAAAAAAAAAAAAAATATATAATGACAAACCTGTCCTACTTACCTGCTCTGTTTGATGGTTTTGCACAGCTCATCCCCCATCCTCCTCTTCTCGGGTCCCCCCGCTGGCACTCCTAGTAAGCACTGGTAAGCCACGCCCCCTGCTCATATTCACAGGAGTTTGACTGACAGTAGCAGGAGCCAATGGTCTCTCTTGTGAAAGCAGGAAGTGAGGAGAGTGGTTCTGGAGCAGTGCCATGGAGCCAGGTAAGTGTTTAGTGATGGGGGGGGGGGGGGGCTACGGCAGATCGTGGGGGGGTGTTTTATAACCCTTATTCAGGGAAGGCATTATAAGCTTAGTTCACCCTTACCAACAAAAAATAAGGGACATTTGTAGATAAAAACAAACTGTCCAGCTTTGACCAAAGTTGACTAATTCTCTTGCTTTCTGTAGGTATAGGCACTTACATACTTCGTGAAGCCTGACTGAAAAACTCCAGAGATTGCATTTCTTCATCCTGCCTTGCTGCCAGCACATTGCTAAGACAGATCCAGCTGTAACTGCTCACCTCCACCTCCTTAAAGCGGGGGTTCACCCACACCGCAAAAAAAAAAAAATATTTAAAAGCCAGCAGCTACAAATACTGCAGCTGCTGACTTTTAATACATGGCCACTTACCTGAACCCGCTCGGCTCTCGGCAGCTGCCGCCGCCATCCTAGGTGAGGGAATCAGGAAGTGAAGCGTTGCGGCTTCACTTCCCAGTTCCCTACTGCGCATGCGCGAGTCGCGCTGCGCGTCCCAAGTGGTCCCCGTTCTCTCCTGGGAGCTGTGTGTTCCCAGCAGACAGCGCGGTCGGGACGGGAAGAGGCATAGACTCCCATGGGAGTCTATGCCGGAAGTGGGTGCAAATACCTGTCTTAGACAGGTATCTGCACCCCCCTCCCCCCTGAAAGGTGCCAAATGTGACACCGGAGGGGGGGAGGGTTCCGAAAAGCGGAAGTTACATTTTTGTGTGGAACTCCGCTTTAACTTTGTTACTCTGTTTAGGGATGTGGCACTAATAAATGGGCACCTATGACCTAGCTGACATAACACACCTCCACCATCAGAGTAGTGTGCTCTTTCAGTGATCCAAACCCCCTCACATGCTCTTTCTGCCCCCCCGATGAGCTCAGCATTTGAAAGCTCACTCCTATGATGATGAACAGCTGGGAGTCTCTTGGCAACATCCTAGCAACAAGGCAGGATAGGGATATGCAATCTGTGGGGTATGCAAATGGCTTATACCTATGGTAAGAACATTTTTCAACTTTTTAGGCAAAGCTGCACAGTTTGTTTTTATCTAGACACCCCTTACCTTACCTGCATAGGCAGTTTTTTTGATAAAGGTAAACTATGCCTTCTAACCACTTGCCATCCAGGCCAATTCTGACATTTCTCTCCTACATGTATATTTCATCATTTTTTTGATAGAAAATTACATAGAACCCCCAAACAATATGTATGTTTTTTTTTTTTTGTTTTTTTTAGCAAAGACCCTAGAGAATACAATGGCAGTCGTTTTTATCTCGCACGGTATTTGCACAGCAAATTTTTCGAACACCTTTTTCATGCTTAAAAAAACAAACAAAAAAAAAGCCCAATTTTTTAGCGTAATGTGAAAGATGAAGTTACTCTGAGTAAATAGATACCTAACATGTCACACTTCAAAATTGCACACGCTCGTGGAATGGCGCCAAACTTCGGTACTTAACGACTTCCCGCCCGGCCCATAGCAGATGCCGGGAGGTGGTTTCGTTATCCTGACTGGGCGTCATGACGTCCAGCAGGATAACATGCCGCCGCGCGCCCACAGGGGCGCGCATCGCGGTGATCGGTGGAGCGGTGTGTCAGCGGTGTGTCCAATCACGGCTGATCATGATGTCAATAGGAAGAGCCGTTGATCGGCTTTTCCTCACTCGCGTCTGATAGACGCGAGTAGAGGAGAGCTTATTGGCGGCTCTCCTGACGGGGGTCTGCGCTGATTGTTTATCAGCGCAGCCCCCCCTCAGATGACCACACTGGACCACCAGGGATCACCACTAGGACCACCAGGGAAGGGGCAACATGTGGATGGCCAGGTATGTAAGCCATGGACATCCACATGTGCCCAATCTGTGCCAATTAGTGCCCACAAATGGGCACTGATTGGCACCATTATGTTTCAGTTCTGCCCAGCAATGCCACCAATCAGTTTTATCAGTGCTGCCTATGAGTGCCGCCTATGAGTGCCCATCAGTGCCGCATACCAGTGCGCGTCATCAGTGCCACCTCATCACTGCCACCTCATTGGTGCCACCTCGGTGCCCATCAGTGCCGCCTTATCAGTGCCCGTCAGTGTAGCCATATCAGTGCCCGTCATTGAAGAAGAAAACATACTTATTTACAAAATATTTTAACAGAAACAAAGAAAAACCTTGTTTTTTTTTTTTCTAAATTTTCGGTCTTTTTTTATTTGTTGCGCAAAAAATAAAAACCGCAGAGGTGATCAAATACCACCAAAATAAAGCTTTATTTGTGAGAACAAAATGATAAAAAATTTGTTTGGGTACAATGTTGTATGACCGTGCAATTGTCATTCAAATTGCGACAGCACTGAAAGCTGAAAATTGGCCTGGGCGGGAAGGTGTCTAAGTGCCCTGTATTGAAGTGGTTAAAAATCCCCATAGGCAAAGCTTTACATTTTTTTTTTTTTTTTTTTTTTTTTTTTTTTTTTACTGGTTACATGTTTTGAGTTACAGAGGAGGTATAGGGCTAGAATTATTGCTCTCGCTCTAACGTTTGAGGCGATACCTCACATGTATGGTTTCAACACCGTTTTCATATGTGGGCGGGACTTACGTTTGCGTTTGCTTCTGCGTGTAAGCACACGGGGACAGGAGCGCTTTTAATTTTTTTTTTTTTTTTTTAATTTTACTTTTTTCTTTTTTTACTTTTGACACTTTAAAAAAAAAAAAATTGATCACTTTTTTTATTCCTATTACAAGGAATGTAAACATCCCTTGTAATAGGAATATGGCACGATTGGTCCTCTTTACAGTGAGATATGGGGTCAATAATGACCCCACATCTCACTTCTAGGCTGGGAAGCCTGAAGTAAAAAAAAAAAATGATCTTGGCTTCCCAGTCGAGGCGGCGCCATTTGTTTGAATGCAGAGGCCGGGCGTGACGTCATAACATCACGCCCGGCCTCCGAATGATCATAGAGACTCTATGGTAAACATCCGGGGCTGGCGGATCCGTTCTCTGACTCGCTGATGGAAGCGGTGAGTTGGTAGAAGCATTGGAGGGTGGCGGGGACGTCCTCTCGCCGCCCGTAAGAACGATCAGTCGGTGGAACAGCGGCTATGATTGCTCTTATGGTGCAGGGAATCGCCGGCTAAAAAAGACTATATCTATATGATGCCTGTAGCTGCACCCATCATTCAGATATACCCCCACAAAGTCAAGGACGTCATATGATGTACCTTGGGCAGGGAGTGGTTAAAATGACAAACCTTTTGTTTTTAGAACTACTTTAATGCTGGCGGGCCAATTCACACGTGTGTGTGTGTGTGTGTCCTTATGGGCCTCAGCACCCTTGTGAATAAGCCCTTAAAGTGAACCTGTACATTTTTCCAATACTGTGGGGTGGACACACTTTTTTTTTTTTTTTTTATTTCACAAAGGGGTCCATGCCATGTGGGGAGGAAGTGAGGTCCTAAAAACTGAAATTCATCTCTCCCCCCCCCCCCCCCCCCCCTTTGTGTGTACTGTGGTGCTTTTACTGAATATTTCCTCCCCTTTGCCTTCCTCGTGTGCTCTGTTAGTTCTTTCAGAGATCTGTATTTTCAAGGACAAATATAGTTGTTCCTCCTAAGTGAGTAGGTGGCACGGCTGTAGTAAGCAGATGGCTCTGTACATGAAAAGAGCCCGCTTGTTTTCTCTGTCAGTATGTAATCCATGATAATGAGGGAACAAAGTGGAGACAGGAGGAAGTCACATTCTAGTCAGTGTAAATGGAATGATTGAATGTGGGCTTCCGCAGTGCCACTTAAAGTGGAACTTTTAGTCAGAAAATTCAGTCACCTCAGGCTGGCCCTTTTGCAGGTACAGCTTTGTAAAACATTAAAAATGAAGGCCTATAGTGTTTAACCACTTAAAGCGGAGTTCCACACAAAAATGGAACTTCCGCTTTTTGGAACCCTCCCCCCTTCCGGTGTCACATTTGGCACCTTTCACGGGGGAGGGGGGTGCAGATTCCTGTCTAAGACAGGTATTTGCACCCACTTCCGGCATAGACCCCCATGGGAGTCTACGCCTCTTCCCGTCCCCACCGCGCTGTCTGCTGGGAACACACAGCTCCCAGGAGAGAGCGGGGACCATTTGGGACGCTCAGCGCGACTCGCGCATGCGCAGTAGGGAACCGGGAAGTGAAGCCGCAACGCTTCACTTCCTGACCCCCCCCCCCCACCTAGGATGGCGGCGGTAGCTGCCGAGAACCGAGCGTGTATATACTATATAATTTTTTTTTTTTTAAAGGTCAGGTTTCTGTGATGTAAAGATAAATCATTTCAGAACCTTTCCACCTTTTTAATGTGACCTATAAACTGTACAACTCAATTGAAAAACAAACTGGGGGAAGTAAAAATAAAAAACTAAAATAATGTGGTTGTATATGTGTGCACACCCCCTCATAACTGGGGATGTAGCTGTGTTCAGAATTAAGCAATCACATTCAAACTCATATTAAATAGGAGTCAGTACACAGCTGTCATCATCATTTAAAGTGCCTCAGATTAACCCCAAATAAAGTTCAGCTGTTCTAGTAGGTCTTTCCTAACGTTTTCTTAGTCACATCCTACAGCAAAAGCCATGGTCCGCAGAGGTGCTTCCAAAGCATCAGAGGGATCTCATTGGTAAAAGGTATTGGTCAGGAGAAGGGTACAAAAGAGTTTCCAAGGCATTAGATATATCATGGAACACAGTGAAGTCAGGGAGGCTGCCAAGAGGCCTACAGCAACATTAACCACTTGGCGTCCGCGCTATAGCCGAATGACGGCCACAGTGTGGACCTGATGACGGCCTCCCCTTTGCACGCTCCCTGCGCGCGCTGTGATCACCGAGAAACACCTGCGAGTGGTGGAAGGGGGTGACCCATCCCGCTGCTTCTAAAAGAGATCCAGCAGCTAATCATTCACTCAAATTGCTTTTGTGAGAAACGGAATCGCTGGCTGAAAAAGAAAATATATTGCGGTCTTGATGTAATACACTGTCTCGATCTGCACATGCTCAGTTGCTCTCCATTTTTGGCATTGTGCTGAAAATCAGAGTCACTAGAGGCAGATCTGCTGACAGTCTAAATATTTACTGCTGCTCAGGGGCTCTAGGCTTCAGCAAAATAGCAGCCTTGCCAAAGAACATTATTTTTTTATCAAGTTATGGGTAAAGTTCCACTTTAAGTAGGCTTGTGTGAACGAGGCCTTCCATTTCTAGTCCTGTCAAATCAACCAAATTCAGTTGAACAATTAAACGTGGGTGGCAGATTGCTTGGATTCAGGAAACCACTTGCGTATGTTTGGTTCCCGGTTGATGGAAAGTAATTAAAGCAGAGCTCCACCCAAAAGGGGGAGTTCTGTAAGAAAACTCACACACACACACACACACACACACACACACACACACACACACACACACACACACACACACACACACACACACTTGGCATGTCATTTTTTTGACAGGTACCTGCTTCCGCTCAAGCTGTCTTGGTGTCTGGAGCGGAAGTTCTCCTCTCCCCCTCCCTCCTTGCAATCTTCTGGGACACGTCACAGGTCTCAGCAGATTGCCTGACCAATGGGGAGGCTCTGGAGAAAGAGAAAAAGATGCTTCCATCATTACAAATGTAGAGTGCGGTGGTCCCAACCCTTTCGTTTTGAGACCAACAAAAAGAATACGCCCCTTAGTGGGACTTTAATAGACCACCAACTCTTATAATAAAAAAGATATGTTTTATTATAATGGTATAAAAAGACGTAAAAGCGTCTGTGACATACAAAAATACAAAAATTGCATTCCATACAGAATCAGAACAAGAGTTATACAAATGATAATATTAGATGCCTTCCCAAGTATTAGAGCTCTAATGCTTGGGAAGGCACCCCATACCGGACCTGGACACCCAGAGGAGATAGCCAGTGTGGGACCATCTTGGATATCCATCCGCCTGTTGGGCAGCCTCTATTATACAGGCTCTAACGATCGCTGGTCCCAATTAGATTTGTTCAACACATGTTGATATTGGAAACATAAGACACATCTAGCTTCTCCAGTATCTGGGCCTGGCGTCCATGAAACATTTCATTTAACATTGGGGTCTTAAGTGCTGCTTGAACACAGAGTCATGCCACTGGAACCTATACATTTGTAAAATATTTGCAACTCTCAAACCCCTGATGAAGGTATCAGAATACTGGAAACGCGTCGGGCATCGGGGTACACCACCCCTAGGAGAGTACATCTAATATCATTTGTATACCTCTTGTTCTGATCCTGTATGGAATGCAATTTTTGTATGTCAGACGTTCTTACGTCTTTTTATAGCATACCATTATAATAAAACATATCTTTTTATCATAAGAGTTGGTGGTCTATTAAAGTCCCACTAAGGGGGGTATTCTCTTTGTTGGTCTCAATGGGAAGGCGCTGCACGCCCGGCTGTGAAGCCGCAAGCTATCACAGCCGGGTGCCCACACTTGCAATGCCGGCGCTGCCAAGAGACAAGGGAGAGAAGCGAGGCTTTGGGCGCCCGCATCGCTGGACCGTGGGGCAGGTGAGTGTGTGTTTATTAAGTCAGCAACTACACTTTTTGTAGCTGCTGAGTTTTAATAAACCCAAAAATTACAGGAACTCTGCTTTGCCTGAAAGTTGCCATGTGTATGGGCAGCTGTAGAGGGAATTTTAACCTGTTGTAGTGGATAGAAAAAATTTGACTTGTACTCCAGTGCAGACTTCTCCAGACGGCATTGCGGCCTGTGTTGATGGGTTTATGATTTGCCAGGCAAATTTTGCATTCCTTTACAAGTAAATGCAAAGCCTGCCTGAGGCAGGTTAGATGCTCCTGTCAATGAATTCTGAATGATCTCAGAAGAGTCTTAAAGTGGAACCAAACCTACAATAATAAAAAGTCAGCAGGCAGTTCTTCATTGTAGAAGAGACATTCTGCAATATTGCAAACATAACCACCTGTTCACAATCTTTTATTGCATGTACACTGCATTGGGTTCCGATGTGAATGGATCCCGTGTGCATGTAATTAACCCCCCCCAGGCAATCGAGACGGAGGATTTAACATCTGGAATAAGAGTTTAGCAACCAGTGAGGGATCTAATGGTCAAATCGCTGAAAGGTGGAGGTGAGTATCTTTAGATTTTAGTTCTGCTTTAAACTGACATCAAACTGATGTAATCCGCCCAGAAGGTCATTGACACAATTAGGAAATCACATTTCTCCCAGTGTTGTACGCCAACTGCCAACGGAACATTTATGTTGGCAATATCATGGGAGGGAGTGGCATTCAACATTATTTTTATTTTTTTTTGTCAGTTTTAGGCCTCGTTCACACCATGGTGCAAAGACATCAGATTTTCTGCACATGTTCTGCAAGGGCTCAAAAAAAAAAAAAAAAAAAAAAAAAAAAGCCCCCCAAAAAAATAAAGGTTCCCTACGTGCCCTGTTCACACCACACTGTGCGGATTTTTGCATGGAAACAGTGGTAAATTGATGTTAAACTGATGTCTCTGCAAGTGAAATCTGCACATTTTTGCATCAGTTTTCATCCATGTATGGTGTGAGCGAGCCCTTAGAAAATGACAGTTGCTGCAAACTGAAATGGCAAGGACATTTTTGAAGCGGGACTAAAATCAAAGTAGAACTATAGGCAAAACCTTTTTTTTTTTTTTTTTTTTTTTTTTGTGGAGTAAAACCTCGTACACACAGTACGATTGTTGGACAACCGAGCAAAAGGGCGTGTTCCATGATCTTGTCTTGCATACTAATGTTATACAAATTGTCATGCCACAAACACGAACGTAGTGACGTACTATGAGGAATTTCAGCTCTTGAGCGCCACCCTTTGGGCCCCTTCTGCTAATTTCGTGTTTGGTGAGCATTGATTGCGAGCATGTGTGTTTTTGTACTTTTGACTTTTGTGTGACGGGTTTGTGTACTGACCATCCGAAAATCTGACGTTGGGCTGTCATTTGACAAAAATGTACTAGCCTGTCATCTAACATTTGTTGGCCAAAAATTGGAAAACAATTGTTGAAAGGAGCGTACTAACGGTAAGAACTTCGGACAACAGCCTGTCAAACGACAATCCCCTTCTGATTTTCGCACCGTGTGTACGAGGCTTAGGAGATGGTTATAACCCCTGTAAGGTTTATTTTTTGCCAACTTTGTCCCATTGGAGAGATTCCCCTTCACTTCCTGTTCCAAAACCAAACAGGAAGTGAGGAAATCCCTTCAAATTAAGGGAATCCCCAGGCCACCAGAACTAGTGTCCCCATTGTAAGATTTCCCCTCTATTACTTTTCTGGGGACAACCCAAAATTTTGGATTTTCTTTTACTTCCCCTTTCAATGATAATGGTAAACATGATGAAGAGAGAGGATGAGTCTCTGTAATGAGGCACAGACAGCAATAAAACTGACAGATGTTCTAATCCAGGGCTCTCCAAACTAGGGCCCTCCAGTTGTTGAGGAACTACAATTCCCATCATTCCTAGTCATGTCTTTGAATGTCAGAGTTTTACAGTGCCTCATGGGACGTGTAGTTCTGCAACAGCTGGAGGGCCGTAGTTTGGAGATCCCTAATCCATCCCCACTCTGTCCAACACTAAAAAAAGTTTTGCCTTTTAGTTTATTCTTTAATTTAAAAAAAAAAAAAATGCAGGCAGACATGCATGGTCTCCTCTGCAAGAAAATGAACCTTGCAGTAATACGTAGAATGTACACTGAGCTGCGCATGCACAGTGCCTGTGTGCCAGGATGAGTATACTCTTATTGATGTGCGGAAGTGATGTCACCCTGCACTGACCAATCAAGATGGCTGAAAATGGGCACCCAGAAAAAGCCAAGGAGAAGATATCGGTGTTGGAAAGGGTCCTCAGATTGCTGATGCAGAGTTATATATTGTGGACATTAGTTCCGCAATAATAACAGTAAAAATACACAGAAGGCTTAAAGTGAAACTAAAGTCTGCAATGCTTAGCCCAAATGGTTGGACATCCAAGAAGTCCCTCTCCGGTGCCAGCACTTTCTCAATGGCATCTTGCAGGTGCTGGTCTGGATGACATAACTCCTATGCATGTCCAGGAATTCAGTCACCCCAGCACACAGGCACTATGCTGAAATGTATTCTGAGCTGTGCATGTGCAACTCAGTGTACATGATAAAGAAGGCTGCAAGCTAGCAGGTACACTTTATTGTATTGCAGAATTTTCCTGCGGATGTTTTCCAGCATACACCACAGGTTTGTGAATGTCTGTAAACTTGTTATGTGGTTTAGTGTCACTTTTCTTGTGTCTATACCAGATGTCGGGTTACACACACGGTTATTTTATTGATTTTTTTCATGAAAGTCATGCAGAGCACCTACTATATATACAAGTTTTATCTCAAAGGTCAAATCCTTTCCTCTGTTACATGACAAATCCACCTTTTAAAGCAACCGCGTTCCTGCAACTAATGTCACTACTTGTTTATATAAACAGATGAGTTTGCCGGGTGCCGCACTGGCTTGTAGAACTGGTTCAGATGAATTGTATATGTAGCAATAACTCACGGTGGAGCTGCTGGTTTAAAGCGGGCTGTTACCGTCACCTTTTTTACCTCTATTTCACCAGAACCGGGTCTAGGGTCCCGTTGAGTTTAATACCAGACAATGTAGGCACCGGACACTTGAGTATCTTTTCCAATGCTTTAATAAACATAAACTGAAGGAAGTAGCAGAAAAGCGGTAGAAGGAGAGTTGCAGGGAAGTTCAAATACCTTTTCTTGGTGTAGTATTAGGAATTTAGAGCTTGTAGATGAATGTACTCTCTCTTTATAGTTGAATCTTTGCCCGCCTGGATAGGTTTCTCTCACTAACCTAGCAGACAGTACGTAGCACGAACAAAAGTCTCTGCCACAGGCTTGATTAAAACAAAACCCGTACGATCCTCTGCCACAGGATGTAATGGTTTACGATGAATAGCAAACACAGCACTAGAACCTTTAAGCCAACCTGGCAGTACTATGTGGTAAGATTAATTTAGGGTACGTCCTCCAACTGAGTCACCAGGCCCCTCTCCAGACCAGCACTCTGCATGATCCTCCCATGACGGGTCCTCCCCTGGGATCTTCTCAGTTGTCCAGATTCTTCCCATAGGACAGACAGCACAGGACCATTCCTCTGCCGCTGTGGTAGGTCCCAGACAGGCTTCTGGGCCCACCCACACGCTGCAGCGACGTGGGCCTCCCGATCGGAGGACCACGAGGTAGTACTCCTAGCACATACCTGTCGATCAGGAGGGCCAGCAGGTGGAACAAAAACAAACCCTAAAACATGGCGTCTGTCCCATAAATACCCTCTCCCAGAATGCAACTCTGAGGACCTCCTCCACCGAGTTATCTCCGGGACAGAGGAGCACTGATACGCTTCAACGTGTTGCCTTTCCAACACCGACCCATGGCGACAACGACACCCACAGGCACAGTGTGAAACTACATGCAACTCAGCCAAGCTGGAACAGAGGCAAATCTGACTATGTATGAACAGATAACCCACTAGATTCACCTATAAGCAGTAGATTGAAAATCTACCAGTGCTACATGTATAATAATAATGGCAGAATGCACAGAATTAGTACAGTATGGTCTCCTCTGATGGGGGAAGTATAGGGACATTCAGCCTGTACATATTTGTCATTTGTATGGTAATATTATCCTTGGAGCAGTTTTTAATCTTAAAGTGTTACTAAACCCAGGAGCCTGCATTCACTATATTTCTCCCTCAGTACACAGAACATGGAAATTCAATAATTTTAGTAAATATATATAAATATAGACTGCTAAATACCTTTTTCTCATTAGCAGTATATAGCAGTCTTGTGACTTCTATCAGTGTCTGGTTTAAAGCTTGTAGGAGGAGTTTTCGTTCTCCCCTGATTGTCTTAAGAGGCTGCATGACCCCTGAACCTCTGTCTGGACAGTGCTGATTGGCCCTGTGCTGATCACATGCACCCTCCCAAGAAGAAATAAAAATAAAAAAAAAAACTCTAGCAATATACCCTGAACTGAGCATGTACAGCTTGTCCCCTAGCACTGTTCTGTTGGGAGATGGTTTGGGGATATTAGAAGAGGCGGAAGATCAGAGAAGACAGGATCAAACAGCCCTTTTTACACATTGCAGAGGATTAACCCCTTTAGGTTCCACAGTGAGTATAACAAGCATGCTTTACAGCATTTACAGACTGATTTTACTGTTATGGGTTTAGTAACACTTTAATACGTTTACACATGATCTCTGTACATCACATATTTGTATCATGCTTCAATTGCTTCATATTGGCACTATACTGTATGCTCTTATGACTACACTATTTAGCAGCTAAAAATTTGGCAATCTTGAGGGACAAGTAGGGACTGGCCAGATAGGAATCACTGACACGGGGTACCAGCTTGAGCAGGTATTGCGATATATGCAAACTAAGAATCCTTGTTTTGTAAAGGGTCAGCCAATCTCTTCATAAGAAATGAAAAGGTAAACGAAGTGTTTGTAAAGGGTTTTTTTTTTTCAAAATAAATAAACGTCATACTTTACTTGCTCTGTGCAGTGGTTTTGCACTAAGTAGTCCTGATTCTCCTCTTCTTGGATCCCTTGCCAGTGCTCCTGGCCCCCTCCCCCTGCTGAGTGCCCCCATAGCAAGCTGCTTGCTCTGGGGGCACACGTGTGTGTGTGTGTGTGTGTGTGTGTGTGTGTGTGTGCTCGCTCGTATCTGAACTGCCTCTGTGTTTCTGAGACACACAGAGCATGGCTCGGCCCCGCCCCTGCTACCTCCCCACTGGCTGGGTTTGAAAGCAGAGGGAGCCGATAG
Source organism: Aquarana catesbeiana (assembly GCF_042186555.1). Taxonomy (NCBI): domain Eukaryota; kingdom Metazoa; phylum Chordata; class Amphibia; order Anura; family Ranidae; genus Aquarana; species Aquarana catesbeiana. Next base: position 586,969,016 of record NC_133328.1, read on the forward strand.
CTCCTGTTGCTTTGTCTCAGCCAATGAGGAGGAAGAGACCCTGGAGATCTTCTGCTCTAGTGCACATTGCTGGATCGGGCTCAGGTAAGTATTAGGGGGGGCTGTGGAAGGAGCTGAACACTGAAATGCAAAGAAAGCAGAAAGGTAAAAACCTTCAGTCTTTAGAACCACGTTAACTTCCCTCACCCCTGGTCCCCACTGTGCATATCTCTGTGGGCGATAGTTCACACCTGAAAATTACTTTGAACCCCCCTCCACCGCCAATTTTATTAAATATCCGAAAGCAAAGAACCTGCAGAATAAAAAGATGTTCGTTTTTATATATTTTACAAAAAAAAAAAAAAAAAAAAGATTGTTTAGTAAATGGCTACCAAACATCGAGAAGCTTAAAAAATTTGTGTACTCCCCAAACAGTGGCCAACTACATGACCTACAAAAAAGTGGCAACCATCGCAACCTATAACTGGCCTTTGCAGCAAGGTGTGTATGGAAGTTCAATGCACATCACAAACAAACAAAAGATTTCCCAGCATACTTACCAGGCAGCCTGCAAAACAACCAAATTGGCCCGGTCTAACCGTTTGTTAAAAACAGGGTTTTGTTTTTATACATTTGCAAATATATGCGTAAGCCACATTGCCCACGCCAAGGGACCTCTGTATATACTGTGGTCCTAACTCTAACATTTTCAGAGTCTCCATAGTAGGTAAAAATAACAATGGATAGGTTAAGGGCAGATCTCCTGGAGGGAGCCCACCCCTCCTTTAAAGGCCTTAAAGCAGAAGTCTCTAACTAGCAGCCCTCCCAGCTGTTGCCAAACTACAAGTCCCATCATGCCTCTGCCTGAGGGACTCATGCTTGTAACTGTCAGCCTTGCAATGTCTCATGGGACTTGTAGTTTCGCAACAGCTGGAGGGCCACCAGTTTGGGACCCCTGCCTTAAAGGCAACTATAGGACCTAATATTGTCCGTAGGTAATGCTCAAATGCCTTTGAGAACTCATCAGATTAGAATTACCGTAAATAATGGCCCACTATGTAATATGTAACTAATTAGTCCTCTCATTTTTGTTGTGTGCCATGACAACTAAATATTTGTTCATTGTAGGTGCATGTATTTTTAACTATGTGTATGAGCATAGGCACTTTAAACTACATTTCAGTGTTATTTTTTTTTTTTTTACTTTTATATTTTTATGTCAATGTATTACTATCACAGGGAGGCTAATAAGTCCTCTATGTGATAGTAATGTGCAGTGACGGGTTCTCTTTATGGAGACATCGGAGGTCTAATGTCTCCCTTTGTGGTGTCACAGAAAGTCTTTTGATTAACAACTAACACAGCAGCAGCTGCGAATCTGGAAGTGCTCAGAGCAGAGGGCTTCAGGGTTCGCTGTACGAAGCAGGAATAGGGTATATGACTTTTCCCCTGTACACACTACATTGGACAAGTCTGACAACACTGGTTTGTATTCTAGGGCAGCAAAGTCAGCATTGTCTGCCCACTACAGGAAGTTAGGAGCTCGCTCGATTTCTGGCAGGATCAATAGGTATTTTTTTGTACTTGTGCTTCCAGCATTTTTAATGTACAAAACATGAGTAAATGTTTATGGACTGCAAAGATATAATAAGCCCCCCCCCCATGCCTATGGTATTTGGTAATGCCGTAGGCACAGTGTGGTCAGGGCAATAGAAAATTGTCAAGTATTTTATCCACTTTACTCCCAATCAATGTATTTGTTCAGGGGCAAAGGGTCAGCCATGGTTGAAGCCATTGGATCATCATGATAGCCAGCAAGTCTTTGAGAAGTAGCAGTGCAGTATCTCTGGGTAGTATGTGGTCTTTGATCTGGTGGCCAGGATCTCAAGGTGGACGATCTGCATTGTGGTGATGATCACTATAAGTCCAAGACCAGAGTCCAGAGCATGCATGTCATTACTTTACCAATCTTGTGGTTGGCACAATGGCTCCTGTACAGGTTTTAAGCACCTTTTTTAGGGCTCTGTTTGGCTGACTTGGCCCTGTGACCATGTGATTTGAATGAGATGTAACAAAAATAACCACATGACAGCGCATATGCTGATGGTGATTTTTTTTTTTCCTTTTTTCTTTATTTTTTTTTATTATTATTAAACCTTAAGTGAGAGTTTACAGCCAGTGTCAGTTTTCTTCTACGTAAGCGGATTACATGGATCTAATTGCTGCTGACTGGAACATTTTCTAAAATTCACTCTCACTTTTATTGTTAGTATTTGTCTGTCATTTTTTTTTTTTTTTCATTTTGTGACCGCTTATCTTGTAATCGTTTTAATGCCAATCTGTCAGAGTCTTGTTGAGGCTCGGCTTTTTATTTTTATATTGCTTTTAAAGGGAACTTATTGGGGGAAATAATACTCTTATGCCTGGTACACATGATTAAAGATTATCGGATGAATGATCATCCTTTTTTTTTTTTTTTTTTTTTTTTTTTTTTTTTTTTTGCATGCTAATCTTAGATCGAACCTGAAAAGTTTAATAAAGTCAATAAAATTCTCGTATGGCAGAATAAAAATACGGAAGTGATGTTGTATTATGTATTTGTATTGCATTTTCAAACGACAACTGTACTTCTTAAACGAAAATCGTACGATCTGGCATTGTATAAAACATTTTTTTTCATGCATGTCCGATCAGATAATATCAAATGAACTGTCATGATCGGCTGTTGAAAGCTGTGTACTAACGATCCAATTATCGTACGATCGATTCAAAAGTGGTATTTTTTTGTACGATTTCCTGTTCGTGTGTACGGGGCTTTACTGTGTGATCATCAGCATCTACTAGACTTTTCTGTTAGAATCAAACTTTTATAATTAAATAAAAAATTTTTACATAAACCACCTCTGTAAAGAAAGTGGTGAACATTTACTTGTTCTGCTGAACACCCCTTCTTTCTTCTTTGAAGATCTGAGTTTTGGTAAAGAATGTTCAGCATTTGACGCTTCCAGGAGTTTGAGATGCTGGCGCCCCCTGTTGCACTCTGTGGTTTGCTGCATCGGCCCCTACGTCATTATGGGTTCAACAGTGCACCAGGCATCCCACAATTGTTGTATATAAATTGACCTGTAAAAGATTATATATTTTAAGTCAACATTATTGCAGGTTCTTATTGCCTTCTACTCTGTAACTAAGGAGATTAGCCACTGCAGAAACTTCTGAACCAGGAGCGTCTAGTCCTCTGCTGCTTAATATAAAAAAAAAAAAAAAAAAAAAAAAAAAAGCCTTTGGAATATGGAGTAAAAATAATTAATATTGATAAACTTTTAAATAGTCAGACAAATATATATTTGAATCAAATCTTGAGTGGATTTCTACCGATCAGACAATCGGACCCCTCCAGCGTGTGTGTGCGCTTAAAAAAAGAGGGAGGTGAAACCTCCATCAATCAAGATGTAATGTCCTGCCTCTATTGTGTTTAGCTATATAGTGGGCGAGGAGGAGGTCCTGTTCTGGAGTGGACTGTCATTCACCACTGTGTATGCACCCACATGTGTGACTATAGTCTGAGTCTCCAAACTTTCTAAGCAAAGGGCCAGTTTACTATCCTTCAGGTAGCTTATGGGAATAGAAAATACCTCAGTTTCAGTGTCTCATCATTAGTTTTAATGAGAAGAATAGTGTCCCATTGATGAAGTCAGTAGGGGGAATGGTGCTCCATCAATGGTGTCAGTTGGTGGAATAATGCCCCAGAGGCCAGATAAAGGCAAGCAAAGAGCCACAGTTTAATAACCACTGCTCTATAGTCACATGGGCAGCTCAGTTGTGATCAAGGAGGAAATGAACAGCTTAGAAACCTACTGAAAACCTAGCATGTGCACTAGCTGTCAACAGCTGCTCTGCAGAATCCCCAGCTGCAGTGAGGACAAGGACAGGGGGGAGGGACAGAGAACAAGAGGATCAGCCAGGTTTTGAGTATGAACAGCATGTAATACACCATTTATTGATAGTTTTTAATTATGTGGGTTTAATGACCCTTTAAGGCAAAGGTTGCATGAAATAGAAGTCACTGTTCATTGACTGTTGCTTCTGAAACTTATGTTGACTTGTGATTCTTATCACATCTCATGGTTGTGGCAATACTCAGGATGTGACACTAGTTACCTTTTTACTCCTGTTTTTAAAGTTTAATGCTAGCCCTAACTTTTTTTTATTCTTTTGTGTAGCAAGGTTCCAGGCCTCCTTTGATCCATTGAGAACCTCCAGGGCCAGGGATAGCTGACATCGGTCTGTATGTAATGGGTTGTGAGGCATGGTGGGTGTATAGTCAAGTTATTGGGCGCCGGACACTTCATGGATGCAAAAGAAAGTTTATTTCTCTTAACAAACCTTTTTTTTGGGGGAAGAGAGGGTTAGGGCAAGGACACCCTTGGGTAGTTTCAATATTAATTGGCAGACTCCGAGACTTCAATAGGAGGACAGTCATGCAGGGAAAGGCCTCCAGCAAGATGCCACATCTGCTTGTGTAGGAATGCTGTCTCCTATGGCAACAGTCTTTAACAGTTCCTTCACTTTCACTACAATCACTCCTTGTTGTTCTTCAGCACACTGAGCTCCCGGTCTCTCACTAGACCCACTGATTCACGATCGCTGAAACCGTTGAGCTTCTCCTATTTTCTCGGTGGTATCTTCCTCAAGCGTCACGCCTACCCCTCTGCTGGGTCCCTAGCTTGGCACTCTAGATACCTCTCAAGCTTCACCCCCGCTGGCCTGCTCAGTCCCTGGCTTGACGCACAAGGCTGCTCTGCAAGCATCACCTCCGCTGGCTAGGTCCCTGGCTTAATTTCCACAGGAGTTTCCTGATTCTTCACTGTCCCGGGTGAGAATACTGCCCCAATACTTGTTTGTTACTCACTGTGGTCCCTGGTAAAGGTGGTTGGTCCCTTACTGGTGACAGCTTCCCTTCTAACTCTGACCGTGACAGGTTCTCCGGCCAACAGAACTGTCAGTTTTGGTTAGACTGCAAGCCGCAGTCCCAACCCTGTGCTGCTCTCTCTTGCTTCTGGATAGGCCCTCAGACAGCCTAGCAGCCAGATGTGCCTGGGATAGGCCCTATCTCCGGCCTAGCAGCCCGGGCAGTACAACACACGTCCACCCTGACAGCTGTCCAGGTGGCACAGAATGCAGATCACCTGACCTCAACCGAATATATAGGCTCTCCCAGCAGGACAGGATTCAAGAAAACCCCAGCCCATTGGCTGAGATACCCCACACACCCATAACCTGACCTTGCGCTGCCCTTCTTGTATCTAGTGCCACCAAGTACCCGGCCACCTAGTGGTAGAAAAGTGCAACAAGGCCAAACTTAGGGAGAAATCAATAAATCTCTAGTAATCAACCAGGATAACTACTCCTGGCAAGTAAATTTGTGAGGAGCAACCCTGCCTAAACTCCAGGGTTCTTCATCTGTATTTAGTGAACACAGATTACAGAACATGTCAAGAATTCACTGTTTTTTGGGAGTTTTACTTCCTCCCTTGGGTGACCACAGAGTATTGCCCGTGGGAACCGCTAGAAAAACTTAACAAATGTTCTGATCTGTGTAAAACCAAACAAAAAAAAAAGTCAGGCAGTCCACTTTAAGCCTTTGCCATGTATCATCATCATTCATCATTATCATCATCATCCATCATTCATCATCCCGGTGAATGAAGGATTGTCGCACCGCATCTCTGTTCCTAGGTTGTATCACACATAGTAAAGTAAACCCATTAGGCTCAATCACTTATCATCCACAGCCTAATCTTTCTTCGAAGTTGCTGACCCAAAAGTGTTTTTGTGCTCTTTAATCTCCTTGTGTTCCTCCGAGTCCCCTGACAATAAGCGTATTTCATTATCGTCTGATCTGCTTGAAACCCAAACTGCTCCTTCAGGAAGAATCGGAATTGCATTCTGCCAACTAATATTAAATATGCAAGACATGCAGAAAGATATTCCAAGAGATCCTTAATTTGATTTCCTGAAAGTTGCGTTTTGGGCCTTGTGGGAACAAAGTTCTGGATGCTGTGTATTAAATACATAATTGGCTGGTCTGAATACTTGTTCAGCGGCGATGTTTGCCAGCGTTTGTGGAACAGTCAGCATTAAAGGCGATCTGCCATCAAACTTACTCATTCAAAACTTATGCAAAGATCAGTATATTTGAATGGAATACCTATCGTAACCTGTTGAGCTTAAGGAATGGAAAATGGGTATGCCCTGTGACAACCAGCCAGCTCTTGACAATTTACAAAGGGTCTTTAAAATTTTATTTATGGAGGTCCAGTCAGTAAATTCTCTTTTTGGCAAAGGTCTGAATCTCATGTTTGCACTATAACACATCACAGTCCCCCTTTACATAGATGTTTGTAGCCTACCCTTCACAGCCCCCTCTTTACAAGAGTATCTTCAGCCCCCCCTTAACATCAGTTTCCCCCTTTACATAATTGTCCATAGTCCCCCCTTTACGTCACCGCCCCCCCCTTTAAAAGCAGTTCCACAGTGTCTTCAGTTTCCTTTCACATCACATCCCCCTTTATGTTGTAGTGCCCCTATATGTTGCAATGCCCTTTACATCACAGTGCCCCTTAAAGTGTCATTAAACCCACATCATCATAAACTCTTAATAAATGGTGTATTACATGTTGTTCATACTCACTCAGTCACTATGGGATTTGTTTTCTGTATTCTGCAAAAAACCTGGTTGATCCTGCTGTTCTGTCTCCACCTTCTTTTCATGTCCCCACTGCAGTTGGGGATTTTGCAGAGCAGTGTTGGCAGCTCTGCACATGCTCGTTTTTCAGTGTATTTCTACCCAGAGCCTTTCCTTCCTATCATATCTGAGTAGCCCATGTGGTGAATAACAGCCCAGTAACCAGCTAAACACAATGGGATTGGGATATCACATGTAGATTAATGGTGGCTTCTTCTTCCTGTTATTGTAAGACACAGGCTGGAGTGGCGTGACACAGCCTGTGACTGGCAGAATTTCTCCCACACCATGTTATTGCCAAAAAATTAATAGATTTAATTTCTAATATATATTTGTATGACAATTTAAAACTATTATTCCAGAGGCTGTGTTTTTTTGTTTTAACAACTCCTGTCACTGTTTCTCTGCAGACAGGCTGGGAAAGAGCTGGGTAATGTTTCAGCTGCATATTGATTAGGAAAGAAGGTACTTAGATTTTGTAATTAAAATAATTACAGTGGCATCATCCACATCTACGTGCAGAAAGAGAAGGGACAATGTAAAATAAACAGTGTGTTTTTAGTATCTCTTTAATGTCACAGTGCCCCTGTGGATCTACCTTTTTAGGCAGGGTAGAGGCACTTATCAGTGCAAACAGATGGCCACTGCCTACACTATAACTGGCCTTCACAGCAAGAAGCACATGGAAGGGTAACACATGTCAAACAAAACGAAAGAAAATTCCCAGCTCAGCTTACCGACCAGTCTGCAACCAACTAAATTATTCTGTCTAACAGTATGCGTTAAAAACAGGGGTTTAGTCTGGACACAGTTGCAAATGCATGCGGAAGCTGCAGAGTCTCTTCACGGCACCCCAGTATTAACTGCTATCCTAACTCTATACGTTTTTGAGAGCCTCCATAGTAAAAGCACATGCATTACAATGGATAGGCAGAGGACAGGTGAGCCTGGAGGGAGCCCACCTCTCCTTAAAGGCACAGGAGCGCACTGGACACCCAGCATATAGCAGCAAAGGTGTCCAGTGCAAAGAGTTAGGACTGCAGATAATACTGAGGTGCCGTGAAGTGGCTCTGGAGCTTGCCCATGTATTTGCAAATGTGTGCAAACTAAACCCCTGTTTTTAACGCATACTGTTAGACAGGATAATCTGGGTTGGTTGCAGGCTGGTTGGTAATTTGAGCTGGGAATTTTCTTTGGTTTAGAGGCACTTGACAGCCTGGGATGTGCTCTCCTGAGTCTCTCACCTGGCGGTTATCCTCTCAGTAAGCGGTGGTGGGAGGAGCTGCAGATTCGGACTGAGGGCGGGAGCTGCCCAACATACTATGTTAACAAGCATTTGATTACCCGCTTGTTACTTTGAAAAGACTCCTTCTCTGCATCCCGATCTGTAGCACATGGGAGAGTACATACAATTGATAAGTGGCGGCCGTGGCCTAGACAGGACTGTCACTGAGTCCGGGTCCGGCCTTAAGGTATGAGTGTGTATGAGCATTAAAAGAGATGTATGAGATTATTTTATTTAATTTTTCTCCGAATCATACTTGCCTAGGTGTATGCAGCATCAGTCCAATGCTTCATCTGTCCCCCGCCGGCTCGAAGACTGAGAAGGGAGCGATCAAACACTGCTGACGGATCGGTTCTCAGGGCTCCCTGAGCAGAGAGCCGGTGACTGTCGGTCACTGTCTCTCTGCTCTGCCCCCCCCCCCCCCCCCCGCGCGCTCACTGGAGCGCTGGGCTGTGGAGGAGGCAGAAGCGGCCAGCTCAGACTCTCAGCGGTTTGCCGAGAGGCTGAGACGGTTGCCGATCCAGGCATGTGGGCAGATCCCGACCAGATGGTTGCACTCATTCCTGAGCCTGGATCGCCTCTGTGACGTCAGCAGAAAGTGGACTTCAGCCCGCTGTCTGCTGAAAACAGGTCACAGGAGTGGAAAACTATCTGCACTCCTGTGATCCACAGGAGAAGTACAGCAAAACAGGCTTAGGCTGTACTTCTCCTTTAAGTATAAGCCTTGTACATTGGGCGTTGTGGGTAAGGATGAGATGCATCCATTACGTGGAAAAGCACAAAGGTGTAAATGGGCCTTTGTGGGCTCTCTTTGGCTCTGGTCAGGATGTACTGCATGTGTGCCTATCTTCACCTGGGAAAGTGTACTGGACCTTCTTCATGTTCTTATAGACTTCACCGTAATTTTTGGGTACCTCTTATATTAAACTATTGATATCAAGTGCCTCCTATTGGCTCTAACTGATGTTTCTTTGCTGACTTGTACATGTATGGCAGCTGAAGCCAAGCACAATGTAGATATGATGACCATGGAACCTGATGGTATCCATGGATTTTAGATTTGATGACCATCCCAGATTGGGCTGTTTTGGCTGAATGGAGACACTATTTTCTTGTCTGGAATATAGATACCTGGAGGCGGTAAGGGGACATATATTCTGCCAGTTGCCGTTTTCTTCCAAACTTAATTCCTCCAGGTGATAGAAATGTACTGTACGTGTCTAGGTACACTGAGATCATTTGGCAATCATCACCTTTTCTGTATGGCCAGCTCTGTCAAATGTTGTCAAGGTCAAGCTTAGCTACACACTCAGTGTAGCCTTCGTCCTTGATAGCGGAGTCGGTGTGTTTGGCCAAACAGGAAGAAGCCTATTTCCAAAACAAAGATTTCTTACAGCCAAGTGTGCTCTGTTCTGTGTTCTCAATGTGGGTGCAGGTTTAGGAGATATCCGGGGTAGCTACAGGTAAGCCTTATTATAGGCTTACCTGTAACAAAAAGTGGATTGTAAGGGTTTACAACCACTTTAACCGGTTACCATCTGCCCACAGTAGTTATATTGCTGTCGGGTGACAGCTCCAGGGAGACGTACCCCCCCCCCCCCCCCGCCCTGCTGATTTCAGCCAATGATTTTGGCTTAAGTCAGTCGATCGACTGTGGCCAATCGCACAGTTCCGTTTGCAAAAAAATGTTTATATCTTTAGATTTTGATCTACATTTATGAAGAAATTAGATTTTTTTTTTTTCTTTTTTTTTTCTGTTGGATATGGTTTATAGCAGACGGTAGAGAAAAAAAAATTAAAATGGGTATAGTGTTGCATGACTGCTCAATTGCCAGTTAAAGCAGCACAGTGCTGAATAGCAAAAAATGCCCCAGGTCATGAAGGGGGTAAAAATCTTCCGGAGCTTAATTGGTTAATCATAGGCAAAAAAATGTGCTATTATATATGTATAATTATTTTTTAACTTTATCTTTTAACAAGCATTTAACATTTGCAGTATGGTGGGACCACACTGCAAGGGATTATAATAAATATATATATATACACATATTTTATGTGTGTGTGTGTGGGTGTGGTGTGTGTATGTATGTGTGTGTATATATATATATATATATATATATATATATATATATATATATATATATATATATAATATGTTCACGTATTTTCAGTTATTATTGCAATGTATACCTCAAATTTTGATGCACTGTTCAATTTTTTTTATAGGCTTGCTCTTCCATATTTGTATTATTTGTTAAATATCTATATTTGTAGGTCAGCCACTAGAGGGAATTTTGTATTTGGCTCAACCCCACTCAGCAGGTGATGCATTGCATTTAGTGAGTTAGACCCCTTTCACACTGGGGCGCTTTGCAGGCACTACATCGCTAAAGAAAGCGCCCTGAAAGAGCCGCTGCTGTCTCACCAATGTGAGAGCCCTGAGGGCTTTCACACTGGAGCGGTGCACTGGCAGGACGGTAAAAAAAGTCCTGCTAGCAGTATCTTTGGAGCGGTGAAGGAGCATTGTATAGAACCACCGCAAAGCTGCAGCAGCGCTTTGCAATGGTTTTAACCCTTTCTCGGCCGCTAGCAGGGGGGTAAAACTGCCCCGCTAATGGCCGAATACCGGCGGTAAAGCGGCGCTAAAAATAGCGCCGTTTTACAACCAATGCTGCCCCCTTCCCAGTGCCTCCCCAGGGCCTTACTCACTCATAGACATAGCTTGTGAGATAAAGCTGTAAAGTGTAATTGTGTAGCACTACAAAGCAAAAAATCCCTAATGCCAGGTGTTTTAATGCAAAAAAAAAAAAAAAAAAAAAAAAAAAAAAAACAATAGTTACATCAAACATATATTTTTAACCTTGATCCCTACACAATAAGGCCTCTTGCACACAATACTCCTGTTTGAGCATCTCACTTTTGCAGACTTTTTTTTTTGTATATATTTTCACGTGCGTGCAAAAACATTCTTGTATTTTTGTTCTGCACAATATGTAAATGGACGTTTGCGCGCAATCGCGCACACGAGGCGTAAATTACTGACCAAAAATGCAGAATTTTAAATTTTAATTTTTTTTTACCGAAGAATGCACGGCTCATGTTTACGCTACTGTATGCCTGGGCATATGGGCTGTATTTTAGCTCAGTAAAAAAAAAAAATGTACTGAGTTTTTTCAAGCTGCAGTGTGCAGGAGACCTAAAGGGGGGGAGGGGAATCCAATATATACTCTTAAAGACTTAGGCTCCATTCACATTAGCACGTCTTTAAAGTTGCATGTTTTCAGTGCGACATTGGGGCACGGCTTTGATGCAACTTTTGGTGCGATTTTGATTTGGCTCTACATTCTATGGATCAAAGTTGCATCAAAAGTAGTTCAGGCACCTTTTTAAAGCCGCTGCGACTTTGAGTTGCAGTGATTTGAATGGGTGCCATTGAAAAGAATGGTGTGCAACTTGTCATATGACAATGTGATGTTCAAAGTCACATTTACAAGTTGCATAAGTATGAATAGACTCTTATTCAAATGGGTGGATATGGGCAGATATGCTGCTGCATCCAGATGCAACCTAACTCTGCCTCTGGACACAATAGCACAACATAACAACTGGGCGATTAGCTGTGACCAGTTTGTATGCATCCAGAAACCCCATCCCTGGATGTAAACTGTCTGCGTCCATGGCTGGGTCCTGAATCGCATATAACCTCTCGGATGAACAGTTGCATGTGAACAGCAGCATTGCATACAGGCTTAAAACTTTACCATGGGGCTACTGGCTGCAGCTCACCGCACACTATATTTGTATGGGCCAGAGCATTTCTGCTAGTCGCTAGAGAGGCTAATGGGCCCTAAAGGTTTAGGTCTGTTGCTACCAAATAGTGTTACTAAAATGGATTTCAAGTCTTGTCTCACTAGGTTTAGAAGCTAACAGAATCTCCCAAAGAAAGCTAGGGTTCTCTTAACCTTCCATCCAAAATGAAAGAAAAGTGAAGTAATGGAATTCTACTTTAAGATCCTTCATCATTTGCTGACTCAATGGTTGACCTGAAGAGATACGTTTAACGGCTCTGGTAGCTGTAATATTGCATTTTGACTGCATTGCCACCCGCTGGTGAAATCTGGTATTGCCGCTCATCCCATGAGACAAAATGATAGATAAATCTATTTTAATAACCAGTTTTCAGAAGTTGAAGGATTTATGGGAAACAAGGAATGGCTTGTTCTAAGCTCCTCACTTGCCATTTAAGTCATAAATAGAGCCATTCTCCCCAGAATGAAGCAATTCATTTAGCAGTAATTCAGCATCAGCTGGTGGAAGGATATGCTAGGACTGTGCTGGGATTGCAGGATTGGTTGGGGAGGAGGTGGGTGGGGGATGGGGTGTTTGCCAATGGCATGTTTACAGGTGCTGTTGTGCACTTTATACACATTTTCATAGCACCATGATGGACATACAAATATTTACCCACAAGGTCTCCAACATTGCTACACAAAATTGGTTTGTAAAAAAAAAACAAAACAAAAAAAAATAAATCAAATAATATTTTTTTTTTATATATTTGAGTGCAGGTCTAGGTAAAGGGCCATTCCCTTTTTTAATACCTAATGATTTTTTTTTTTATTATTATTAATGCATAACTCCACATTCAGACAAAAATTATGTACAGTACACCCCTCACATTTTTGTAAATATTTTATTATATCTTTTCATGTGACAACACTGAAAAAATGACACTTTGCTACAATGTAAAGTAGTGAGTGTACAGCTTGTATAACAGTGTAAATTTGCTGTCCCCTCAAAATAACTCAACACACAGCCATTAATGTCTAAACTGCTGGTAACAAGTGAGTACACCCCTAAGTGAAAATGTCCAAATTGAGCCCAAAGTGCTTCACAGGTTTCCACTGGGGTCCTCTTCCACTCCTCCATGACGACATCACAGAGCTGGTGGATGTTAGAGACTTTGTGCTCCTCCACCTTCCGTTTTGAGGATGCCCCACAGATGCTCAATAGGGTTTAGGTCTGGAGACATTCTTGGCCAGTCCTTCACGTTTACCCTCAGCTTCTTTAGCAAGTGGGCAGTGGTCCTCTTGGAGGTGTGTTTGGGGTCGTTATCATGTTGGAATACTGCCCTGTGGCCCAGTCTCTGAAAGGAGGGGATCATGCTCTGCTATAGTATGTCACAGTACATATTGGCATTTATGGTTCCCTCAATGAACTGTAGCTCCCCAGTGTCGGCAGCACTCATGCAGCCCCAGACCATGACACTCCCACCACCATGCTTGACTGTAGGCAAGACACACTTGTCTTTGTACTCCTCACCTGGTTGCCGCCACGCGTTTGACACCATCTGAACCAAATAAGTTTATTTTGGTCTCTGACCACAGGACATGGTTCCAGTAATCCATACCCTTAGTCTGCTTGTCTCCAGCAAACTGTTTGTGGGCTTTCTTGTGCATCATCTTAGAAGATGCTTTTTTCTGGGATGACGGCCATGCAGACCAATTTGATGCGGCGTATGGTCTGAGCTCTGACAGGCTGACCCCCCACCCCTTCAACCTCTGCAGCAATGCTGGCAGCACTCATACGTCTATTTCCCAAAGACAACCTATGGATATGACTCTGAGCACGTGCACTCAACTTCTTTGATCGACCATGGCGAGGCCTGTTCTGGGTGGAACCTGTCCTGTTAAACCGCTGTATGGTATTGGCCTCCGTGCTGCAGCTCAGTTTCAGGGTCTTGGCAATCTTCTTATAGCCTAGGCCATCTTTATGTAGAGCAACAATTCTTTTTTTCAGAGCCTCAGGAAGTTCTTTGCTATGAGGTGCCATGTTGAACTTCCAGTGACCAGTATGAGAGAGTGAGAGCGATAACACCAAATTTAACACACCTGCTCCCCATTCACACCTGCGACCTTGTAACACTAACGAGTCACATGACACTGGGTAGGGAAAATGGCTGATTGAGTCCAATTTGGACATTTTCACTTAGGGGTGTACTCGCTTTTGTTGCCAGCGGTTTAGACATTAATGTCTGTGTGTTGCGTTATTTTGAGGGGAAAGCAAATTTAGACTGTTATAAGCTGTACACTCACTACTTTACATTGTAGCAAAGTGTCATTTCTTCAGTGTTGTCACATGAAAAGATCTAATAAAATATTTACAAAAATGTGAGGGGTGTACTCACTTTTGTGAGGTACTGTATCTGCATGACCATGCTGTATAGCAGTGGTGGTCAATTTGGTGAATATAGGTGGCCCCTGATATTGAGCCGCCCCCTGGACATAGATTAGATTAACACACTTGTGTTGCGTTAATGTGCAATAATTCTTGTGTCTTACCGCTGGTCACTGTAACACATGGTGACCTGTGCAATTTGAAGTAGCAGGCAACACAATGACACTGTGCTCCTATGGATTCGCAGTAGCAGAAGCTCCTAGGCTTAGTACTGGACCACAGCTGCTGCTGACAACTGGCGATTCTAGCGCTAACGCCTGCTGTAGCCGTTGTCACCCAGCATGCAGCCCACGTGATGGGAGATCTGGTGCGCAAAGAGCTGTATGCTAAGTGCTGGCTGGTCACATGTGGCCAGCAGGCAGCTTATTGGTCACCAATTCTGTAAAATTTGCATACATATATTGTACTAAATCAGATGAGTTCCTCTGGCCAACCCAACAGAATTATTGTCAGTATATGTTGTGTCTGTGCTCCTGGGTAAATAAAGGAAAGGAGTGCAGTAAGTTTAACCCCCCCTTAGTATCTCTAGTATGTGGTGGTCTCCTATTGGTGCTGCAGATTGTATTTGCCCCTTCAGATCGCCACCTAGTGGCTGGAGGGAGATTCACATGTAGGAAACAAAAGGAATCCCAGATTTTGCAGATTTTTGTATACACTGAGGGAAGCATGTTCTTTTGAGGTGTAAAAATAATAGCCTGTGGCATGATCCATGTGATAAAGACATTATATAGTGGATTTTACTCTTCCTCCTCGACTCTCATGATTCAGTAGCTTTCCTCCCTGAGCTCCATGTGCGGATGAGAACTCCCAGTGCTCTTAAGGCTTAATGTACACAGGATGTTTTAGAACCTCTCCTTAACGATTTAACTTGACAGTAACCAATATTTAAAAACTTCAGTTTTGCCGCGTTAGTCGCGTTTGCTTTTTTAGAAGCTTATTTTTAAAAATTTTTTTTATTTATTTAATGGTCAAAAATGAAAAACTCCTGTAAATGAAATGCAGCTAAATGCAAGTTACCGCGTTTACACACGTTTACCAGCGCATTTTTTTTTTTTGCTTTACAAAAAATGCTTCTAAACTCAACTGCTTAGAAACAACTATAAACAACCCTGTGTACATGTACTGATAAGATAACATAGAGGAGAGTTCAGGGGCAGCTGAAAAAAACGCCCGGCTGCTCCTAAGGCTGCGTTCACACCTGAGCGTTTCAACCCGCGCGGTTTACCGATATTTTACCGCGATTCTGCCGCAATTTTGTTCAGGTCACCAATGTAGTAGGCAGAAAAACGCCTGTAATCTGCCCCAAAGAAGCTCATGTTCTTTATTTGAGCTTAGGGCGTTTTTCAGGCGTTTTGCTTCAGGTGACAAAACGCTCAGAGGTGAACAGGTGTCATTGAAATGAATGGGATTTTGCTTGTTGGGTGTTTTTCAGGCGTTTTTTCTGGCGTTTTATGAGCTGAAAACGCTCAGGTGTGAATGCAGCCTAAACGTCCATTTACCATCAGCAGTGTACATGAGGCCTTAAAGGGAAACTGTATTAAGAGAAATTATCAGCTGCCATTCCAGAAAATGCTAGTTGTCTGTCGGCCATGCTTGTGATTTTTTACTGGTATGGGACTATTTGATAGATTAGGTGTTCTGACATCACTGGCTGCATACTTGTTTTGGTTTATTAACTTATCGAGGTCTGAGACAGACAACTGCCATTTTCAGAAGGAGCTCCGCATTGGCAGCCTTACCTATTTCTCAGTGCAGGGTTCCTTTCAAACATTAAAGAGGAACTTTAACATCCACCCACACTTACCTTTTTTATGGCCTTTTTTTAATGCTTTAATAAAATATAATTACAAGCCCAATGGATCCAGAGATGTCCTGTCTTCTTGCACCGCATTTCTCTTACAGATCCAATCCGATACTGCCATCTTCTTGTTTGTCATAAGGAGCCGACTGTCTCTTCCTGGTTTTTGTAGCCGGGCCCGCCATGCCAGAAAGAACCACATAGGCTAAGCGAGATCTGGTACCATGTCAGTTTACAAGTTCACAATGGTGTGCGGTCCAACGAGCACCCTCACCGGTCCTGAACCTCTTTGATCTTTGGCCATTTTGATTGGTTGAGCCAGGATGTTGTCATTCCTGCGCATACACAGGAGTTTATGTATCTTAGCAGATGCCGATATAGTGAAGCAGGTAAGAATACTTTAAAGCAGAATAGACATAGTATGGGGAATTCAATAAAGCCCAATGACACTTTTCTGGTGGTATGGCCCAATAAAATAACCTGTGCCAGATTAAAAATCTCTGCCCCATGAGTAAGCGCCAGTGGGTGGGGTGAAATGCGTTGGATGCGGCCTGGCGGGGGTCCAGGCTGAAACTGCCATTCACTACCATAACAGCTCTTGACTTGATGTGCGGCTCCTGGGACACCTAGTCACTCTCTAACTATCCCTGCTGCCAGGTTCACTAGCTTTACCGACACGTACAGCAGATTCAGGTAGTTCTTAATAATGCCACTTTTACAATGGAGGTAATTAAGATCAACTGTAAGTTGGTGTACAGAGACCTGCACTCTTCTCTGTGCAGTGCTTCCAGGAGGGATCAGCATAATGCTTTGTGGCATTCACTGACCAATCATAATCGCCCTTCTCTGTCCCAGAAGTGCTGCAGAAAGAAGAGGGAGAAGAGCGGGGATTTTAAATCCCCAGACTGATAAACCTGCTTTGCTACTGAGAGCTTGCCATCCTCCAAGGTAAGTACAGCACAGACTGGTGGGAGGAGTTGGGGATAGTGTACGGCGTTCACCTTTTTTTTTTTTTTTTTTGTAACAAATGGTTAAAAAAAAAATACAAAAAGTTGAACTAAACCCGTCGATTTTACAGTTCCAAAAAATAGTTACATTCCTGGCACGTGTCAGGAATGTATTTTTCCCATTGGTTGTGCTCTGAACTATCAACCCAACAAATGGCTGTTGTCATAACTGATCACATGTGCAGCACCATGGCAGATCAAACCGAAGCTAATGCAGGCCATACATGGTCGAATTCTGAATGAATTTTTTTCCTTCGAAAATCAGAAATTGTGAGTTTTGTGATCCGATGGCGCCACCATTGATTTCCAAATTCGACCAACCAAGCCTCATGTTGCTACAGAAAAGAGTTCTTGTGGCTGGGAATCTTCTTTTCTTTCCAAGAATTTTATTTTCTTGCGCTCATGCACATTTCTTTTCAATTATATTTCTGGCACAATTCTCCCATCATTGAGGGGGTAACGATTAGAAAGGGGTGGATAACAATCAAAGATTTAAAAGAAAAAAAAAATTAACTTTTAAAAAAATTTTACATCTGATTTTTATCAAATTTTATTTTAAGAAAATGCTTTTGGAGTAAAAATCGATCTAAAGATTGTTTTCTATTTAAGATACAATAATAATTTAGTTTATTCAGCATGAAATGGAGCTTAGTTATGTAGCATGAGGCTGTATATTCTGCAATATTTTACATTTTTGGTAAACACGTTTTAATGAATCCAAGCTCTGCAAGCTGAGATAACATGCACTGCATTGATGCAGTCTCATAATTTGAAAGTAACAATGAGATAAAACAAAGTTCAGGAATATTCCTTTATCATATTGTTTTGCAAATCTATGTACACTACAAACTGTACAATTTAAATCGGTTCTGATATTGCTATTTTACTAACCTGACCGCTTATTATTTTAAATAGGAAACCTTAATTTTGTTTGCAAATATTAAAGATTCTAACTACCAGCAAGAATGAGTCCTTACATTTAGACCCCCTTTCACACTGGAGCGTTTTGGAGGCACTATATCATTTAATAATAGCGCCTGTAAAACACCCTAAAACAGCTACTCCATGCACTCCAGTGTGAAAGCCCGGGGGCTTTCACACTGGAGCGGTGCGCTGGCAGGGCGTCAGAAAAAGTCCTGCCAGCAGCTTCTTTGGAGCGGTGAACTCACCGCTCCTCCACCACTGCTCCCCATTGAAATCAATGGGGCAGCGCTGCGATACCGCCGGCAAACCGCTGCGCCGGTGCCATTTTGCGGGCGGATTTAACCCCTTTTCGGCCACTAGCGGGGGGGTTAAAACCCCCCCGCTAGCGGCTGAATAGCGCCTCTAAAAGGATGGTAAAGCGGCGCTAAGAATAGCAGCGCTTTACCGCTGACGCCCGGGACGGCTCGGTGTGAAAGGGCTCTAAAAGAGCACCTGTCATTTCAGATCCATCATGGCGCTGCCTGTTGGTGTGCATCCGCTCACCTGCTGCCGCCACGTCCCTCACCTTGTTGTGTCACTGCCGCATCACCAGCCGTCCCATTAAAGTGAATGGGACTGTCGGTGAGTCAACAGCGGGTCAGAGGAGGAGGCACTGTGGGACAGAGATGACAGTTGCTCTTTAAAAATGATGATTTATTTTGAGTTGATTTAAATCAAGCCTTTTTACTAGTGATGTAAATTGACTTGATTTAAATCAAATCCACCCTGATTAGAAAGCTGCAAAATTTTATTTTTGAGTAAGGCCTCATGTACGTTGCTGCTGGTAAACGGACGTTCAGAGGCAGTTGGATGATTTTTGAACTGCCCCTGAACTCATCCAATGTTTTCTTATGTGCACATGTACACGGGTTCATTTAATGTCGTTTTAGGCAGTTGTGTTTTACAGGCTTTTCTTTGAAGTCAAAAAAATGATTTCAGACGCCAAACGCGGCTAAATGTGACAACTCGCGTTTAGCCGTGTTTCGTTTACAGACATTTTTCATTTTTGGCTATTTTGAAAAAAAAATAAATAAAAATATATAAATATATATAATATTACATACGCAGCATCTAACAGACTTTTTAAACGTGGGTTACTATCTGTCAAGTTAAATCATTCAGGAGAGGTTGTAAAAACGTCCCGTGTACATTAAGCCTAAAGGTCTGCTTTGTTGGGTTTAGGAGATGACAAATGTTTTATATTAGCAGCCCTCTGTTTGGGGGGGGGGGTGGGGGGGTGGTAAAGGGGGTGGGGCTTATATGCGTCAAGTGCGCTGTAAGTTGCGCTGTCCACTCAACTCCTCATAGCTCAGCCATTAGCAACTACAGAAAAGTTTTTAGCCCTGATATAAATAAGCTGTCTATTTTTTTGTTTTGTTTTTGTTTTTTTGTTTTTTTTTCTTTTCCTTGATTTGTAATTCTGCTTTCACGCCGGTTCCTGTAATACCGCGGACAATTTTGCTTTTTTGTTTTAATCAATTATAAAGTGTCTGTCAAGCCTGTTTTTTAAATGCATGTTTTATAGACGGTACATAAACGCCTCCTAATCGTTGGGGCTATCCTTTATTCCAGATAATAGGAAGCACAGCCCCGGCTAATGTATCACACTTGTCACAGTAGTTTATATTGGTTAAAGAGGAGGGAAAAAAAAAAAAAAACGTTAACGCAGGCAGCTGGGTTTCAGTTAGACTGATTCTCCTCCGGTTCCAGATTGAAAGCCTTGTAACTGGTGAAATAGAATGTCTTGCAGCAGCTGTGTGCTAGCCAACAGCCTGTGACAATCCTGAAGGAGGAACATGAATCTAATGCGTACCTATCCTCATTACCCTTCAGATACCGGGCAGAAAAAGACCCTCGAGAAGAAAGATGGGCGACGGATGTCCTTCCAGAAGCCAAAGGGGACCATGGAGTACACGGTACGCTTTCTCCTTCTACTTTAAACATCCCCCCCCCTCTTCTTTTCTCCTCCCGTGCTGAATGACAATTGTGAAATCTCTTGGCTATGACTTGTGTATATCGAACGTTCTGTTCTGCTCAGATCTCAGTGTTTATAATGTGCCCCAGGTATATACTCATCACTGGCCGTGTATCTGTAACGCAGGCTATGGGTCACAGTGTGGATATCTACCTTGACCTTGCCTGGACGAATAACCTTGCACGCTGCCTCTGCTTATTGCTATTGATTGTAAAGCTCAGAGATGATAGTTGTGTCTCTCCCCGTCAGCCGGTGAAAATGGAGCCTTTGTGATTGCTATGTTCTTGAAATGACCCTCAAAACCCTCTGCTGCAGTCGGCTCCTCTGTTACTAGGGGCAACCGAATATCAAATCGCGCATATTTTATTATGTCAATGTCTGTCTGAGCGGGGAATCAAATTGATCTGTGTTTAGTCGTTTTATGTGTGTGTGTACGTCTGTTATCAGACTTGCTAGCTGTCCCTGTACTTTTTTATTGCTCTCGAAGGGTTTTTGCATTAAGGCAGTTCAAAGAGCAAGGATAATGTGCAAAGTGCCGTAGCCGGTGGCAGCAAATCAGAAGTCAGCTTGCTGTGGTCAGGTCGCTGAACGAGCAGGGTTGATTGGTTCTTATGGGTTGCTGCACTTTGCTCCAAATACTCTAAAGGTCTAATTTAAAGTAGTTCTAAACCTTTTATTATTGTTTTTTTTAATATTAAACCATGCAATACTCGCCTGCTCTGTGTAATGGTTTCGCACAGAACAGCCCCCTATCCTCCTCTTCTGGGATCCCCTGCTGGTGCTCCTGGCTCCTCCTCTTTAGCAAGTGCCCCATAGGAAGCCACATCCTAGGACAGTGATGGTCAATCTTGGCACACCAGATGTTTTGGAACTACATTTCCCATGATGCTAATGCACTCTGCAGTGTAGGTGAATATCATGGGAAATGTATTTCCAAAACATCTGGGGTGCCAAGGTTCTCCATCACTGTCCTATGAGGACACTTGTGCAGGCTCATTCCTCCTGAGCCATGCTGTCTGTGTCTATAGACACAGACAGCACAGTTTGCCTTGCCCCCTCTTCACAGGATTTGGAGGACAGCAGCAGGAGGACATAGCTCCCGCTGCTATCAATCTGCCATATGAGGGAAAGAGCTGCTGCTTTTGGGCACAGTGCTGGGTCTAGATTGGGCTTGGGTAAGCATAAGGGAGAGGTGGATCCTGGTCACAGAAGGTGTTTTTTTTTTTTTTTTTTTTTAAATAACAAACCTGTCACAGTTACCTGCTCTGTGCAAGGGTTTTGCACAGAGCGGCCCCGATCCTCCTTTTCTGGGGTCCCTCCATGGCACTCCTAGCTCCTCCTCTTCTCGAGTTCCCCCATGGGGAGATGCATTCTATGGGGGCACTAGTGCGGGCGTGCTCCCGAGTCCTTCTGCTGCGTCTATTGACACAGACAGCAGGACTCGGCCCTGCCCCCTGGCTCCCGTGTCACAGGATTTGATTGACAGCAGCTAGAGCCAATGGCTTCTGCTGCTATGAATCTATCCAATGAAGACCCGAGACAGCGGCTGGAGCATTCATTGAGGAAATGCATCTAGAATGAGCGACTGCCGGAGTTCACAATTCTGTAGATTCGCTGTTTGGCACGGACCTTGATGCTAGAGGAGATCACTGGGGCAGCTACAATGATTTCCATCTTCCACAGGGATCACACAGGTTTGGCACATATACACTTACAAGGTTCAAGCTGGTCCAATGTAACTATGTAAAAATCTCCATATCTCGAATTCTGCTTTAAAACATTTTCCCGCCCAAGGTACATCATATGACGATCTTGACTTTAAGTGGTGATATCTGAATGATGGGTGCAGCTACAGGCATCATTCAGATATCGGCTTTTACAGCCGGCGATTCCCTACACCATAAGAATGATCATAGCGGCTGTTCCACTGCTTGATCGATCTTACGGGTGTCGAGAGGGGACGCCCCCCACCTCCCTCCGGTGCTTCTACTGACTCACCGCTTCCATCGGTGAGTTGGAGAACAGATCCGCTGGCCCCGGATGGTAACCATAGAGATTTCCAGCGGACCAGATGGTCGCCGGAGTCTCTATGATCGTTCGGAGGCCGGGCACAATGTTAGAACGTCACACCCGGCCTCTGCATTCAAACGAATGGCGCCGTTTTATTTATTTATTTTTATTTCAGGCTTCCCAGTCTAGAGGTGAGATGTAGGGTCTTATTGAGCCCACATCTCACTGTAAAGAGGACCTGTCATGTCAAATTCCTATTACAAGGGATGTTTACATTCCTTGTAATAGGATTAAAAGTGATCAAATTTTTTTTTTTAAAGTGTGTAAAATTAAAAATAAAAAACAATTAAAAAATTAAAGTGCCCCTGTCCCCGTGTGCTCGCATGCAGAAGCGAACGCATACGTAAGTCCTGCCCACATAGGAAAACAGTGTTCAAACCACACATGTGAGCCATTGCCGCAAACGTTAGAGCGAGAGCAATAATTGTAGCCCAAGACCTCGTCTGTAACTCAAAACATGTAACCAGTAAAAAATTTTAAAGCGTCGCCTATGGGGATTTTTAAGTACCGAAGTTTGACACCATTCCATGTGCGTGTGCAATTTTGAAGCGTGACATGTTGGGTATCTATTTACTCGGTGTAGCATCATCTTTCAAATTATACAAAAAAATTGGGCTAACTTTTTAATTTTTTTTTTTTTTTTTTTTTTTTAAAGCATGAAACAGTTTTTTTTCCCCCAAAAAAAACGTGTTCGAAAAATTGCTGCGCAAATACCGTGCGAGACAAAAAGTTGCAACGACCGCCATTGTATTCTCTAGGGTCTTCGCTAAAAAAACATATATAATGTTTGGGGGTTCTATGTAATTTTCTAGCAAAAAAATGATGAATTTTACATGTAGGAGAGAAATGTCAGAATTGGCCTGGTTTGGAAGTGGTTAATATTATTATGTTTTCTGTATTAGGTTTTGCTCTGTCATTTCTCACTTATGTCTAATAGAGGGTTTATCAGCTCTTTGATTAATGTTAAGTAATTGTTGACCATGTTCCTTATTTTATCAGTCATTCCTGACGTATGCTAGCTTATATTAATGGGAACTGTGTCCTACCCTGTAGCCTTTTATTTCACAATACACAATACCTTCTTCCTTTCTGTGTCATAGTCCGATGAGGCAATATGATGGCACAGGGTTTGGTAGGTCCTGGGAAAAAAAACACATTCATTGGTGGTGAGACAGTTTCCAGGTTTGCTTACCTACTTTTGATTTTAGACCCCTTTCACACTATGTAGAATTTATTTATTTATTTTATTTTATTTATTTAAGGTACTTATATAGCGCCGTCTAATGTAGAATTTATTTATTTATTTTATTTTATTTATTTAAGGTACTTTATTTATTTAAGGTACCTTTCACACTATAGCGTTAAAAATAGCGCCTGCAAAGCGCCCTGAAACAGCGGCTCCATTCACTCCAGTGTGAAAGCCCGAGCGCTTTCACACTAGAATGGTGTGCTGGCACGGCGTCAGAAAAAGTCCTGCCAGCAGCTTCTTTGGAGCGCATTAGGAGCGGTGAACTCACCGCTCCTAAAGCACC
This sequence comes from Aquarana catesbeiana, assembly GCF_042186555.1. NCBI lineage: Eukaryota > Metazoa > Chordata > Amphibia > Anura > Ranidae > Aquarana > Aquarana catesbeiana. Next base: position 586,992,610 of record NC_133328.1, read on the forward strand.
CCTGCCCATTGAAAACAATGGGGCAGTCCTGCTATACCGCCGGCAAAGCGCTGCCACAGAGGTGTTTTTTGGGCGGATTTAACCCCTTTTCGGACGCTAGCGGGGGTTAAAACCGTCCCGCTAGCAGCTGAATAGCGCCACTAAAATGATGGTAAAGCGCCGCTTTACTGCTGACGCTCAGGGCGGCTCAGTGTGAAAGGGGTTGATAAGTGATTTGTAAACTTCATGGTGGTTTTTTTTTTTTTTTTTTTTTAACCACCTGTCAAATGGGCCAATTCTGACACTTCTCTCCTACATGTAAAAATCTCCATATTTTTTTTTTTTTAGCAGAGACCCTAGAGAATAAAATGAAGGTCGTTGCAATTTTTTCATGTCAAACGGTATTAGCAAAGCGGTTTTTCAAACACAACTTTTTTTAAAAAAACATACACTTTATTTTATTTTATTACACACAAACACAAATAAAACTCAATGTTTTTGTAAAATGTAAAAGATGATGTTGCGTCGAGTAAATAGATACCTAAAATGTCGCGCTTTAAAATTATGTATGCCGTGGAATGGTGTCAAACTACGGTACTTGAAAATCTCCATAGGTGATGCTTTAAAAATGTTTGCAGGTTACTAGTTTAGAGTTACACAGGAAGGAGTTCTGGTGCTAGAATTATTGCTCTTGCTCTAACGTTCGCACCAATACCTCATGTGTGGTGCAATTACTGTTTTCATATGCGCGTGGGACTCGCATATGCACTCGCATTTGCGCATAAGCATGGGGGGGGGGCCACGGCAGTCACGTTATTTCAGGTCCTCTTTATGGAGAGATCTGGGGTCTAGTAGACCTCCATATCTCTCCTCGGTCTGATCGGCTGCTAATGACCGGGTAAACGAAGAGGCGAAAAATGAAAGTGACGACATCCTTGTCGCTTCCTGTTTCCAGGGTCAAAGAGAGGGAGGAACAATATAGATTCCTCTTTCTCTGTGTAGTGTCACTGCCATTGCCAGTCAGAGCGCTCCCGACTCCATGATCAGACGGCAGAGCTCTCGAGAGGTGGCGACGGGAGGGGGGGGACACCCATCCACCACCCGCAGAGGTGATTGTGTGGCTATTCTGCCACTCAAATCACTTCTGCTAAAAAGGGAAAAGCAAGCCGAAAATGTTATTACCAGAATGATGCCTCCTGTATTGATTTGTATTGTAAGTGTACTGTCTGCCCTCATGTTGTAAAGCACTGCGTAAACTGTTGGCGCTATATAAATCCTGTATATTAATAATAATAATAATGCCTGTAGCTGCAGGCATCATCCTGGTATAACCACTACGACCCAAGAATGTCATATGACTGCCTACAGTCGGAAAGTGGTTAAATAATAAACATCTTATACTTGCCTGCACTGTGCAATGGTTTTGCAGAGTGGCCCCAAATCTCTGGGGCAAACTGCTAGCTTTGGGGACACTTGATCCTGAAACCGAGCTCTATGTGTCTATTGACACATACACAGTGCGACTCAAACCCACCCCCTGCTCCCTCCTCACTGGATTTGATTGACAGCAGCAGGTGTCAATGGCTCCCATTGCTGCCTCCATTACCAGTGAGGATAGAGGAGAGCGCCACTGATCTCAGGCACAGTGCTGGATCGAGATTGGGCTCAGGTAAGTATTAAGAGGAGGGCTAGGGGCAGCTGATATTGGAAGGTTATTTGCCTTAATGCAGACAATGCATTAAAGTGATTCTAAAGCCTGAACCTGCTCTCAATCCAGCCCTGTGCACGAGAGCAGTGACTCTCTCCCTCATCACAGGGTAGCTTGATGGCAGCAGGAGCCATTGGCTGGGGCTGATCCTAGGTCTGAAGGTGCAGAAAGTGGGTCTGATCCTAGGTCTGAAGGTGCAGGAAGTGGGTCAGATCCTAGGTCTGAAGGTGCAGGAAGTGGGTCTGGTTGTAGGTCTGAAGGCGAAGGAAGTGGGTCTGGTTGTAGGGCTGAAGGTGCAAGAATTGGGTCTGATCCAAGGTGTAGGAATTGGGTCTGATCATAGGTCTGAAGGTGTAGGAATTGGGTCTGATCATAGGTCTGCAGGTGCAGGAATTGGGTCTCATCATAGGTCTGCAGGTGCAGGAATTGGGTCTCATCATAGGTCTGAAGGTGCAGGAATTGGGTCTCATCATAGGTCTGAAGGTGCAGGAATTGGGTCTCATCATAGGTCTGAAGGTGCAGGAATTGGGTCTCATCATAGGTCTGAAGGTGCAGGAATTGGGTCTCATCGTAGGTCTGAAGGTGCAGGAATTGGGTCTCATCGTAGGTCTGAAGGTGCAGGAATTGGGTCTGATCGTAGGTCTGAAGGTGCAGGAATTGGGTCTGATCGTAGGTCTGAAGGTGCAGGAATTGGGTCTCATCGTAGGTCTGAAGGTGCAGGAATTGGGTCTGATCGTAGGTCTGAAGGTGCAGGAATTGGGTCTGATCGTAGGTCTGAAGGTGCAGGAATTGGGTCTGATCGTAGGTCTGAAGGTGCAGGAATTGGGTCTGATCGTAGGTCTGAAGGTGCAGGAATTGGGCCTGATCGTAGGTCTGAAGGTGCAGGAATTGGGTCTGATCGTAGGTCTGAAGGTGCAGGAATTTGGGCTGATCGTAGGTCTGAAGGTGCAGGAATTGGGTCTGATCATAGGTCTGAAGGTGCAGGAATTGGGGCTGTCAAACGCTAAGGTAATGTGAAAAAGGTTGCTAACCTCGGGTATAGGTTAGAGCTGTGGTTCTCAACCAGCAGACTGGTTTCCTGTCATCTCTGACAGCTAGACTTTAACTGTTGGAGCTAATTGGGGTTGCGGCTCAGCAGGTGTGCGCTGTCTTGCATTCCTGCAGCTCTAGAAGTAGGGGTGGAGATTTTGGGTCCTTTTTAGCCAGCTTTAGCTGCCCTGGACACCTGACAGTCCCAGTAAAGTGATGCACATTAGGCTCCAAATTCCCTACTAGTACAAAGCAGCAGCCAGAGCTGACAGGAGGACACTTTGCCTCATTCTGGGGCCACCAAGAGTGCACAACCGTGCGGATCGCGACATATAAGCTGCACTTTTGATCATATGCTCAATTCCCAGTTGATTAAAAGGGGTTGAAATTGCCATGTATTGCCGTGTATGGCCAACTTTAGTACTATGAGGGCTAATCAGATGTCACTTCAAATGCCCTTAATGGAATCAACTTAATCCAGAAGAATTACAAACCTGGAAGTGTGAAGCCAGTGTTGAAGTCGGGGAATTCTCACAGGATCACCCAGCAGTGTTTCTTTCACAGTGCATATTAAAACACTCCCAGGTGTCTCCTGTATCGAAACTGACACACTTTTTTGCTTTTTATTTTTAAAGTTTTTATTATATAGACACTTTTTTTGGCTCTACTTCTGTGGGTCCCTGGAGTGCACTGCAGTCCACCCTGCTCTCCCGTGACCTGTATTCAGCCGACAGAGGGCTAAAGTCCACTGTCGGCTGATGTCACCCAGCCGGTTTAGACTCTGGAGGGATCCCAACTTTAATGTCAGGATTCACCCAGATGCCTGACCGGCAGCTGGCTCAACCACTCAGAGAGCCTGAGTCAGCTGCTCCCACCCCTCCACAGCCGGAGCTCCAGTGAGCGCTGGAGGGGCAAAGGAGAGAGCTGGCTCTCTGTTCACTGCAATCAGTGGTGTTTGATCGCACAGTTCTCAGTCTTGGAGCATTGGACTGATGCTGCATTCCCCTAAGTGAGTATGATTGTCCCCCCCCCCCCCCCCCATGTGTCTTTTTAATTGTGACTTTTATCATTTGAGGTAAACTGCAAACCTCAGCCTCATTTACACAAGCTCCCTCTGTGGTGGATCGCTTTTCAGAGGGTGTTTGGTATGCCAGGGAGGAGGCATTGTGTTGCCTCCTCGTCGCCTATTTTATGCATGGTTGCGTGGAGGCTGCAGTGCATTCATTGGTGGTTGAAACGCACTACCTTTGCAGCTTTAAAGTTGAAGTAAACCCATCCATAAAACGGTTTCATTTCCGGCACGTGCCGGAAATCTAACACTCCCATTGGTTGTGCTCGCAACCAAACTGTCAAACCATCCAATGGCTGGTGTCTAAACTGATCACATGTGCAGCTGTAGATTAAACAGAGGCAAGGATGGCAGCTTTCTTGGCTGAAAACGATAAGGGGGGGTTTAATTACACTTTAAGCAGGAGCGACTGGGGGATGGTAAACAGCACAGCTCAACCTTATGTTTACCACCCCCTACAGCCACAACTGTAAGCATAGCCTTAAAGTGTTAGTTAGGCAAATACACACTGTACGCAATTGCAGTACATACACTATATTGTGAAAAGTATTGGGATGCCTGCCTTTACACACACATGAACTTTAACTGCACCCCAGTCTTAGTCCGTAGGGTTCAATATTGAGTTGGCCCACCCTTTGCAGCTATAACAGCTTCAACTCTTCTGGGAAGGCTGTCCACATGGTTTGGGAGTGTGTCTATGGGAACGTTTGACCATTCTTCCAGAAGTGCATTTGAGAGGTTAGGCACTGATGTGGATGAGAAGGCCTGGCTCAGTGTCTGCTCTAATTCATCCCAAAGGTGTTTTATCTGGCTGAGGTCAGGACTCAGGCCAGTCAGGTTCCTTCCACCCCAAACTCGATCATCCATGTCTTTATGGATCTTGCTTATGGACCCTGGATGAGTAAAAATCTTCTCATGCTGGAGTTGCAAAGACAGAAGGTTTTTTTTTTTATCTTTATGCATCTCCAGTGATGTCCATGAGTGTCTTAGCCATCCGGGACTCTCCTCCTGATTGCCTGAGACACAGTATCTGCGCCATTAGCTCCCGTGGCTGTCAATCAAAGTCAGTTAGCCAATCAGAAGTGAGGAGGCATGGCCAGGTCAGGGCTCCATGTACAAATGGACATGCGGAGCTGTGACTCGGCTCCGGTGCCCCCATAGCGAGCTGCTTGCTGTGGGGGCACTCGACAGTAGGGAGGGGCCAGGAGAGCCAAAGAGGAACCTGAGAAGAGGAGGATCCGGACTGCTCTGTGCAAATCCACTGCACAGAGTAGGTAAGTATATGTTTGTTTGTTTTTGTTTTAAACGGGACTTTACAATCACTTTTTAAGTAAATCAACCCCGATGTCCCTAGGTGGTGATACCTGTGGCAAAATGCCTGATGAAGGGGTCCTGCGTGGCTCCGAAATGTCGCTTTCAGCTGTAATTATGTGATCACTGATTAAAGTTTTTGGAGATCCTGGTGTGCTTGTGACATTACTTTCTTTGACAAAAGACGGTTCCAGCCGGTGGTCGCTTCAACACCCATTTTATAAATACAGCCTCTCTACAGGAATATGTGTGTTGGTAATATTGCATTGCTACCTGTGGCAAAATTCTCAAATTTTCTACCAAAAGAAATGGCATTAACCACTTCAGCCCCGGAAGGATTTACCCCCTTCCTGACCAGGCTATATTTTGCGCTACGGCACTGCGTCACCTTAACTGACAATTTCACGGTCGTGCGAAGTTGTAACTAAACTAAATTTATTTCCTTTGTTTTCCACAAATAGAGCTTTCATTTGGTGGTTTTTGATCACCTCAGCGGTTTTTATTTTTTGTGTTTATAAACAAAAGAAAAGCGACAATTTAGAAAAAAAAACACATTTTTTACTTTTTGCTATAATAAAATATCCCAAATTAAAAAAAAAAAAAAAAATATTTCTTCATCAGTTTAGGCCGATATGTGTTCTTCTACATATTTTTGGTAAAAAAAATAAATCGCATTAAGCATAGTATTGATTGGTTTGCGCAAAAGTTGTAGCGTCTACAAAATAGGGAATAGATTTGCGGCATTATAATATAAATATATATTATATTTTTATATCGGGACTGGGACATTGCGGCAGATAGATCAGACACATTTTTGGGACCATTGACATCTATACAGCGATCGGTGCTATAAATAGCCACTGATTACTGTAAAATGTCACTGGTAGGGAAGGGGTTAACACAAGGGGGCGATCAAGGTGTTAAATGTGTTTCCTAGGGAGTAATTCTAACTGGGGGGGGGGGTGGGACTGACTGGGAGAGGAGACTGATTGTTGTTCCTAAGCATTAGGAACAACAGGTCGCTATCCTCACCCCTGAAAGAACAGGGATTTGTGTCTTTACACACACAAATCCCCATTCTCGCTCTGTCAGGAGCAATCGCGGATGCCTGGCGGACATCGTGGCCGCCGGGCACGCGCATCGGCTCCTTAGTGACCCCTATACTCCATAAAGGGCCCGTCGTACAGCTACGGCGATTTGCGCAGGAGTGCCAGTGTGCTGCCGTAAATCGATGGCAGGCGGTCGGCATGTGGTTTAAAGTGTAGGCAAAGGCAAAACTATTGGTGTTGGATAGAGTAGGGAAGAGTTGGACCCTCTGCTTTCTTGTGTGGCCTCCCCCCCACTGTGAAGAATGACCCCTCTATTCCTCCCTCCTGATGACCATTGTTGCAAAAACAGAAAGTTGTTTTAGAGTTGTCATAAGAGCAAGAGGCGAGGGGAAATCTTCCAATGGGGCAAATGTTCTGGTGACAACTGTCTAATATGGGAATTCTAACTTCCTATGAAGAAGAAAGTGGAGGGAAATCTCAGGACAAAGGCGGCAACAAACAAACTTTTTTAACCCTTCCCTACTCTATTTATAAAACTTGGGGTTTGGGCTATACATACACTATTTTTCCAAAGCGATGAATGGTGGGTTTTCTGGCTATATTTGGACTCTCCTACAGAGATTTCCCCCTCCCCTCATCTCCTGCCCCGGTGACAACTTATCACCAGACAGGAAGTAAGGGACATACCTTCAACAGCAGCAAGAATAAAATTGTCTAGACATACACTTTAAAGTAAAGCAGGTAAACGATGAAGCAAGGTGACCTCTTCCATTCCTCATGGCCTTCTAAGATCAGGACTTTTCCAGGTCATTGCTGAGTAGGAGCGGATACAACATTTACTCCTGTGATTATCAGAGGATTTTCTGTATGTCACGGCTGTCTTTTGATATCACAACACAAAGACAGTTTCTGCTGCACCAGTCAGTTCTGAAATGTTCTTCCTATTATTTCATGTTTTACTCCTTGGGCGAGCCCATTGAGCTTGTCCAGTATTGTTGGTAAAACAAAAAGCCTTGCACTACATATACAATACAGTATGTCGGTTAACTTTCTGATGGATGTTTTTTGGGTTTTGTGTTGAGAACGTCTCTCTCTTTGTATAATAAGACTCCAGAAAGCACATCTTTCAGTGTACTGCTGTCCCGTAAACCATGTAAGAGTGCTAAAGTCAGAATGGTTATCCCATTTCGTTTAAAGTGCACCAGTGCCCAGACTTTCCACATTAAAGTCTGCATCACATATGCATTGCAAAAACGAACGCAGGGTACGTTTTTGTATTGTGCTGACATATTGAATGCATGAACTTGAAAGTAATTTATCCTAAAAGATGAGTTCTCGGTATGGAGGTTTTTACATAGTTACAATTGTCCATCTATGCATATACCATACCTGGCTGATCTCCATGGAAGCTGGAAAACACTTTAGTAGACACCACTACAACGGTGATCTCCACTAACTTCTGGGTCCCTTGCAGAGTGACTGCCCTGCTGGAGTTGTAAAGTCAGAAGGTTCTTAATCTTAATGCATTCAATGCATTAAGATAAAAAGCCTTCTGTGTGCAGCAGCCCCCCCTTAGCCCCCACTAATACTTACCGGAGCCCCATCTCTGTCCAGTGATGTCCACGAGTGTCTCCGCCGTCTGGGACTCTCCCTCCTGATTGGCTGAGACACAGCAGTAGCATCAATGGCTCCCGCTGCTGTCAATCAAAGTCACTCAGCCAATCAGGAGAGAGAGCTCCATGTCTGAATGGACACACGGAGCTGCGGCTCAGGTGCCCCTATAGCAAACTGCTTGCTGTGGGGGCACTCAACAGGAGGGAGGGGCCGGGAGTGCCGAAGAGGAGGATCTGGGCTGCTTTGTGTAAATCCCCTGCACAGAACAGGTAAGTATAAAATGTTTGTTATTTTTATTGAAAAAAAAAAAGACGAGACTTTACAATCACTTCAATAAACAGAGGAGGCCACCCAGACGGCACAGGGTCCAGCCGGAGAATGCTTGACATTTTTGCAATGAATGAAAAGCATTCTCTGATTGGATGAGATGGAGAGGTGGGCAGTGACATCACAATCTCCACTTTATCGTGTATGCATATTTTTTTTTCTTCCAGAGGTATAGACCTTTTATCATGAGGATGGAGGAAGTAATCAATGGATTTTTCAAAAAGAAAAATATGCAATAAGATTCATGAAGGGGACACCCCTATGGACTTTATAGGGCAGAAAAGGAGTATGAAGAATAAATATATGTAAAAGGCACAAAAATGCCAACTTTATTGGTATACAAAAAATGAAAATTTAAAAGGCAAAGTACAGTTCACTTCAAAGGACAGCAATGGAATGAGTTGATATAAAATATTTAGAACATATGATATCACCCAGAGCTAGCGATCCCAAAGATCCACCCCAATAGAAATTGGATACGGTTTGGGGTTGGTAGCTACAGTGTACATCCCAACATGTTTCGGAGAGACCGTAGTCGGATGTAATATATTCCTTCTTCAGGGGAATTTACACAGTTGGGTAAAGATATTCTTTTACCTAAAATATAGATGCATATACATGTAGTAAAATAACGTAACAGAAACATCAGAGCCTGTCTGATGGCCTGTCATGCCACTATATAAGATAACCAGGTACATAGTACTTACATAATCAGACTCCTTGGGGAAAGGTAAAAACAAGTGGATAAAACACATGCTGGCTGCAAGGGTCCACATATGGCAAGAGAGTATCCGTGTGTCCATATGCCAGTCCACAAAGGCGCATTCACAAGGGACGCCCAATCCTCCCAGCAGCAATTAAATGAATGCCGCTGTAGGGAGAGATGATGCCAAAAGGGTATTATAGGTTCAAAAAGCCTCTTGAAGTATAGAGAGGAGTATAAAATATGAAAGAGAGAAAAAAAGATGCAACAGACTTTCAGGGCAAACAGCCTGGTCGTCCGGGTGTAAGCACTAAAGTACCTGATTAATTAGTTAATCTGTTTGCCCTGAAAGTCTGTTGCATCTTTTTTTCTCTCTTTCATATTTTATACTCCTCTCTATACTTCAAGAGGCTTTTTGAACCTATAATACCCTTTTGGCATCATCTCTCCCTACAGCGGCATTAATTTAATTGCTGCTGGGAGGACTGGGCGTCCCTTGTGAATGCGCCATTGTGGACCGGCATACATATGGACACACGGATACTCTCTTGCCATATGTGGACCCTTGCAGCCAGCATGTGTTTTCCCGCTTGTTTTTACCTTTCCCCAATGAGTCTGATTATGTAAGTACTATGTACCTGGTTATCTTATATAGTGGCATGACAGGCCATGCTCTGATGTTTCTGTTACATTATTACATGTATATGTATCTATATTTTAGGTAAAAGAATATCTTTACCCAACTGTGTAAATCCCCCCGAAGAAGGAATATTACATCTGACTACTAGGGATGCACCGAATGGTTTTTTGGTACCGAAACTGATACCGAAAATAAATCTTCCTTGATCCCGAAAACCAATACCGAAACAGCACCGATACCGAAAGTGACTGTTTGTTTGTTTTTAATAATATTTTTATACAGGAGATGGTCAGAGACTGAGGACATGGTACAGGAGATGGTCAGAGACTGGGGACATGGTACAGGAGATGGTCAGAGACTGGGGACATGGTACAGGAGATGGTCAGAGTGGGGACATGGTACAGGAGATCAATGCAGCCAGCCAGTGTCCCCCATTGCAGCCAGCCAGTGTCCCCCATTGCAGCCAGCCTGTGCAGGGGAAGAGAGGAGAGCTGCCGCCTGGTTGATTAGAGCGCTGGGAACATCACCACTTTCATTTCAATAGCTGTGTGTTCCCCGCAGCGCGCCGTCACATACAGCTCCTCCCCCTTGTCCGGGAACTTTGATAGATCACCCGTCCCAGGATTGGACGGGTGATCTGTCTATCAAAGTTCCCCGGACAAGGGGAAGGGGCTGTATGTGATGGCGCGCTGCGGGGAACATCACAAGCTGTGATGTTCCAGGCGCTCTAATCAACCAGGAGGCGGCGGCTCTCCTCTCTTCTACTCTATAGGAATCCCCCGTAATAGGCGGCACCAGGGGCGGGGGTGGAGCCCCGCCCTCTGCCCAGGCCCCACCCCATTTTCAGCTCCATTATCGGACGTTTTTCTCTTCCGGCAAATTGCCGAAAAGGCCATTTTCTGCCGATATGTTTCGGCGGCCGAAATTTCGGTGCATCCCTACTGACTACGGTCTCTTCGAAACATGTTGGGATGTACACTGTAGCTACCAACCCCAAACCGTACCCAACTTCTATTGGGGTGGATCTTTGGGCTCGCTAGCTCTGGGTGATATCGCATGTTCTAAATATTTTATATCAACTTTGCCTTTTAAATTTTCATTTTTGTATACCAATAAATTTGGCATTTTTGTGCCTTTTACATATATTTATTCTTCATACTCCCTTTTCTGCCCTATAAAGTCCATAAGGATGTCCCCTTTGTGCACCTTATTGCATATTTTTCTTTTTGAATATTTTCCTGGGATGATGGCAGGCACGTACACCATCTAATTCTCAATTGTCTTTTTTTCTAATCAATGGACTTTGAGTGCAGTGACATCACCAAACGTATGCTCCATTGAGAACTAGTTGCGCTCACTCGTCCCCTCCCTTTCCTGACCTTCCGGGCTGCATGCATGGATAAGGGTCTGGTTTGGATTTTGGGGGGGGGAGTCACACTGTACTAATGCATTGGAACCACATGCCGGTGAGGTTGCAGTGTGATACCGTAGATTGAATGGGAGGCGTTGAAAGGCTTCAAATACCTCCTGACTAGACATAAGGTGTGCTGTCCATTGTACCATTTGCATAGGCATTTGAGGGACATTTTTAATGCCCCTCAAATGCCTGCTTTTAATACCAGTGTGAACTTAGCCTTATATTGCATTGGACCAGTCAGGAGAAAAAAAGATTTTAACTAGAGGTGTCTTAAGGTTTCTGCTGGCCACAGATAATTCTACATCTGGGGTCGGGGTAGAGAAGGTTAGTTTTATGTTGGGGAGGCAGCTAAAAGGATAACTGTACTTCCGATGAAAGAGTTATAATTTAAAGCATTTCAGCCACAATTGTGTTATTGTCTGTATAAAGTGCAGATCATGCCATCAGTGGATCTCCAGGGAGTGTTTGGTCTTTTGCCCATTTTCCAATTGCCAGTTTTCTATTCATCTCTGCTCATGAACCGGAGACGGGTAGAAACGGCCCAGTGCTTTTAATAGCTGCAGTGAGATGATCACCTGACTTGCAGGGCACGGTGTGAGCTAGATTAGTCTCGGGTTGTTTTAAAATGAACTTGGCTTTTTGCCATTTTAGGTTAAATTGATGGGTTCCCATGATGGCAACTCTGCAATCCTCTTCCCCTGTTCATAAACGCCATCTCTGTGATGCCCTGTTGACTTGCCCTAAAGGCTTAAAGAATATCTAAAGCAAAACCTTATTACATTTTGGATAGAGTAGTACAGGGTTAGAACTGTGCTCAGTTTTTATTGTTATTATTTATTTTATTTTTTGCCACTTGTGTCTAATTGGGGAGAATTCCCTTCATAAGGGCCATCTTACTCCACAGGCAGTACTGGGAACTGCCCAGGGGCCCCAGATGCATGTAGAGCCTCTGCAGTCCCGTGTGCCTTTTGCGGAGAGCTGCATTTTCCATCTACAGAAACGCAGCTTTCTTGTGTGACTCTTCCCTTGGGTAATAGCCCTGTTTTAATGTCTATGCCAGAGCTTCCATGGGATTATCAACTTGCCCCTACATGACGGTGCTTGGGACTGATCAGCCTCTAACGTAATGATCACTGCATCATTGATATATGCTGTCTAAGGATGGGCTCGGGCGTGTTCGCACACTCCACGTGTAGAGCCCGCCAGGAAGTCGGCACGGCGCTAATCACAGGCAGTGAGACATTTTCTCGATGTGCGGCTGCAGAGATCGGGAAATGTCTCACTGCCTGTGATTAGCGCAGCGCCGTGCCGACTTCCTGGCGGGCTCTGCACGTGGAGTGTGCGAAAATGCCCGAGCCCATCCTTAATGTTGTCCAACTAAGGACTAGTTGTCCCAAAGGGCTTCAGCTGGCAGTGTGATAGGCAAGTGAAGCAAAGATAAGTATTAGTAGAAGGGGGGCAAAAGGGCTGTTATTTGCATTAAAGTGATCTAAAACCCTCACATATACCCAGTGATATGACTGGCCTCAGGTGATACACTGAGATGAATCCCACCCCTGTCACCGTTTTTTCTCTTGGTGTCAGGAAAACTTGTCAGAAGAACGAGGCAGCAGACAGAAATGACACTAAAGGCCCGTACAAACTCTACGAAAATGGGAAGTAAAATTTTGTCCGAACGATCTGCCGATTTTCGGATCGTTAGTACGGTGCTTTCGACAGCCGATTACGTTTTTTTCGGCAGACAAAAGCTGGATGTACAGACTATCAAATTTTTGTTGGATGTGTGAACTCTACGTCCGATTTTCGTTTTAATTAGTACGGTTTTTGTATGAAAAAAATCATAAGAGCAAGACTACGCATGCTCAGAAACGAAAGAATACATACAAAACTATTCAACATATTACGTCACTTCTGACGTTTGTATTTTTTCGTATGGTGAGTAACCTCTTTACTTTTATATGAGACTCGCATGCAACAAAAAAACGGACGTACGGTCGTCCGAAAATCTGATCATGTGTACAAGGCTTTAGTGCTCTGGAGTGAGACAAGTACACACTATAAAATGAATAAATTACAGCGCTCGCAGTAGTGCAAATAATGTATCAATAAATACAGTGAAACCAATTCATAATTAGGTGAATGTTCATATATTGGTGAATGATGTGCTCCGATTTATAAAGTGCGATCGTGCTCCCAAACACACTCCCTCCTGTGTCCCCACTCACCGGATGGAATGGAACCCCAGCTTTTCAGTTCTAGGGGTCGTTCAGACTTAAAGTGTTGGCCAGGGATGGCAAATTCACATCAGGATACCAGGAAGATCTCCGAAGCTCATGACAATCACGCGTGGATCATAGTGCTCGAAACGACATAAAGGAAGGGGACTCTAGTGATGTACTGCTTTGTAAAGGTATTTATTGCGCAGCTAAAAAAGGAATTTTACAAAATGTAGGTTAAACCCAGGCTTGTTTTAACCTACGTTTTGTAAAATTCCTTTTTTTACCTGCGCAATAAATACCTTTACCAAGCAGTACGTCACTAATGTGACCCTTCCTTTATGTCGTTTCGGGCACTATGATCCACGCGTGATTGTCATGAGCATTGGAGATCTTCCCGGTATCCAGAATTGAATTTGACATCCCTGGCCAACACTCTAAGCCTGAACAACCCCCTAGACTGAAAAGCTGGGGGTCCATTCTGTCCGGTGAGTGGGGAGGGACACAGGAGGGAGTGAGGCACACTTCGAGTTTTGGAGTACGATCGCACTTTATAAATCGGAGCACATCCTTCACCAATATATGATCATTCACCTACTTATGAATTGGTTTTACTGTATTTATTCATTATTTGCACTACTGCGAGTGCTGTAATTTATTCATTTTATTTTATTTGTCGAGCGTATAGCACTTTGTGTACAGCAGCTGCAACTTTACTCATTTTTATTTCTGATCAATTTGGTTTGATAGTTTTCACCTCTAGCGCGAGTATACTGTATATATTTAGAATATATTCCTTTCACAAGTGCACACTATAGAGGGATATGCCTTGTTCATATTTCAGGTCTGAGGTTTACAGCCACTTTAATGAGTCTTCCTCCTTCAAATTGAATTGCAGAACTTTTTCTAGTTTTTTTTTTTTTTCATTTTATGTTTCTTCTATTCTACAGGTGGAATCCAGGGATTCGTTGAACAGCATTTCCCTGAAGTTTGACACAACACCAAATGAGCTGGTTCAGCTTAATAAGCTTTTCTCCAGAGCGGTCGTACCTGGACAGGTATGCTCTCTGTGTATTATTTGATTGTATTTTATTTAGAGCACAGGATCTCATCCAGTGGTATGTGTACCTCCAAGACCATACCTTTTTTTTTTTTCTTTTTATATATGGTGTTTTTTTGCATATATTTTCCTTGTTAAAAACTAAAAGATAACATTTTTAAAAATCTACATTCTTCTTAATCAATTTAATATGAATTCTACATGAATATATCACATTAACAAGGCGGCTAGCAGCAAGAGCTGTAGGCCTCTTCTTAATTTTACCGCTATGCTGTCAATAGCTTGTTAATAGCAGGAGCTCAGATTCTACACAGATGAATGAGACAGAGGGGATATCACCTTCCTCTTTCCCTTTCTACCATGTGGATATACCTCGTACAGCTTTTTAGGTAGACTGAGTATGCATGCTGAGTTGGGCTTCAAAAAGCATTCACTGTGCAATCATTGTCATAGAGGCACCCTGTAGCTAAAGGTTTTACTTGTAAAATAAAGAATGGTATGCAGGCTATGAAAATAATGCATAACTTTAAAAACTTGTAGTCTTAAAAAAAAATAATATTCTGGACCAAAAATCATTTTCATTTCTCTTTAATACAAACCCGTACTGTCTCCATTCAGGGCAACGTAACAGATTTGCTTTTAGTAGGCAGGGTAAGGAGGACATACCTGCCTCCCATTCACTTGTGTGAGTATCCTGTTATTAAAAAAAATTATCAAGTTGTTATTTTAAAATTTGTTACCCTAAAAAAAAAAAAAAAAAAAAAAAAAAATGGATCCTTGAAGCAAATAACAGCACAGTGCTTGTGCTGTGTAATTTGGCCCCTTCTAACACCTGAAATACCTGGATGATCCTGCCTGGCTATGCCCTCCCCTCTGTAAACTGATCATGGCTGCTGAGCCCTGACACCATGGTCAGTTTACATGCCTCCGTCATCCTAAGCCCTCCTGTAACTCCCCCCCCCCCCCATCCTGCTTGTCAGCTCTGTGTCGGGGATCTCTCCCTCCCCTCACCTGCTGCTTAAATAACTTTGTAAGATTCATGCAATTCCCTATGTTTCATAATACTAAGTGCCCTGTATATTTGACTTATTAAAAATATCCCGTTCTATACCTGATTTCCTAGCGGCGCTCACGTGACAGGCCGGCTCTCCTCTCCTCCTCCTGACTGACGTCCACGGGGGATTATCAGCCCCTCCCACTCTAGCTGTCAGATCAGGAGGGAGAGGCGGCCGGTCACATGAGCGGCACTATAAAATCAGGTATAGAAGCATATTTTTCATAAGACACATATACAGGGCACTTAGTATTATGAAGGATGGGATTATGTGATAATTACTGAGTGGGTTTACAACCACTTTAAGTTCCAGGCCAATACAAGGTTAGAGCTTACACAGGGCTATAAGGACCCTCCCAGGAGTCCCTATGGGACAGCACTTGAGCCCAGTTAGACATTGAGTGCTAGATTGTGGGAGCAATAGGACTGTAATGTGTCCCTCCATATGTGGAAGATTCCTCTAGTAGGGAGCACTATAATATAACTGACCGTTCCCAATATTTTCAGAAATGTAAAAAACTTAAGGGATGGATTGAAATAAAAGCACACACATTTTGAAGGTACATGTAGGAAGTGCTAATTGAGATAAAGTTTATGCACATTAAGGGATTCTCAGTAAACTTTCACCAGTTTTCTAAGTTACCAGGTTAATTTCCTTTCCAATAACATGCAACTGGCAGCTGTCTTGATAGCCACCATGGGAATGCATTTCACACTCTGTCCTCAGAAGAAAGAGGAAAAAGCTACTCACTCTAAAAGCCAAGGGTAACCTCCAGTTAGGAGTGAAATGCGTTAGTCTGGGTGCACCTGGTGGACTTGTCGGTGCACTGATTTGCTTCAATAAACTTAACCTTGAAAAAAGACTTAAACTTAATTCTTCAAACTGTGTAATACTAGCTACACCCATAGCTACTAACATTTTATATTTAGCTGAGATGGTTTCTGTTGTATTTATTTGCAAACCTATATGAAGCCACAATGCCACATCAATGTCACCTCTGAAAAAATGCCAGGTGCTTGGGTGATGGGGATATTCAGTATTAGGCTATATATAGTCAAATAAATTATTTCAAACAAAGGCAGAATTGCTCTGCGTTCCCTAGTGTACGTTTCTTCCTCCTGTGTCCCCTTTGGGATGTTTTACGTTTCTGCAAATAATGCCATATATTGATTTTTTTTTTTATTCTTATTTTAAGCTGCTATACGTCCCTGACCCAGACTACATTTCCAGTGTGGAGAGCTCCCCGTCCCTCAGTCCCATTAGTCCTCTGTCTCCAACCTCATCAGAAGTGGAATTTGAGAAAACCATTGTAAGTATGGTGTATTTTATATATCATCTCCTCCGTGTGTGTGTGTGTGTTTTTTTTTTTTTTTTTTTTTTTTTTTTTAGGACCAGAGATTATATACGAGCTTGTGTGATTTTGAGATTATATGTTTTTTTATAGCACCTGCATGGATATGTGATGTTATATATCCTTACTGCAATCATCATCTCTACATAAGGTTTAAATAGATTGTGTAGTCCTCTCATGGTGTGTGTGTGTGTGTGTTTGTTTGTTTTTTGTGTTTCTAGATGTAGGCGTTAAAAAAGATCAGCTTGATTTATTTAATTTTTTTTTTTTTTTTCTTTTACTCCTATATTGCGTTTTTTTTTGTTGTTTTGTTTTGTTTTTGCATATACTTTGTAGTTGTATTTATAAATAGGGTAGACATCTTGGGTCTTTAGACATGCAGGCTCAATGCTACACGATGGGGTTGATTTACCGAGCCCTCGTTCACATTGAACACTGCTTTAAAATCATGCGACTTCATCTGAAATTGCACGATTTCAAAGCCGTATTTCAGTGCGACTTTGGGATCGACTTGAAAGACATCTGTGCAGCTTCATGCACAAATGTCTATTGAGGTCGCACTCAAAATCGCCAAATGTAGTGCGGGAACTACTTTTGCAAATCAGTGCAGTGCTGCATCGATAGGAATGGTGCCATTGCTGGCAATAGGCTGCGACTTTCATGCAGTTTGACCTGTCAGATTGCTCCAATCTGAACAAGGGCTAAAACTGGAGACTGCAAAATCTGATGCAACTCGGCATGAAAACTAATCGGCTTCCAGGTTTTGTTAGAACTATAGGTAAAACTTTTTTTTTTTTTTTCCATTTTGTATAGGGTAAGGGAGGATCATAACCCCTATCAGATCCCCCCCCCCCCCCCCCCCCATCTGTGTCCCATTGTGGAGATTTCCCTTCACTTCCTGTCCCATAGCCAAACAGGAAGTGAGAAAAAATCCCTGCAAAAAAGGCTACTTTCAGACTGGGACGGGCGGGCGTTGGCGGTAAAGCGGCACTATTTTTAGCGGCACTATTCGGCCGGGGTGGTTTTAACCCCAGCTAGAGGCCGAAAAAGGGTTAAAACCGCCCCCAAGGTGCCACTGCGGCGGTGGTTTGCTGGCGGTTTGGCAGCGCTGCCCCATTGTTTTCAATGGGCAGGGGCGATTTAAGAGCGGTGTATACACTTGCAGGACTTTTTTTTTTTTTTCACCATCCTACAAGCGCACCACTCCAGTGTGAAAGCCCTCGGGCTCTCACAATGGAGAGGCTCTTTACAGGCGCTATTTTTAGTGCTGTAGTGCCTGTAAAGCCCCTCAGTGTGAAAGCAGCCTAAAGGAATTCTTTGGGGACCTGGACAAGTGTTCTAATCCTGCTCCACTCTTAAAAAAAAAAAAAAAAAAAATATGTTGCCCTTAGGCCCCTTTCACACTGAGGCAGTGGGTGCGTCCGCGGTAAAGCGCCGCTATTTTTCAATTTCGCAGCGGTTTTACCCCCCTGCTAGCGGACGAGAAAGGGTTAAAACCACCGCAAAGCGCTGCTGCAGCTTTTATACACCACTCCTTCACCGCTCCAAAGATACTGCTAGCAGGACTTTTTTTTTAGCGTCCTGCCAGCGCACCGCTCCAGTGTGTAAGCCCTCGGGGCTTTCACATTGAAGACACAGGGGGGCTCTTTCAGGGCGCTTTGCAGGCGCTATTTTTAGCGCTGTAGCGCCTGCAAAGCGCCCCAGTGTGAAAAGGGGTCTTAGGTATACTTTAATTAAACAAGCTGAAGTTAGAAGCTGATTGGCTGCCATGTACAGCTGCGCCAGATTTTGCACTCTCCAGTTTTAGTTAATCAGCTACTATGGTTGTGCTTTATATTGGCCATACACGGTCAGAAAATCATTCGGGAAAAAATGGTCAGATTTCTAATGACCTCTCAAACTTGCATGCACTAACGCCTTTGGTGTTTCAATAATTATCAACATTATCGATTGAAAGCAACTTAAACAGTACATTTTTCATCGATCGATTACACGATCCAGGGTTGCATTGTAACGCATACATGCACTGTAGATTTTATTTAACTGTTTTTGATCAATCCCACTACTAATGTTTAGAAATCGATCGTTTAGGCTAAAAAAAAAAAACAAAAAAAAAAAAAATCTGACATGACGGTTTGTTTTTTTTTCCATAAAACTTTGCATTTTAATAATCAAAATTAGCCCACTAACGTTTCGAAAGTCAAACGATCGAGCACATCGAACGCTTTTTCGAACAATTTTCTTAACAGCCTATGGTCAGCTTTACTGCTACTTTTCACAATGCAAGTCTGAGTCTGCTGACTCGCTGTAAGCAATGCCCTGAGTGGCTGATATGGTATCCCAGCAATTGTTAGAGACTCTGTCACCAGACTGTTGATATTTAATAACCATCTTCAAATAAGGTTACATGTGCATAGATTGTGCATAATCTATACCTGTAAAGCTTCCCTTTGGATGTGTAGACATCCAAAAGCCCCGAGGCGGATGCTGGTCGCTGTGATCTTGGATGTGATGTCGCCAGCCCCAGCAGACTCTGAGCTGTCATTTACGTGACATTTAAGTCACAATCTGTAGTATCCTTCTCCAGCAGCTACATAAAGGTTATGTATTTGTTCAACTACTACAAAAAATACCTGTTAAGCCGCCCACAGGTGGATTGAAATTCGGATGGTTCAGCGGGAACTGGTCGAATTTCGGCCCATATATCGGCAGCAGTGTGGTTGTACTGAAGTTAACCTATCGATTTGACTTCAGTACAACCAGCCTGTCGGGTTTTTGTGTGCGCTTACTGCCGGTGGCTTTGGCCGCCAGCAGTGATCATTGTATTCTGCGGTGGGCAAGGCTCCTCTCCGGCAGAACACTTTGACATTATCACAGTTCATGGTTGTTGGGGGAATCCCTCCCACAGTGTCAACGTATTCTGTTGTGGGGAAGGCTCCTCGCCGGCAGAACACCATGACACTGTGGGAGGGATTCAACCATGAACTGTGTTGATGGGGGAATCGAGTCCTTTTCTTTCTCTCAAGTCCATGGTTGAAGGAAAGAAAATTGCATAATGTATGGTCTGCCTTAGTCCTTCCAGAAATCTTGTGAGTGGATAACTTCCTGCGTTCTCTACCTGTGCACCTGAAGGGGTTATGGAGCTAAAGAGAGGTCTGTGGTGTTTGTGAAACATCAGAAATGAAGTAGGCAGGGCTGACACCACATGCTTAGGAATTCAGATCTGATGTCCTGTCAACAAAGAAGTTAGTAGCACTCTATACAGTATTTTTGGCACACCAACAGGTGTTTTTTTATTTTTTTATTGCGTGTTACAAGGTATAACACACAGAGAAATGTGCATGTATTCCAGAGATGTAATAAATATTATTATTTTTTTTTTTTATTATACTTTGATGTACGTTTTAAGTTATGCTGAATGTCACTACTTTCTTTTTCCCTTTTTATTATTTTTTTATTTATTTTTTGCTGGCTTTATTTCATTTTCTTTTTTTTTTTTCTTTTTTTTTTTTTTTATTCACTGACAACAGATCTTTATTGTCTGTTCTGTGTTTTTGTGTGATTGTATGTTTAATTGTGTAGCGTTTTTATCTATCTATAGATCCATCCGAGGTTAGAAGCTCATTTGGTTTCTATGCAGAAGTGAGCCTGATTTTGCACTTTCCATCTTTAGTAAATAAACCCCATTGTGTACTTAAAAGTGGGGTATGCCTGTATATCAGTTTTAATTATTCAGAATCTGCTAAGCATGTGTGGACTCCACTTCTGTGAAATAAATCTGAATTCTTGCTTGCATGCAATACTATGACATTTACTATGGCTATGTGTTTTTAGGACCCACAAGGCCCTCGCCACAAGGAATCCGTATCCACCCCTTCCTACTCATCGATCCGTCCTTCCAGGGTGGTCTCATCCACATCGGAGGAAGAAGAAGCATTTACAGAGAAGTTTCTGAAGATTAACTGCAAGTACATAACTGATGGAAAGGTAGGTCTGGTGGACTGATGTATTTCTATAAACGTGTCATACTTTTCTGTGGCTGAACTTCACTCTGTACAATGAAAGGGATTATATCATTCTGCTGATCAGCTGATTAAGGCTCCATTCTACACTTGCGCGACTCCAAAGTCCCAGGATTTTCAGTGCGACTTTTATTTGACTTTACACTTTACATCAGAAGCCGCACAAAAATAGTGCAGGCACCTTTTCAAAGTCGCTGCAACTTTAAGTGTGCAGGTGCCATTGAAAAGAATGGGCTGCGACTTGTCATGCCACTTTGGTGTCCAAAGTCGCCTGACAAATCGCACTAGTGCCTTTGGAGCCTTATGGTTTGTATAAGTAGAAGCATACAGTGTACTCCAACTTTAGGCTCTATTTAAGAGCCCATTCACACATGAGCATTGCTGTAACGACTCACTGCAGTAGCATTCATTTTAATTAGCATTCCAAGCTATCTCCTCAATTCACCTGTGACATGCAGGTGTGCTGTGCTGAGAATGCAATCTACATGCTTTTTTTGTGCATTGGGGTACATTGCAGTGCATTAATTTTCTTATAGTGTGACAGTCTATAGAAAAAATGAAGTAGAGCATCATTAAAACCCATAGGCAGCATCACAACCTTGTATGTGGATGCTGCAAAACAGTGGCTGGCGTGACCCTTGGTTCACACCTGTGCGCTTTTTAGTGTGTTTTTTGCAGAAAACGTTTTCCTATGGATCTAATCCACATTCGCAGCAAAATTACCTTTGCATGTAATAGACTTCAGTGGACCTACATCAAAACTGCAAATGTTTTGTTTTTGATGCGTTTTACGTTTTTTTTTTTTTGTTTGTTTTTTTTGGCTAATAGGAAAGTATGACGGTTCTGTTCATGGAGTGAGTCTTTGATGCCACTTGAGACACTCTGCCACTCAAGACGCTTCAAAGTAGTGCAGGAACCTTTGTGTCCAAAGTTGCATTTTAGGGTTGGGGATAGCAGTCATCATTAGGGATAGCATTCTAACCATAACAATTACTGCTAACCATAGCCCTTACCCTAGCATGCAACTTTGAAGGGCTATGGTTAGCAGTAATTGTTAGGGTTAGAATGCTATCCCCAACGATGACCATTCGTTATCCCCAACCCTAACATGCACATAAAGGTTCCTGCACTACTTTGACACGACTTTGATGCTACTTGAGTGCCAGAGAGTGTAAAGTCGCATCAAAGCCGCACTCCATGAACAGAACTGTCATACTTTCCTATTGGCCAAAAAAAACCACGCAAAACGCATGTTCAAAAATGCAAAACGTATCAACTGCAACATTTATAGATGGGGACTTGGCCTTAGTAGAGATATAAACACTTGTGTCTGTTCTGTGTGTCAGTCAGTGTCCATGTACAGTACTTCTTGGTAAGTATGCTACCTACAGGTTTTATAGAGAACATACTGTATAGTGGTCAGGACTAAAACACACACTTGAAGCTTTAGGTGACATTTTTGCCTCTGTTTACTTTGCTCCTTTGGTAAAATCTGTTTTGACTGGAGCTGAAATCTAAATTACAAATGAATGGTTAGGAAGAGTGTCTCCTATAAAGGCAGGCATTGCTGCTGTGCTTTTTCTTTAGCTAACCTATAGTCCTCTGAGAATCATTTGTCTTCTATGAAATGTGAATTTGTAAAACAAAGATTGTACAAATATAGTTAAAAAATCAATAGAAGATCTAAATTTCAAAGCCTATTAACTTTAAGGTAAAAAGGGAAGTATGTTTTGTTTTTTTGGCCATTCATACCTACGGTAGGTGGATGCAGCATCGCTCCAATGCTGCATCTGTCCCCCGGCGTCTCTTCACTGAGAACCAAGCCACCGAACACTGCCGATGGCTCAGTTCTCTCACCTCTCCGAGCAGAGAGCTGCTGACTGTCAATCGGCATCTCTCCTGCTCTTTTCCTCCGTGTTCACTGGAGCGCGGAGTTGTGGAGAGACGGCGCCGGGGAGCGGCTCGCTGAAAGGCTGAGACTGCCATCAGTCCAGGCACCTGGCGGATCCAGACTTCCGAAGTCGGGATGACGTGTCTGGACTGATTTGTGTGACGTCAGCAGAGAGCGGACTTTAGACCGCTCTCCACTGAAAATGGGTCACAGGAGTGCAAAACGAATTGCACTCCTGTGACCCATTGGAGAAGCCCAGCCAAATGAGATCAGACTGGACTTCTCCTTTAAGTTTTCTCCCGGAAGTTACTTGTTTAAATCACTCATGACACTCCAAGGTTTTAAACCCACCAGTCCACCTTGGCGCATCTTTGCTGTTTGCCCCAAGGGGACTGGAAGCTGTCCCAACTGGTCCTGGAGCCTTCTACGCATGCATGCACATGTTCCGTTCATTCCCATGAAGAGGCCGTCTATTATTGAGTTGCCTGACGGCCTCTTCAAAGAGAGGAACGGGACTTTGCCCTCACGTGCGCAGAAGACTTCAGGCCTGGCCAGGAAAGTTTATAGTGGCTTCTTGTGTGGTTCCTTGTGGACTTGCCAGGGTCATGGACAGGTAAGGTATAAAGCTTTGAAGGGTTTGGAACAATATAAAGGCAAATTGTGAAAAAGTTATCCTTTAAAGAAAAAAAAAAAATTCCCAAAGCATTAATTCTCTTTTAAACGAGAAGTTCACCTTTTAACAAAAAAAATAAATAATTGCACATTTTGTTGTAGGTAAAGTGTGCGTTTTACTATTTTTTTTGTTTTGTTTTAGGAGCCTGGAAAGCATTGCACCCACGATCAGCAGGTCTCTTGCAGACTGTCAGTGTAAGCAGTCTGTCCATACACTGTACATCCACGGTGCAGGCAGGCAGCTTTAAACTGACAGGAAGAAACAATGCACTACCAGAGCACTCAAGAGTGCCATGGCGGTGCATTAAGAACTACTAGCCGACAGCTGCAAAGGTTTTTGGTGCTTGTAGTTCATTGATTCACAGGGATCTATGAATCAATTCACGCTCTTTAAATTGTGGCAGCGAGTACAGGGAGAAGATCCCCAGCTCGCTAACACAAGGAGGGGGGTGACTGGGGGGAGAGGGGTCTGATGCCGAATATGTTACATGTTACATCTTACACTAATATTTAGGGTGCAACATGTTCAGAAAGGTGAACTTATCCTTTTAAATGATCTCTTTAAAAATGTCAAAGTTTAATTTGAGTTTCTCACAAATAAAATCAAATGCAGGTAGGGTTTGAGCACTCTATTTGCTCCTCTGCGTGGCTCCTTAAAATCTGCGGTTTTAACCACTGCTGGGTCCTGCTGGCATGGCCGTTTTTTCTGTCTCTACTTGTTAAAGTTGTATCTATAGCCTATGGGGAACTCTTTGATACCTGACCAGAAGAAAGCTCAGACCCACCTTTCAAAGTAATGAACAGGCCAACAAATTCACATTAACAATCTGGACATACACTTGCACTTTAAATTGATTGTAAACGATCACCTTGTAAAACAACCCATTCAGTTTAAAATAGAAAAGGCAAAATGTTTGTGAATAGATAAGAAAGAAACCCCATCATAACCACTTGCCGCCATATCACATACCTGATACGCCATTTAACTTCAATGCCTGTACCCCAGTACCATTTTTATTTTTTATTTTTTTGAGCCGACGGTCGGCTCTCTTGACATAGGGGATGTCCTTCCACCTTCCACTGCTTCCACAAGCTCTCCCGTCCCAATAGGAGACCCGAGCTAGTTGGACAAAAAAGCAAAGCCGGGATTGGCTTTGATCTGGTCTCTGCTGTGGTTACCCGGAAGCAATGACATCACTTCCAGTTTACCCAGATGTCAATGGTTAATTTTTAAAAAAAAATCTCAAGTGTTCAAGAACACAGATCTTGGTGTTTTTTGAAAGAATTTTGGGGTCTTGTAGATCCCCAGATCTCTCCATAAAGAGTACTTATCACGTCCCTATTCCTGTCACAAAGGATGTTTTTTACATTTTCTTGTGAAAGCAATAAATGTGATAAAAAAATAAATAAAAACTAAATTTAAATCAACAGTGTAAAAAAATAATAATAAATAAATAAAATGTTAAGTGCCCCCATCCCCCTGCACTAACGCGCAAAGGTGAATGTGCGCGTCGGTCCCGCACGCAAACAGCGATTGTCCTACACATGCGAGGTAGCGCCGTGATTGTCAGATCATGGAAAGTAATTCTAGCACTGGACCTCCCGTGTAAATCTTAAAGGGGTTGTAAAGGTAAAAATTTTTTCACCTTAATGCATTCTATGCATTAAGGTGAAAAAACTTTTGACAGTACCGCCGCCCCCAGCCCCCCCGTTTTACTTACCTGACGCCTCGAATCTTCGCTGCTCGTGCTCGTCATCTTCATTGCAGCTCAGCCTGGTCACTGATTGGCTGCAGTGGATGGATTGAAAGCAGCGCAGCCATTGGCTCGCGCTGCTGTCAATCACATCCAATGACGCGGCGCGCCGGGGGGCGGGGCCGAGTGATACAGCAAGCAGCTATAGCCGCCGACTGTATCACGGGAGCGCGCCCGCAAGCACTCACCACCGTGCGAGGGAGCTCGCATGAAGGTGGTAAATGCTTGCGGGGAGGAGCTGAAACAGCCGCCGAGGGACCCCAGAAGACCAGGTTCGGGGCCACTCTGTGCAGAACGAGCTGCACAGTGAAGGTAAGTATGACATGTTTGTTATTTAAAAAAAAAAAAATAAATAACTTTACAACCCCTTTAAATGGTAAACTGTAAAGGCTTTTAAAGTGTTGCCTATGGATAGTAAAATTTACGTCTCCTTCTTTTTTTTTTTTGCATTAAAATGCATACATTTTCCCAAAGAATTTGTTTGAAGAACTGCTGCGTAAACACTATGTGACATAAAAAATTGCAAAACCCACCAATTTATTCTATAGGGTCTCTGCTTAAAAAAATATAGTGTTTGGGGGTTCAAAGTAATTTCCGAGCAAAAAAAACTGTTACATGTAACCAAAAAGGATAAATACCTTTTTTTTTTTTTTTTTTTTTTTTTTTTTTTTTTATATCTCTTCTTCGTTTATTAGTGATCACATAACCTCTATTCTCAACTGCATAAGATCTAGGGGAAGGAAAAGCAACAGCACACTGATCCCAGTGAATATCTGTGTGTGTGTGTGGGGGGGGGGGGGTCAGGGCAAGTATGATCATTTGAGCAGAGTAGGCTGAGTTCCCAGCAAAGCTAGAAAACTGACCACGCTGTGCTCTCATGCCTAGTGTGGTCAGTTTTTAATTGGAAAGCAGAGGGACTGGCAGGAACACCAGGGATTTCACATAAAGCAATACAAAGAGGACAAGAGGCTTTCTACTACAAGTACATGGTAAAGCAGGCACATATCAAGAATTTGAAAAGTTGGGGTGACACTTTAAGGTCTGCTGGTCAGAATGAAGATGCCTGGGTCAATATTCAGTCAGTTCACAAGCTTGTTGTGAAAATACTATAACCATGCACCTTGCTCTGAGTTTTAGAAGTGTGTTTTTTTGTTTTGTTTTTTAGGGCTCAGTCAGTGGTGTGCTTCTGGTGACGCCAAATAACATCATGTTTGATCCTCATAAGACGGATCCTCTAGTGCAGGAGAATGGCTGTGAAGAGTACGGCATCATGTGTCCAATGGAGGAGGTGACATCGGCTGCTATGTACAAAGAAATAGTCAATAGCAAATTGAAGGATATTCCTGTGTAAGAATATTTTCTTAAGCTATTCTTGTCACTATTATAGAAACTTGTATTCTACACTGTGCAAATACATTTTCTATTGAATAAATACACCTTCATTTGGGAGAAAAACAGTTGCCTTTTGTTTTAACAAAACAAGTACCCCTTAGTTGCTAGACTTCCTGTAGAGTAGCCCTTTTTTTCATAACTGCAGTGATTTTTCTTTGTCATTGCTCCATACACTCTACTCTATAGAATCCATTGTTTCCTATGCTGCAGCGATGAGACCTAATAAACTTGAAACAGTCGTGTGCCTGTATGACAGTTTAATTATTATATTTTGGCTCGTAACCACAATACAGGTATACCAGGAGTCCTGGAACTACAATCAGGGCCATCTTAAGAGTATTATAGGCCCCCTGGGCAATACAGTGCACTGGGGCCCTGTCTACACAATCACGCACGAGAATAAAAATGCAAATTATCAATAACGCTATATTTATTGGTACTTCCAACAAAATCAGTGTTTAAACATTAACACAACGTTTAGCCAATATAACACGGAATTAAAAAGCAAGACCTTGAAAAACAAGAAATTACAGATTGAAATAGGACAGTACAAAAGCACTAATTATGTGTAAGCGGGAGATATTTGTAATCTGGCGGTGCTGGTGTGCTGGTAGACTTCTGGTCACCCTAGGCTAGTGGCCAGCAGGACCCACAGGTCGGTGGCCAGATCCCAGCAGGACCCACAAGCTGCGGATCTCTGGGTCCTGCTAGCCACTGACCTGTGGGTCCTGCTGGGAGCAGACAATAGCCTATGGGTCCTGCTGGCCATGGTCTGTGGGTCCTGCTGGGAGCCGATCATGGCATGTGGGTCCTGCTGGCCTGTAGGCCGTGGGCAGCTCCCAGCAGGATTCATAGGCCATGGGCAAGGTAAATGAGGTGTATGGGGGGCAGATCGATGGGATGATTGATTTTGTGGGGGTGTCAGGGTCTCTCACCTCAGCTTGCTCGGCAGACTCAGTGCTCAGCAGCAGCAGGACAGGTCCTCTCTTCCTCCTCCTCCACGGCTTCCTCCAGTCCTGGGGGGTGGGTGATGATGTTGCTCCTGGCCGGGGGTCACATCTACTCCACAGTACTGTTACTGTACCACCAGCCAGCAGTGGCGCGCCCAGGCCAGCCACGTCATGTGGTGTTTTTACACAGTGTCCAGCCAAGCAAGGCACTGGGGCAGGCAAAATATCCTGGATTCCGACCGTGGCGATGGGAGTTGTAGCATGCAGTAGGATAGCTGCGCTGCTCTCCTCAGTTTGACTCCACCCCCCGGGAGCAGGGAGCTTGAGCACGCAGCTGCCGCCGCCGCAGGCTACAACTCCCATTAAGCGGCCATTGTTTAGATCGTACAAAAACAGTACAGCACTTAATTTTGGGGGGAGGGGCACATGGGGCCCCACGCTGGTGATGCCATTGCACAGCACTGGCCCAGCCAAGCATCTGAATGATGCTTGGTTGGGGTTGCTGGGCAGGTGGGGCTCCCCGGGCAACTGCCCAGCGTGCCCATGCGAAAAGACGGCCCTGACTACAATTGGTCTCATGGGTATATAGAGATGATTTTATGACCATTTTCAAGAGACAGATATAAATCTTACTTGACGTCATGACATGATTTTTACTTAAAGTGCTTGTAAAGGCACAAGGTTTTTTACCTTCATGCATTTATGCATGAAGGTAAAAAATCTTCTGCGTGCAGCAGCCCCCTTAATATTTAACTCAGCCCCATCTTGGTCCAGCGATGTCCACCAGAGCCTTGCCTCTCCAGGGACTTGCTATTGGCTCCCCCTGCTATCAGTCACAGCCAGTGAGCCAATCGGGTGTAAATGAACACACAGAGCGACGGTTCGGAAGCACGCAAGCTGCTTGCTGTGGGGGCACCCGGCAGGAGGGAGGAACCAGGAGAACCGGCATGGGGCCCAAGAAGAGGAGGATCGGGGCTGCTCTGTGCAAAACCACTGCACAGAGCAGGTAAAACCAAAAAAACAAGGCTTTAATATCACTTTAAAGTGGTATCAAAGAGGTTGTAAAAAAAAAAAAAAAAACACCTAAAAGACAAAGGCATAATGAGTAAGTATGCATTGCATACTTGCTCATTATGAAATACTTTCCCTAGAACGATGAACATCAGCGGTGTGCCGGTGCCGATATCTTTCCTGAAGTTACTCCTGGGTTTGCAGACTACAGTGCTGTGATTGGCCGGAGCCGCAATGACATCACTCCTGGGTGGGAGCCGCCGGCCACGGCACGGGCCCTGAAGAAACGGCTCGAGCGGGCTGTTCCTTCAGTGCACAAGCGCCGATGACGTCGCCGGCAGCATATATTGTAAATATCTCCTAAACAGTGGAAGTTTAGGAGATATTTACAGTAGCTACAGGTAAGTTTTATTACAGGCTTACCTGCAGGCACAATTAAAGAGGAAGACTTTACCTTCTCTTTAACCACTTCAGCCCCGGAAGAATTTACCCCCTTCCTGACCAGGCCACTTTTTGCGATTCGGCACTGCGTCGCTTTAACTGACAATTGCGCGGTCATGCGACGTTGCACCCAAACAAAATTGACGTCCTTTTTTTCCCACAAATAGAGCTTTCTTTTGGTGGTATTTGATCACCTCTGCGGTTTTTATTTTTTGCGCTATAAATAAAAAAAGAGCAACAATTTTGAAAAAAAAAGCAATATATTTTACTTTTTGCTATAATAAATATCCTCCAAAAAATGTATAAAAATAACTTTCTTTCTCAGTTTAGACTAATGGCGGCGATCTGTGATTTTTTTTTTTTTTTTTTTTTCGTGACTGCGGCGGACACAGCCAACACTTTTGGGACCAGTGACATTTATACAGTGATCAGTGCTATAAAAATGCACCGATTACTGTGTAAATGACACTGGCAGGGAAGGGGTTAAACACTAGGGGGCAATCAAGGGGTTAAGTGTGTCCTAGGGAGTGATTCTAACTAGGGGGGATGGGCTCACTACAACATGACAGAGATCACTGCTCCCGATGACGGGGAGCAGTAAATCCCTGTCATGTTGCTAGGCAGAACAGGGAAATGCCTTGTTTACATCTCCCCATTCTGCCGCTCCGTGTCACGATCGCAGCCTCCCGGCAGGCATCGAGTCTGCGGGACCCGTGGGCACGCTCACGGAGTACGCGGCGGGCACGCAAGCGTCCACAATGCCACGTCTTAAAGGGGGACGTACAGGTATGTGCCGACGTTCTTAGATGTGATGTGATGGTTGCATCCACTTCTGTTTTTTTTTTTTTTTTTTTTTTTTTTTCCCCCTTATCATTTTCACCTGGTGATCTGACCAGTGAGCCCTCCTTTAACAAGCCAAGCAGTCCAGCAGAAATGACAGAAGGTTAAGACAAACCATTTACTACGGACAGGTGCTTGCAATGATCAGTTTTTCATTTGAAACAGTAATGAACCCAAAACCAAAGATGTAATCTATTGCAGCTTACCAGTCATTAGATGTGGTGGCTGCATTTGTTTTCTTTTTTTGGCTTTTTTACCCTCTGGTGATCTGGCCAGTACCACACCTCCTGTATTAGAGTACCCCCCCCCCCCGATGAAGGAGCAACACAGACACATTGGGACAGCAGCATTGTCAGTCAGTTGGGGGGGAGGTTAGATGTACTGGCATGCTTGGATACACTAACAAATTGAAGCTAGACTCCAGCTCATACTTTTTAAAGGATAAGTCTACCTTTGGGAACATGGTACATATGTTCCACCCTTTTTTAGGATGTTTCCAATGCTGCAGCCGCTGCCTGACCTAAATTCCAACTCTACAGGCTTTTTTCAGATTCTTCAGCTTTTGACACTTCCAGAAGTGTCCAAACGCCTTTGCTCCCCACTACAGGCTGTGGTTGTGGTTGGTTGATGTAGGGATTGGGTGGGACGAGCATCGGACACTCCCGGAAGTGTTGACTGCTGAAGAGCCTGACAGGTGCTGCAGCACTATAACTGAGAGAAGGAGGGAGTTCCTCTTCTGTTGCCGGAACGATCATCTGGATTATTAAATTTGATGGGGTCATTTTAATCTACACATTTGTAGATCTTACCCCAGGGACAAAGCACAGGTTTGCTTTACTCAGACCCCTTTAACCCTTTCACTGCCAGGTCCGTACAGCTTACCTGACAGTGGGGGGTTTTACACAAGTGTGTAAATCTGCCCAGCAGACTCCTACCTGTCAGGTGGAAGCATTGGGGAGGCTGCACTGCCACCTGATTGCTTCCACACACTCCTGGTAACAGCACCCACCCCCTGGCGCTATGTATCCCGGGCTCCGCTTGTCTGTCTACGGGCCCAGGGCCAACATAGTGAGTGCCATTGGGTAGAGGGAAGGGAACAGAGTGGACAGGTGTCCGCTCTCCTCACCTTCATTTTGCTGACTGGGAAAGCGTCGCGTTTGACGTAACTTCCCGGTTCGCCCGTCGGTGTCCCTGACTGGCATGACCGGGAAAGAATGTACTGCAATGCGATCTGCATCACATTAGATTCAGTGGAGCTCAGGGGAGACATCCTGCCTGACGAAGGGGTCCTGCGTGACTCCGAAACGTTGCACCTCTTTGTGTTGTGATCATGCAATAAACTAAACCATTTGGACGCCACCTTGCGCTAATCCTTGGTGTGTTGGCCAGTATCTACATTATTAAAGAGAACCTGTCACCTAAAAATCATCACAGGGGACGTTGTAAAAAATGTAAGTTACACTCAAGCACATAAAATCCCCCCCCCCCCCCAAAAAAAAATGTTGTGCCCCCCACCCCAATATATACGCACATACAAATGCAAATTCACATGGTGGGGGGCCTACGCATAAAAAAATTGTCAGTTGTGATACACATATTACATATATTGGCTGCGCACGTCGGAGTGAGAGAAATATTCCTAGCACCAGATCTCCTCCGTAACACTGAACTGATGACCTATAGGGGGCTTTTAAAATTTCACCTATGGAAAATTTAGGGTACTGAAGTTTGTCACCATTTCATGGCACATACAAATTTTAAGGTTTGACATGTTTGACATCTATTTACTCGGTGCAACCTCATCTTTTTATACTTTACCAAAACATTGGGTAATTTATTGTGTTTTGTGTGCCCTAAAATCACGGTGGATTTGATTTAAATCAACTCTATTTTAAATCACTAGTAAAAAGGCTGAATTTAAATCAACTCGATTTAAATCAGAATTTTTAAAGAGCAACTGTCATCTCTGTCCCCAACCAGCTCCTCCTCTGATCCGCTGTTGACTCACCGACATTCCCATTCACTTTAATGGGACAGCTGGTGATGCGGCAGTGACACAACAAGGTGAGGGACGTGGCGGCAGCAGCAGGTGAGTGGATGCCCGCTAACGGGCGCTGCCATGGTGGATCTTAACTGACAGGTGCTCTTTAAATGTAAGGACTTATTCTTGCTAGTAGTTAGAATCTTTAATATTTGCAAACAAAATGAAGGTTTCTTATTTAGAATAATAAGCTGCCAGGTTAGTAAAACGGCGATAACAGAACCGATTCAATCATACAGTTTGTAGTGTACATAGATTTGCAGAACAATGGGATAAAGAAATATTCCTGAACTTTGTTTTATCTCATGGCTACTGTGAAATTGTGTGAATGCATCAATGGAGTGCATGTTATCTCCACTTGCGGAACTTGGATTCATTGAGTTTACCAAAAATGTAAATATTGCAGAATATACAGCCTCAAGCTCCATTTTATACTGAATAAACTAAATTATGAATGTATCTTAAATGGAAAAATATCTTTTAGATAGATTTTTACTCCAAAAGCATTTTAGTTAAATAAAATTTGAAAAAAAAAAAAATTGATTTTAAATCCAAAAATTCAGGTTTTTTTTTTTTTTTTTTTTTTTTTTTTTTTCATTGAATTTTATATCCACTCTGCCTAAAATTAACTTGCGCGTATTTACTGCAATTCTGTGTTTGCTAGACCTTTGCGTTTAATATTCTGTGACCTAAAAATTGGAGCCACCACTATTTTGTTTTGTAGGGTGTCTTTCAGAAAATTATATATACTGTTTCGGGGGTTTTATGTAATCGTCAGGCCTGAAATGATTTTTTAAGCGTGTGTGCAAAAAAAAAGGCAAAAACGGCTCTTGCAGTGAAAGGGTTAAAGGTAAAAAGATAAGTGTCCTTGTAAATGGAATTGAAAGTAACCATTAGTAGAGTTATCTTTAAGGGCCAGTTCACACCACATGCAGTCCAGTGTGTTTTTTTTTTTTTTTTTTTTTTTGCATCAAAAACGCATGGAAAGTAGGTTATATGGTTTCAGTACAGTTCAGTGCAGAAAAAATGCAGCATGTTCTACTTTTCACTGGAACTGCAAGCACTGGTGTGAACTATGCCATTGAAAACCATATAACCTACTTTCCATGCGTTTTTGATGCAGAAAAAAACGCACTGGACTGCATGTTGTGTGAACTGGCCCTTAAACATTCCTCCTCCCCCAGCACCCTCTAAAATCCCCCCACTTGCCCGTCCATGCTCCTTGTAGATTGTATTACTATGGGTCTGCTAGGAATTTCACTACTTCTACATGAAAAATCTCCTGGCCAGGCCACACATTTATTTTATTTTTTTTTTAGTTATTAGAGGTACTAATATTTATAGTACTGTCAAATATGTGCAGTAGAATCTCCTAATGGGACTAATGGTAGGATTCTGCGACACGTTTGTGACTTGGCCAGGAGACACTTTGTAAAGAGGAGGCGCTGTTCCCAGCAGACCCCACAATGGAGATCTATGAGTGTAGAGTAAGATTTAGAAGGATGTTGGGTTGAGGGGGGGGGGGGGGAGGCGTACAATTTTTAAAAGTACAATAAACATATATTTTTTTTTTTTTCCATAGAGATGTAGAGCAGCTGACCAGTATGAGAGATTTCTGCCAATTTAAGAAAATTTCCCAAAGTAATAATCACGAATTTGATACAAAAATGTGGGATACCGGAAACGACAGTACCAGCACGGCCCCCCGCAGCACCGAGGAGTCCTTGTCCGAGGACGTCTTCACGGAATCTGAGCTGTCCCCTATTAGAGAAGAGGTCCATTCCTCCGATGAGCTGCGACAGGACAAATCTTCAGGCGCATCCTCTGAATCCGTTAAGACAATCAACCAACCAGCAGGAGAATGTTGCACGACAGACACTTCAGACTCCCCGGATGCTTTGCATGAAAAAGGCAACGGCGGGCCTTCAGCCAATGACAGCGGGATTGCCAGCAATGCCAATGATTTGGAAAAGAGCGACGCTTCCATTAAGGTAGGTGAAGACTTGGATAAAGTATCTGAAGCATCTGCTGAATTACAAGCCAGTACGGTGCTGGAGGAACTGGAAGGTGCAGGGAACAAATGCAAAGAGGACAAACGAGGGTCAGACAGTGCGCTTAAATCCCGGGATCAGAGTGTTGATAAAGAGGAATCTGAACCTGGAAACCAAGGAGAGGAGACAGGAGGAGGACTCCGGGCACAACTCTCACTGGGAGACTCAGAAACTGAAGCTGAGGAACTGAGAAAGTTTTGGAAAAATCTCACTATGCAACAAGCCAAGCAGCAGCGGGAGGACATGCAGCACGCCACGCACAAGGAGAATAAGCCAAAGATGAGTACAGATTCTCATGGGGAAGGTAAGACTTTATATTACTGTCAGGTGGAGAAATGGGACTCAATTTCTGTTCACAGTCTAAGTTCTCTTTCACTTTCATTTGTTTTTTATGTGTTTTTGGGGTGTAAAAAAAAAACAGAAGAAAACTGCATGAAAATGTATTCTTTTAAATCCAATGGAACTCTTCACACCAGTGTGCTGCGGATGCCGTGCGTTTTCAGAGGTGCTGCATGGCTTTTCAAAAAGAGAACCAAAGTCTTCTTAATTTCTATAGAAAACACTTAAAATAAATGCACCCTCTGTGTGTTTTTGGTGCATTTTTTGAGTCACAAGGCACATTTTCAAATGCACTGGTCAGTGCGACTTCATGTGTGGCTTGCCGACATCTGTGCCACTTCATTGAGGATTTGTGGAACGGCAGTGTGTGTATGACCTGGTCTGGCCAATCCAACAGACAAACCAGAAAAAGGCCTAGTGCGCCTTGTGCCACTTCATGCTCAGATATCAACGCAAGTCGCACATGAAATCGCCACAAATGGTGCAGGAACCTTTTCAAAATCGGTGCACAGATATGAATGGTTCCATAGCCAGAAATAGGATGCAACTTGGCATTGTGACTTTGGTCTGTCAAATCGCATGACAAGTCACACCCCTGTGAACAGGGGATTAAAGTAGTTGTAAAGGCTGAAGGTTTTTTTTACCTTCGTGCATTCTATTCATGAAGGTAAAAAAAAACGCCTTTTGTGCTGCTCTCCCCACAGTCCTCTCTAATACTCACCTGAGCCCCTTCTCGATCCAGCAATGTGCACAGGAGCTTCAGCTGTCCCTCATTTGCATTTTAGTCAAGACTGACTAAAGCTGATTTGATGTCAAAATTATCACTGATTATATATCACAAAGGCTAAATCTGTGTCTGTAGTGCATGTTCAACCTTAACCACTTACCTACCAGGCGCTTACACCCCCTTTCTGCCCAGGCCATTTTTCAGCTTTCAGCGCTGTCGCACTTTGAATGACAATTGCGCAGTCATGCAACACTGTACCCAAACACATTTTTTAGCATTTCATTCATACAAATAGAGCTTTCTTTTGATGGTATTTAACCACTGCTGGGTTTTTTTTATTTTTTACAAAAAAAAAAACAAACATTTTGAAAAAAAAAAAAAAAAGTTTTTACTTTTATTTTTGTCAGTAAATTTTGTAACTAAGTAATTTTTCTCCTTCACTGATGTGTGCTGATGAGGCGGCACCGATGGGCACTGGCTAAACTTGTGGGCATTGATGAGGTGGCACTTATGGGCACTGATGAGGAGGCACTTATATGCCGCACTTATGGGCACTGATAGGTGGCACTGATAGGCGGCACTGATGGCCACTGTCAGGGGGCACTGATAGACGGCAGTGGCGGGCACTGATAAGCGGCACTGGTGGGAACGGATAGGCGGTACAGATGGGCACTGATGGGAGACACTAGGCATTGATGGACAGCAGTGATGGGCATTGATGGACAACAGTGATAGGCGGCACTGATTGCCAGCACTGACTGGCATGGCTAATGGGCAATGATTGGCACTTGTGGGCACTGATTGCTGCCACTGATGGGCACTGTATGCTGGCAATGGTGGGCACTGTATTGTGACACTATATTCCTTTATTGTAATCAGGGCACTGATGATCACTGACCTCGCCACACACTCTGTCAGTGTGAGGCGAGGAGAGACGATTACCGGCATCTCCGTGTTTACATGTGATCAGCTGTGATTGGACACAGCCGATCATATGGTTAAAGAACCGCGGATGCGGCTCTTTACACAGATCGGCGCAGTGTCCTAGTAACACGGCGCGGCCATGGTCGCCACACTGCGTGCCCCCATGAGAGCAGCCGTCATATGACGCCGTCCCAGAACAAGAGCCGCACTGCCCCACTGTCATTTGACGGTGGGCAGGCAGGAACCAGTTAATACCCTATATAACAGGTTATTCGATTTTTTTTTTTTTTTTTTTTTTTTTTCTTCAAGATTATATAATGAGTTTGGAAATCCTAGAGAAATGCTTAAATAATGCATTACAATTTAACTAAACCCGTTAGATTTAAGCAGACTAAAATATGACTAAAACTAGAACAATTCAGATGACTAAAATACGACTAAAACCAAATCGAAATTTGACGTAAAAATTTGAATACATAATTTGTACAAAAATTACCAGATCTTATTGTTTGCAACTTTCAAGCGAATCTGTTGCTGGGAAAGTTTAGTGTTTTATTTTTTTATGTGTTGTGTTTGTTTTTTAATTATTTTTTATGGCGCCTACTCTGTCCTGTGGTGGCATTGGGGCCAGTAGATAGAACCACAGCACATGGCGGGGGAAGCAGACATCTAACACTGCTAGAAGGGTTGGTAATGGGTAAGGAAGATTTTCTTGAAGGCAGTAGCTACAACTAAAGGCAAAAACTTTTTATTTTTTTATATAGAGTGGATAGAGATTAGAACAGCTGTCAGTTTTATTGCTGTCTGTGCCCCCGTTTTAAGTAGATTCACTCTCTTTCTATTTGTTCTGTTTACCATTATCATTGAATGTTAGTGAAAATCACAAATTTTGGGTTGTTCCCAAAACAGTAATGGAGGGAACATTAGATATAGTGACCTGGGGTAACCCAATAAATTCCCTTAATTTGTGGGGGTTTCCTCTCACTTCCTCTTTTGGCTATGGGACAGGAAGTGAAGGTTAATCTCTGCAATGGGACACAGATGGGGGGGGGGGGATCTGACAGGGGTTATAACCCTCCCTTACACTATCCAAAATGACAATAAAAAAAGTTTTGCCCATAGTTCTACTTTCAGCCAGTTATGAGTTGGCATCCACCAGAGAGGCAAGTATAAATAGTTTCTTTAGCAGGGGCCTTTTATTAGAAACATTTTTGATGACATAGTTGATTTATAAATACAGTTCTTTCCCCATAACTTTTACCACTATAACTAAGGAACTTCCTAAGTTACATATAAAAAGAAGGCAGGGTTCACCGACCTTGTGAATTACCAAAAAATATTTTAATAAAGCAATTCAAAGCAATAGCGAGTGGTGACACTTAGGTCTATGACTGGAACCAAAGATGCCAGAGGACCAGACGGTATTGCAGGGTGGCTTACGCGTTTTGGGGGAGGACCCTCTTCCTCAGAGCCAAAGCTGTTGCTTTGATATGCATGTTTACCATGTTTTTTTATGTGAGTATAACCATTGCTGTTTTACCTTTTTTTTAGTAAAATTATTTTTGGTAAAGCACAATGGCGGTGCATCCTCCCTTCTTTTTATACATTTCAATTCCAAGGACACCCATTGTTCTGAGGAGGACAGCAAGGCCATTGACATTCCTTACAAAAGGGTTGACTGCACCACACACCCCTAGACCCAGCACCTGGGCACAGGAGAATTGTTTTGTGACTTCTTAATGTACACCTACCAATAGACAAATACAAAGGTAGCCTGTACTGCTCACCCCCTTCAAATGCAAGTCACCTGGCTGTGTCTATCTTCTGCACTTCCAAGTCACTGACCCAATACAGAATACAGCAAATAGAGCCAGAAAAATATTTTGTTTATTCAATATACTTTTTTAAGGGTGATGACTTTTTAGGTATTGAAATAAATGTCTCAGCATGACGCCTTGGCTACAGGCATATTTAGAAGTGGAGGTTGGCATTGGCAGCCCTATATTTCTCCCATGGCACATGTCCTAGTTGTTGCCTGTTTCAAAACACCCCACTAATAAGAACCTGGGGTATAAATGGACTAAACATGGCTGTGTCCTTTGTAATTATTTTGTTTCTGCAGTAGTCCTCATGCAGACGAGAACTATATAATCTTCACATATTTGCATCACAAAGGATGAAGAATGGATAGAAATAATGGAGTCCCATAAGTACATATTACCTGAAGGGAGCAAACGGCTTATCAATGTTTTATTTAGTTGAGTCATATTTAACACCCGTTTAGTTTATACTGGACTTGTTGTAATCCCTCATCCAAATGCTTGTATTGCCGTCAAGAAAACTCCTCATTCTAGAACATTATTTGTCATCTTCGTGAAAGAGCTGTTGGCCTTTTTTGTATCTCAGTTGCTAGAAACTGTTTTCCAATGCAACCCACATTATTTATCTCCAGTATTTATTCAGCACTATTATCTCATATAGTACTTTGCAGAATACACAGATGAATTCTTATTTGTCCCTGTTCTCTAAATAAGCCTCCACTCTAATGTCCTCGTCCACAATTATACAAGTACTAATCAATTTAGGAGCAAGACAATTAAAACTGAAATCCAGGCATATAATTAAATAGACAATTAAAATATATATATTTGGGAGCTGATTTTTTTTTTTTTTACTTCTTGAATCCTAAACACCCATGCCAAGGAGTGTAGCCAGGTCAATATCCTGATGTTTGTCTATTGCAACCTAGCAATACAGCAGGTGGCTTACACATAATCTCTGGTACTGATGGTTGCTTGTAGGTACACAGTTGTTAATTTTTTTATTTTTTTTTTTCCCATGAAAATTAAACAGTGCTTTTTATACTGACCTCAAATTTAGTAGGAGGGATATACTGCAGACAAATACCATACTGATTAGGGTTGCAGCGATACCAATACTAGTATCGGTACTGGTGCCGATACAGAGCATTTGCAAGAGTACTTGTACAAACGCTCTGATGCTTGACCCGATACCTGGGCAGTCAGGGTGATCGGTGTGGAGGCAG
Source organism: Aquarana catesbeiana (assembly GCF_042186555.1). Lineage (NCBI taxonomy): Eukaryota > Metazoa > Chordata > Amphibia > Anura > Ranidae > Aquarana > Aquarana catesbeiana. The sequence continues at coordinate 587,031,239 of NC_133328.1, forward strand.
TTACAAGCACCAATATCCCTGTGTGGCTTTCAATAAAGCATCTGACAGCTGCTTCTCCCCCCTCCCCCCACGGCTTTCAGCTGCTTTGTTAAAAGCCACACAGGGAGATTGGTGATTGTAACTCTCCCCACCGCCGCACCGATTGTCCCTGACTGTCTCCTGTATCCTTTTCCAGTTCCCCTCATGTCCTTTTCCGTGCGCTCCTCCCTCTGCTCCTCCGATTCCCCCATGTCCTCCTCCGATCCCCCTCTGGGCTCCTCCGTCCTCCCCTGTCCCAGATCTGTCAGGATTCATAACTGAGCGTCGTAAACTTGCTGCTTCAGTTTATGAATGAAGAGGAGCCTCTGTCTCCTCTCCATTCATCTTTAGTGCAGCTGAGGCTGCAGAGAAAGGGACTGGGGATCTGTGTCCTTAGTCTCTTTTCCCTGTCTCAAAGGAGAGATGTCAGGGGTCTGTAATAGTTTATATTTTTTATTTATTTATTTTGTTGGGGGTTTTTTTTGTGTTTTTTTTTTTTTTTTTTTTTCTTGGGATGGTATTAGGAAAAGACTGGCAAAGTACATACTTTAGTTGATTTGGTACACAATACATATGTCGTTTTGAAGTGAAAAAAGTTTGAGGTTAAATTTTCATATATTTGTTGCCTCAATGATGCCTTGGCCATGGACATTTCTTCTATGAAATTTGAACACGTAGCTTCTTTATACAACCATGTGAAAAAGTAATTGCACCCCATGGAAATGAACTTTTTCAACATATTTGAACCGCAAAAAAATAGATCTTTATTTAAATAGTGATAGAACTTAAATAAAGAACACAAAAAATGTGCAGTTTCAATAATTTATTCAACAAACATATGAACAGAGTGTACTGGTGTACTATGGAAAAAGTAAGTACAACTTTGGTATCAGAAGATGGCATTGCCTTCTTTAGCAGAAACGACTTCTTCAAGGCATTTTATAACTGCCCACCAGACTGACATTGACTTAAATAAGAGCTCCAGTCTCTCCAAAAAAACAAAAATTACGTCTTACCATAAGATCTATTGCTGACATTTTGCATCATTGATCATTTTTGTTTTTTTTAATTGTTATATTGGCACGATTTTTATGTTTGCTTCTTATTAGCACCATTGTAGCAAGTTTATTACAGGGAATTTGTATGCACATCAAGCGCTTTTTATTAATCACATTACCTATTTTCACTTATTTTATATATGGAGTGAGCCGTGCATTGATTGATTGGGGGAGCGCATTAATATTTATTTATTTACTACTTTACGGTTTTTCAATCACTCTTATGCACCGTATACACCTTTTATTGATCACATTATTTACCTGCATCTAATTTGTACCTTATATGAAGTGAGACGTGCATTGATTGAGAATTAATTAGAGTGCTTCAATTTTATATAACTTTACTTATGAGCAAGGCTTCCCCATATATTCAACTACAAAGTATATGCCAAAAAAAATAAAAATCAATCTGATCTTTTTTACACGTATAGCAAAAAAAAAAAAAAAAAGCGAAAAGACTACAGTGTCTCTTTAGGCCTTACATGGAGATAGTGATTTCAGTAAGGGTACATAACATCACACATACCATACTTACAATGGTTTTCTCAAATTCCACTTTTGATAAGGTGTGTGTTTTTGGTATCCCTGTGAGCCTAGTTTAACCACTCCCCACCCGTAGGATGTCATATGACGTCCTGGACTTTGAGTGGAGATATGTGAATGATGCTTGAAGCTGCAGGCATCATTCAGATATCTTTTATTTTTTTTTCAGCCAGCGATTCCCTGCAAAGTAAAGACACTTGATTGCTGTTGATTGTCCCCTCCTCCCCCCACCCCCCCCCCCCCCCCCCCCGCTCCCTCCACCTTCCAGGGCCTTAATTAATTCAGCGGAAATTTACTATAGAGCTGTCTGTGGACCAGATGGTCCCCGGCCATCTCTATGACCCTCAGAGGCCGGAAGCGACGTCACTTCTGGCGCTGGCAGTGCAATGCCCTCTAAAAAGTGATCAGCAGCAGATCACTTTTCAGAGGGCTGACGCAAGTGTAAAGCCCTAAGGCAGAGTTTTCTAAATATTTAGCCACCATGCGGCTCTGCTTTCGTTCATTCTAAAAGATGAAAACTGAAAGCATCCTATGATTTTAGCCACATTAGGGGGAAAAAAAAAGCTTTAGCAATTATATTAGTCTATGACATAATTTCACTCAACAGATTACGATCTCAGTACGAAATGTCCCAAGAAATTTGCCACAATGCCTTCTGATAGGGTAGTAGTCGTCCTTCAGCAAACATAAAGTACATTCACTCAGCACAGCCCTCTAGGTTCTTTAAATCCTTAAAGTCACAGCTGATCAGACTGAATCTGATGATGATATGAAGAAAAGTTTTTAATTAATGTATAATGGATTTATATAGTGCCGACAGTTTGCGCGGCGCTTTACAGTGGTGGAGGGGGGGGGGGGGGCGGCATTAAAAATACAATACAATACAGAAGGGACAGCAGGGCCCTGCTTATGAAGCTTACAATCTAAAGGAAGGGGGAGGTGGTACAAAAGGTAATAGCTGCGGGAATGATCTGATGGAGGTGGCTCAGGTACGGTTCTTAGGTGGAGGTGGGATAGGCTTTCCTGAATAAGTGAGTTTTTAGGGATCGCCTAAAGGTAGACAGGGTAGGGGGTGACCGGACATACTGGGGCAGGGAGTTCCAGAGGATGGGAAAGGCTCTGGAGAAGTCCTGGAGGCGAGTATGGGAGGATATAAGGGAGCTAGAGAGCAGGAGGTCTTGGGAGGAGCAGAGAGAACCATGTAGGCGATATCTGCAGATGAGGTTGGTGATGTAGCTGGGGGCGATGTTGTGGATGGCCTTGATCGTTGTAAGTATTTTTTTTTTTTTTTTTTTTTAAGAGGGGAAGCCAGTGAAGAGATTGGCAGAGAGGGGCAACAGTCTTGGATCGGATTAGTCTAGCAGCAGCATTCATAATATACTAAAGGGGGAATAGCCTGTGTAAAGGTTGGCCAGTGAGGAGAGAGTTGCAGTAGTCAAAGCGGAATAATAACCAAGAAGTGAATAAGTTAATATAATGTTTTGATGGGTCGTGTTTTTTTTTTTTTTCTTTTCTTTTTTTCGGGGTGGTTATAGGAAAAGTAGTCAGAGTACATATTTTAGTTGATTTGGTTGCTTTGAAGTGAAAAAGTTTGAAGTTAAATTTTCATATATTTGTTGCCTCAATGATGCCTTGGCCATGGCCATTTCTCCTATGAAACTTGAACACGTAGCTTCTTTATACAACCATGTGAAAAAGCAAGTACACCCCATGGAAATTAACTTTTTCAACATATTTGAACCGCAAAAAAAAGATCTTTATTTAAATAGTGATAGAACTTGAATAAAGAACACACAAAATGTGCAGTTTCAATCATTCATTCAACAAAAATATCAACAGAGTGTACTGGTGTACTATGGAAAAAGTAAGTACAATTTTGGTATCGGAAGATGGCATTGCCTTCTTTAGCAGAAACGACTTCTTCGAGGCATTTTATAACTGCCCACCAGACTGACATTGACTTAAAGAGGAGCTCCAGGCTCTCCAAAAAAACAAAAAATAAGTCAGCAGCTACAAATGCTGTAACTGCTGACTAAATATTATAATGACTCTTACCTGTCTAGGGATCCGGCAATGTCCTCATCCTAGCCAATTCCTCAATAGGCTTCTGGTGCAGGTGCCTGCAATTTCAGGTAAGGGAGACCGGCAGTGACACCTTCCAGCTTCATAGATGGTTTCCTACTGCGCATGTGAAAGCCGCGTTGTGCTTTGTAATTGTCCAATGCAATACTCCCAAGGCACACTTACGGCTGTATCTTAAATTGGGCGCTGAAATGACCAATGGCTGGAACCCACTGCAATCATGAGAAGGCAGTAACACCAGCACACCAGGATCTCCAAAATTGGGTCCAAAATTTTAATCACATAGTATCAAAAAAAATAAATGAAAGCGACGTTTCGGAGCCACGCAGGACCCCTTCATCAGGCATGTGCGCTTTGTGATTGGTCCCATAGTTTTCTGTGACCTGTGATATGTCCAAGAAGGCTGTGGGGGGGGAGGAGGAGGAGGGGGCCAAACTTCCGCACAGATCGCCACCGCAATCTGGCCGGTAGTGGAAGCAGGTACCTGTCAAAACCAGGTACCCGCCCCCCCCCCCCCTCCTTTAAAAATGCCAAAGGTGGCAGAGAGGGGAGGGGGATGCAAACATGCAGAACTTCCCCTTTTTTCCCCCTTACAAGAATTTCCTATATTAAACCCTCCTACATCCTACCAGATTTCAATGTGGGTGAAATTAAGTCTCTGTTTCTCTTTTGAGCCACTGTAGTCCATTGTCTAGTGTGTATGAGTATTGTGTTGAAAGATCTATTTGTCAGACTTGATTGCGAGCTGCCCAGGTCCTGAGGCAGCAAAGCAGCCCCAAACCATAACATTGCTACCACCATGCTTCACAGTTGTTATGGTTGAATATCTTTTTATTCAAAATTCCAAAATATTAAATAAGTTAGTGCAAAAATAAAGTGATATAATCTAGAACAGCAAAGAAGTATGTTAGAAACCCACAATGCCATTGGAAGAGACCGTATAGAACTATAGAGATCCAAGGGAACAACATATGAAGAGTAAGGGTAAGACCAACAGTGCGTTGCATACCAAGTCCTAAATCAGTGGCATGTCTCAGACATTGAGGAGTGGGAAAAGAGCGGGGGGGGATAGGAGAAGGGAAAGAAACAAACGTTTTGACATTTTCAGGGGCGCTTGAAGATCTACAGAAATCTTAAAGCGGAGTTTCACCCAAAAGTCTCCAGGACAGGTAAGTGTCCTAATGGTAAATGTCAGCAGCTACAGTATGTGTAGCTGCTGACTTTTTACATTTTTTAAGGGGCGGGCGGGCGGATCTCCTCTTTAATTAACAGAGCAGGTTTATGAGAGATTAGGGCTCGAAAGGCGGCCAAATCACTGTAGGCCCACCAACAAGTCCACATGGTGCAAACTTTTTCAGGGTCAGGACCATCTCCATCCACCAATGTTTCCATTGCCACTGGGGAGAGGGGGAGGATAGAAGGGAAAGAAACTAATGTATTGACGTTTTCAGGGACATTCGAAGATCTACAGAAATCTTAAGTAACAGACAGAGCAGGTTTTTGAGAGATTACGTCTCGGAAGGCAGCCAAATCACTGTAGGCCTGCCAGCAAGTCCACATGGTGCAAACTTTCTCAGGGTCGGCACTACCTTCAGCCACCAATGTTTCCATTACCTTTATGTCATTGAGAATGAAGGCCCATTGTAATAAACTAGGAGAAGAGGTGGTTCTCCAGTGACGAGAGATAATGGCGCTATGAGCTGGCATCAGCAAATACCACAGGATGCCCTTCTTAACCTTCAAAATGGACCCAGGAATCCTCGACAAAGACAACTGTTGGGGATGCCTGTATATCCCAAATACACATAGTGGAAGATTGACTAAAACTGGAGCACTCAATCTGGTGCAACTGTGCATGGTAGTCAATCGGCTTATAACTTCACCTTGTTCAATTAAAGAGGAACTGCAGTCTGCTCACACAATTTGTAATAAAAACATCTTTGCCATTCTGAAGCTTCCCTCCAACCACTTTGCATATTTTATATATACTCTGATTCTGTACTTGCCAAATATGCTGCAGAAATCTCCCTCCACTGAGTCAGACTGCATCCATTTTAACTGTGGGCAGCTGAAGCTGCTGCGTGTTCACTTCCTGGATTTACACAGAGGCACACCTCCAGCTTTGCAGCCCTCATTGGCCCTCTTATGACTCACCCCCCCCCCTTCCTGGCAAACTCTCATGAGAGTGAGAAGTGTGCATGATGTCACAAGCGTAGGCTTTTTACTATACAAGAAACAGGAAGTGGGCTGTGTAAGGTATTTACTGGCAGAAAAAAAATGTTTTACTATCCAAAGTTAAAATCACAAGGGCAGAGATTAAATAGATGAAAAGTTTAAAAAAATGACGGAAGGTCAGCTTTAAGGTTTGACAATAAAACCTGGAAGCAGATTTGTTTCTATGCAGAGCTGCACCAGATTTTGCACACTCCAGTTTTATTAAATCTCCCCTGTAGAGTTATGAGATGACCATTTTCTGCCAAAATGGAGAGATTAGAAGGCTGCCCAACCAAATTTTATTAGGGGAATCCACATCTTCCATCAATCTCCAACACACATTAGAAAAGGAAGGATATATCTGATGGAGGTCCACTGTGGGGTCTGGTAGCATAAGGATAATAGCTTGTAACTCTTTTCTTGAAAGTAAGAGGACATGGACAGCTGCTCTACAGTTCCTATGAGATTATCTTCAGTTTGCCGCAAACATTTCCACTGGTAACTATGGCCAAACAATTCTATCTTTGATTCATCAGTCCAGAGCACCTTGTTCCAGAAGGCCTGGTCTTTGCCTCTGTGCCCAATGACAAACTATAATCTTGCTCTAATGTTTTTTTGGAGAGCGAAGACTTTTTCTTAAAGTGGATGTAAACCCCATTCATGAAATCTGACCTGGGCACATATATCTATAGTGTTTACTTATCTCTTTCCAAAGCCCTAAGTCCTATGTCTTTCTGCTGCTTCGTTCCTCTGTTATCAGCATGATAACTTCTGACAAGCTCTCTGACACAGGAGATAACAGCAGCAGGAAATTGAGGTGTTGAGGAGGGAACTTAGATACAGATAAGCAGAGAGCTGGTCTATTCACAGCACAGCTCTGCAAGTTTCTTCATTCCTCTGCCTATGTGAAGGGGGGTTTGCCTTTCCTCCCATCAACTCACACACAGTGTATGCCCAGAGTCCCCTCCCACTGCTGAAACAGGAAGAAACACTTCTAGCACCATGTGCACTCTCTAAGGAGTCTAGAAAGACAGAAGATATACATGTAAAACTTATGTAGGGAGATTTGTTTCATCCCTGTGTATCATCTGAGGCTGTTCAATTCACAGGGTATATGTAAGGGTTTACATCCACTTTAACCCACTTCTCATGCTGGTTGAATTTATGCAATCTTTCTGATTGTAGATGCATACACTTTGACCTCAGCTGTTGCCAGAACACCATGCAATGAAATTCTGGGGTTTCTTAGAGACTACTTTAAGCATCAAATGGTCAATTTGTGGGTTGAATTTGCTAGTCCTGGGGAAATAAGCAGTTCTTTGAATTCCATTCCACTTGTAGATTATGTTCCTTACAGTGGAATGATTGATTTTAAACAATTTGTTAATCTTTTTCTATTGCCAGACTCCTAGCCATCCACAACTTTCATTCTGAGGGCCTTAGAGAGCTCTATTGATCTTGACATGATGATTTCACACACATAAATGGCAATGTAAAGGCCAAACCCTTGATATCTGAGGATTAAACAAGACAAATCCCATTGCATACTTTCTAGAGCGGTTCTTAAAAATTAGCATTTAATATGGAACACCGGTTTCCGTTTTGGTGGTAAATGTAGGGGATGCTTACTTTTTCCATAGGACAAATCTGCTTTTTAGTTAATTTAGATCAGTGGTCTCCAAGCTGTGGCCCAAGGGCAGGCTGCGACCCTTTGCTTTTATTCTTATCTGGCCCCTGGGGCACTATTTCTCCCACTGATGCCAATGATGGGGCACCATTCCTCACAATGACATCAACAATGGGGCTCTATTCCTCCCACTGGTACCAGCAATGGGACACTATCCCCCCCCCCCCCCCCATTAAAACCAATGATGGGGTATTACTTGAGGTCAACCGATATATCAGCCGATTTTTGTCATTTTTTTATTAATCGGCATCAGCCGATTTGTGTTGCAAATTAGGCCAATTCATTTATGCACCAGCCGGTTCACACTGGGGTGATCTGACTTGCGGGGCGACTCAGCGCGACCCTGCACAGCGCGACTTGCAAATTACTTCTGTAATAGAAGTTAATGCAAGTCGCCTGAAGTCTCCCTGTCTGAGCGACTTGAGTCTCTCCTATCTGGGCAGCCTGCCAAGTCTGAGAACATCGCTGATAAAAGAAGCAAAGAGATGCAATGTTTCTACTTATCAAGGGAATGAATTCCGGTGTGTAGAAGATCTCAGTTTAACCATTTAAAGACTAAATCTTTTCTGACATGTGTTGCTTACAAGTAAAAATCCAGTATTTTTCTGCTAGAAAATCACTTCGAACCCCCAAACATTATATATATTTTTTTAGTAGAGACCCTAGAGAATAAAATGGCGGTTGCAATATTTTAAATCACACGGTATTTGCGCAGTGGCCTTTCTTAATGCAATTTTTTGGGAAAAAAATACACTTTTTAATGAATAGAAAAAGAAACGAAACAGTAAAGTTAGCCCTTTTTTTTTTTTTTTTTTTTTTTGTCCAAAAGTTTTGATTACCTGTTTTTGTATATTTAATATTTGAGATACATAGTTTTTTTTAATCTAAATTAAACATACAAGTGCATTGATTGAAGGCTTGTTGTGTCTAATAAATGTTTAATTTATGTAATTTTCTGTATCACTTTTTACTTAACTGTTTGTTAGATTTTATGAGATGAAGGGAAAAAAAAAAGAAAACATCGGCCTAACCTATTGCTCCAAAAAAATCAGCATCATATATCGGCCGCCGCGATTTCTGAATATTGGCATCGGCCGGAGAAAAACCCATGTCGGCCGACCTCTATTACTTACTCCCGTTGACGGCATGGCATCTTCTACTTCTTCTGGCCACAGTCTGCACACCCTAAAGCCTGAAGAACCGTAAACTGGTCGTTTGTTTAGAAAGTTTGGAGACCCCTGATTTAGATGATAAAAATCATTACATGTCCTATTTTTATTTTTTTTTCCATTTGTTCAAGTGCATCACTTCTATCTGTAGGCACTGTTTGACCCAAGATCTAATGTTTGCGTGTTTAATTATGTTGAAAAAGTCAACAATTTCCATATGACTGTAATAAGACAAATCAAACTGCTGTTTGTGGCGGACTCATTGCATTTCCTGTAGTTTTGTGGTTTTAACCAATCTAGCTGTGACAGAGCAATTGGTGAACTACTTTATTATTATTATTATTATTATTATTATTATTTTTCTTTTGCAGGTCTGTCCCTTCTTGAAAAGTGCTAGGAAGCAGCACAGCAAACTTTTAAAACTGAAATGTAGCCTGTACTGAGAGAAATGTGTAGATTGCAGTTGCTGACCCCTGCTTTTGCAAAAGCTACCTACCTGGCTGTCAGGCTAATTGAGCGACCTTTTTCTTTTTCATACATCATGGGACACAGAGTCAAGCTAATAATCATTACCTACTGGGTTATACTCTATCTCCAGGTGAATGGACACTGGTAGACCAAAGGTCTTCAGACAACAAGTGATCCCCTATATTATAACCCCTCCCACACAGGAAGCAGTGGGTGTTTGCAAAGTGTACTTTTTTTTTTTTTTTTTCTTTTGCTTGTGTCTGGCTGTTTTTTACCTGTATGAGGATGCACGGCGGTGCTCCATTTCGCCTTGGTTCACCAGGGCGCACATGCATTCGCAAGAGTGCCACTATGCTTAGCAGTTCGCCGCACATGCGCAGTAGCCTTTTATCTGGGCGTATGAGGATTCACGTTGTACGCAAATACAGCCATGCCTATTCTCCGGGACCACGCACAGTACGTTCCGGCGCACACCCAGCTTATTTAAGCTGTATAGGCCAAGCATGCGGTGCTTCCAGAAAGCAGCTGTGGGACACAGAGCAGGCTCTGAACAGACACTTGCAGCAATTCATTTTTTCCTTACCCGGGTCACGTGAGTCACCAAGTGTTGCTTGGCGGGCTAAAGGTGCTTAGCAGGATTGTTACATAGGGGCTTGGTAAGCCCTATTAAAGGGTCTCCCTTCTGAGGTGTGTTAATACTAGCTTAAAGCTCAGGACTCTGTGGAGGGCCCGGCAGATGGGTCTGATTCCAAGCACTCTGGACAAGAAGATATCCAGTTGATGTCTGCCTCTGTCGCAGAGGCTTTTAAAACCTGACTCTGACCAAAATGGTTCGTTCTGCCTTTAAGTTACTTCTTTCAGAGGTGACTGAGCCCCCCTGGTCCTCTTTGGGATCCCTGAGGCCTCTTCAGGCCGCACATGCTTTCCCTCTACAGCCCCTGTTGGAACAGGTGGTGTATGCTGATTGGGAACATCCTGACAGGATTATTGTTCCTCCTAAGAGGTTTTCCCTTTTATATCCCATGGATGAAAAGTTCATTAAAATATGGAGCATGCCAGCAGTAGATGCAGCAGTCTCTTCCTTAAACAAGAACTTAACTTGTCCGGTAGATAATGCACAGGGTTTGAAAGACCCTGTTGACAAGAAATTGGAGTACTTATTCTTTTCATCCTTTTCTTTGGCCAGTTCAGCAATTTAGCCAGCTGTTGCAGCAATTGGTATCTGCCAGTCTGTAAAGGATGAGGTCAAACAGCCTGATAGTCCTAACCAGGAGGATGATGTACCTGAAAGTAAGACAGATAATCCTTGAGTGCTGTGTTTTGCTATTGACGCCTTAAAAGATTCAGTACAGCAGGTTTCTCATTTGGCTCTTGTCTGCACATATGCGCAGACTCTTATGGCTTTAGAACTGGTCAGACGAGTTTCCTTGTAAAAAGTTATTGGCAGGTTTCCCTTTTCAGGGGGAACGTTTATTTGGTGATCATTTGGACAAATATATCCAACAGGTCTCAGGAGGGAAGAGTTCTTTACTTCCTGTGAATAAAAGCAGCAGACGTCCCTCGTTTAAAACCTCAGGGACTGCTTCCTCCAATGTCTCTGCATCAAGGCGGTTCTGCCTACAAAAGGACGCTAGGGCCAGGGGCAAGCCACAGGGCCAGAAGAAGCCCTGGGTCCAAGATTCTTCTAAACCCAGCACCAAGCCCTCCTTTTGAGGGTACGCCCCCACTCCATTGAGTGGGGGGAAGGCTGCTGCACTTTGCGGACATTTGGAGAACAATAATTCAGGACGATTGGGTCACCTCAATTATATCTTGTGGTTACAAGCTAGAGTTGCAGGGGGTTCCCCCTCAGAGGTTTTTAAGATCCAGCGTTCCCTCGAATCCTACAAAAAGAAATGTATTGCTTCAAGCACTACATCTAGTACATCAAGGAGTGATTGTAGAGATTCCAGTATCTGAAAGGGGCACAGGGTTTTACTCAAACCTGTTTACGGTTCAGAAACCAAACGGGGACACCAGGGCCATTTTGGACCTAAGATCCCTGAACAAGTATCTACTGATGCAGTCCTTTCTGATGGAGTCTGTCCGCTCAGTAGTAGCCTCACTCCAGAGGGGAGACTTTCTAGCCTCTATCGATATAAAAGATGCGTATTTACACATACCTATCGTTCAGCCTCATCAGAGGTTCGTACGTTTTGCAGTAGAGGAATGTCATTTTTCAGTTTGTGGTTCTACCCTTCGGGCTGGCTACAGCTCCCCGGGTGTTCACAAAGGTCCTAGCACCAGTACTGGGTCTTTTAAGGGCCCAGGGATCCTGGTGCTCGAGTATTTGGACGCCCTCTTACTCAGAGATCACTCATTACAGGCTCTAGAAAAGAGCATAATATGCACAGTGCGGTATTTGAAAAGCTTAAGCTGGATCATAAATACCGAAAAGTCAGCCTTGAAACCAGCTCAAAGTCTGAAGTATTTAGGTCTGATCCTAGATACGGTTCAAGCAAGAATATTCTTGCCACCTGTAAGAATCTGTGCTCTGAAGGTTCAGGCACTTCAGATAAGGGGCACCAGACAACCCTCCATTTGGCTCTGTATGAGTCTTCTAGGGAGGATTATATCCTCAGAGGCAGTGCCCTATGCCCAGTTCCATTCCAGGCATTTACAATAAGAAATCTTGTTGGCCTGGATCAGAAGAGGAAAAGCCCTGGATTATCCAGTGTGCTTATCTCCTCGGGCACGCTTAATCCTAAACTGGTGGTTGCAGGATCAGAACCTGCAAAAGGGAAAATCCTTTCTCCCGGTAACTTGGAGAGTACTCACTACAGATGCCAGTCTCTCAGGCTGGGGAGCGACCCTAGAAGGGCTCACAGCTCAGGGGAAATGGTCAAGGACAGAACAGATCCTGCCCATCAATGTCCTGGAATTACGAGCAGTACGTCTGGCCCTACGGTCCTGGAGGGTGAAGCTTCGGGGTTCAGTCCGACAATGCCATTGCAGTGGCCTTTATAAACAAGGTGGTATCAGGAGTCGTTCAGCTCTAAAGGAGGTGAACCACATACTAGCCTGGGCAGAGGGACATGTGCCGATTTTATATTGGCAGCCCATATCCCGGGAGTAGAGAACTGAAAGGCAGATTATCTCAGCCGCCAGCAGATCTGCCCGGGGGAATGGTCCCTACACCCAGGGGTGTTCCAGGAAATTTGCCAGCATTGTGGATGACCAGAGGTCGACCTATTGGCATCCAGATTCAACAACAAGCTACAGCAATTTGTGTCTCGAACAAGGGATCCTCTGGCAATCGGAGCAGATGCTCTTTTCATGGAGACAGTACTCCCTGGTTTATGCTTTCCCTCCGATCCCTCTCCTTTCACATTTGTTGCGTAGGATTCGGAAAGAGGGGGTTCCAGTCATTCTGGTGGCACCAGCCTGGCCCAGAAGGCCCTTGTTCCCGGAGATTGTGAGACTGACAATAGACGGGCCATGGCCGCTTCCACGTCACCCCGATCTACTGTCTCAAGGTCCTATATTCCACCCCAATTTACAGTCTCTAAATTTGATGGCATTGAAGCCAGGGTGGTAAAGGACCGTGGCATCTCAGGATAAACAGTGTCTACCCTAGTGAATGCTAGAAAAGCTGTCGCTAGGAAAATTTATCATAAGGTCTGGAAGACTTATATTGCTTGGTGTGAAGCCAGAAAATGGCATCCTTGGAAATACGTGATTTGGGAGAATTCTCTCTTTTCTACAGTCAGCTGTTGAAATCAAATTGGCTTTAAGTACAATCAGAGGTCAAGTTTCAGCCCTACCAGTATTCTTCCAAAGGCCTTTAGCCTCCCATTCACTGATCCAAATTTTTATGCAGGAGGCAACTTGTTTGCTTCCCCCCATTAGGTCACATATGTGTCCTTGGGACTTGAACTTGGTGCTGTCTGTGTTACAGAAACAACCGTTTGAACCTATCAAGGAAATTCCATTAGACTTGCTGTCACGCAAGCTAGCCTTCCTGATGGCTATCACCTTGGCTAGAAGGGTGTCGGAGTTGGCGGGCCTTTCATGCAGGCAACCGTACTTGATCCTAAACCACAACAGGGTCGTGTTACGACCTGTTCCATCCTTTTTGCCAAAAGTGGTGTTGGCCTTTCATTTAAATCAGGACAGTATTTTGCCTTCTTTTTTTTTTCTCTCTGCCTTGTTCAGCGGAAGAGAGATGACTGCATTCTTTGGACATTGTCCGGGCAGTCAAGGTTTATTTGTCTAGATCTGCGGAGATCCGAGGATCAGACTCCTTTTTTGTTTTACCAAAAGGACCCAAGAAAGGGCAGGCAGCTTCCAAACCTTCCCTTGGCAATTGGGTCCATCAATTGGTCATTCAGGCCTACAGTCTAAAACGTAAAGCTCCTCCCTTTAGGGTGAGAGCTCATTCTACCAGGGGTGTAGGAACCTCCTGGGCTTTTCGCCATCAGGTATCTGTGGCTCAGATTTGTAAGGCTGCGACCTGGCTTCAGTGCATACGTTCACAAAATTTTATCAAGTGGATGTTCGAGCAGTCGAGGATTCGGCTTTCAGCCGCAGTGTACTGCGGGCTGCCGTATAAGTTCTGATGGTTATTGTTTGGCAGGGTGTCTCCCTCCCCACAAGGCTATTGCTCTGGGACGTCCCGGTAGGTAATGAATATTAACCTAGACTCTGTGTCCCATGATGTATGAAAAAGAAAATAGGATTTTTTTCGTCATACCTACCTGTAAAATCCTTTTATTTGAGTACATCATGGGACACAAAAGGATTTTACAGGCAAGTATGACGAAAAAAATCCTTTTTTTTTTTTTTTTTTGAGACCCTGACCTACAGATTTTGCATACTAACATCACATTTGTTTCCGGTCAGTAACTGGTTGCATTTACAGACTGCCAGCCAGTTAGCATTTGGAGGTCCACAGTGACACCTTACATTATTCTTTCAGCACAAGTTTCCTTAAAGCGCATCAATGGATAAAACTTTTTTTTTTTTTTTTTTTTTTTTTGGAAGGCGTGGGGAAGGTTTGGCTCATCTAATAAGCTGTCTGACTTGGGGGATTCGCCCCTTTATTTGTGCTGAAGACTATTGTCATCAAAACTGAATGTGAGGGGAAATCTAACATTTTAGAGGAGTCCCCAAAACAAAAGGGAAGGGTAAATCTTCCAGTAGAGACACCTTTTTGGGGACAACTGTCTAACATGGGAATCCCCCCTCTTTGTGTTGTCTCTGGTACAGAAGGTGAAGGGGATCGTCCCTAAGGTACACAGGCAGCCACGAATAAACTGTCAGGGGTTTAACTGTTCCCTACTCTATCCCAAAACCATAAAAAGAAAATATTTTTTACCACTTTAACCCAGGCAAATTTTCAGCTTTCAGCGATATAATTTGAATGACAATTGCGTGGTCACGCAACACTGTACCCATATGACATTTTTTCATTTGTTTGAGACATTTGAGACCTTTTTTTTTAGCTTTCTTTTGTTATAAGATTTTGCAAATAATTTTGCTTCACTGACGGGCACTGATAGGCTGCACTGATGGGCTGCACTGATAATCTGCACTGATTATCAGTGTAAACAATGTGCTGACTGTGCCCTGTTAGATCTGTTTTCCTTTTCTCCCAGTCTGTCTCTGTGTGAGGAAAGGAGTGCCGATAGCCGGGAAGTCCGTTTACATCCAATGATTGGACACAGCTGATCACGTGGTAAAGGGCCACTGTGATTGGCCCTTTACCCTGATCTGTGATTGGCTGTGTCTGAGGCACACAGCAGTCACAGAGCTCATCTGATGCACGCCCCAGGTTCTGGAGGTCCACACTGTAGCCGTCTTTCGGCTATAGTACGGGCGTGAAGTGCTTAAAGGAAGTACTGGCCTCATAGCATGCGCATGGGCATAAAAAAAATGCTGCTCCGGACAGAGGTACACACCTGCATATTTTTTTGAAACTGTGTTGTAATCATATCGATCTGGCAGGGAGTCTCCTCCAAGGTTGCCCTGATCGCGGGCATACAAATTACCCTGACACATCAAATGTGTCCTTTTTTTTTTTTTTTTTTTTTCTTTTTGCTGACCTACCCAACGTCTCCCCTCCAGAACAAAAAATTATCTATTACCTTGTTTAGCGCGGTTCACTGGGCTATTGCACTGTTCTGGTGTACCACTAGAGTTCCTTGGGATCAGATCCTCAAATGTATGGTGGCAATACAGCTCATGGAAAGGGTGCATCAAACTATCATGAACACTATGCCGATTTAGGACAGAAAGTGGGAGTCTTGGCCATCGTATGGGTTAGTGGGTGTATAGACTCGCTAGTTATGAGCAGCTAATAACGCCACAAGCACAGTTTTCATCTCCTAATTGTTTTGCAGTTGATTGCTTTCTTTTTATTATCTCTTGCACTTTACATAGGGTTAATTTTCAGCTGCAAAGCATAGCTAAAACAATCTATGAGGATTATTTTAGTAGGTCCTCAATTGGGCCTCAGGCCGTATTCCAGAACGAAATGTACTGTTCTAGAGCAGATTGCACCGTTTTAAAACTTACCTGGGACAGGTAAGTGGCCATGTATTAAAAGTCAGCAGCTGCAGTATTTGTAGCTGCTGGCTTTTAATATATTTTTTTTTTTTGGCGGTGTGGATGAACCCCCGCTTTAATGCACATTTGGGTGTTTACAGGTATAATTGTAGATCCATATCATACATCCATATTTGTTACAGGCTGAAAGAAAAACCTCAAGTGCATTTTTGAGAGGAGCTTTCGAGCAGAAAAAAACACCTACACGCATCGTTTAGGCATGTCAAGTGTTTTTAAGTCTACATCTTTCTAGTGTTTTGGGGAAAACCCTTCTAAATGCAAACGTGCCTACACACGTGTACAATTTGCTCGTTTTTTATGCTCCTTCTTTTTTTTTTTTTGCCAGCAGTTCTGTTTTTTTTTTTCTTGGGAGGGTGCATGTGATCAGCACAGGGCCAATCAGCACTGTCCAGACAGAGGGTCAGGGGTCCTGCATCCTCATAGGACAGCTTGAACAGTATGAAAACGCCTCCTACAAGTGTTAAGCAGACACTGATTGAGGTCACAAGACTGCTATATACAGGCAGTCCCCGAGTTACGAACACCCGAGTTACGAACGACTCCTACTTACGAACGGCCTCAAATGCCGGCCACTTGTGCTCCACACTGGTCCTGGATACCTCTGGACACAACCCATACTGCAGTACTACATGTACTGCATGGCCAGAAGAGCCCCAGATAACCAGCGCCCGGAACATCCCACATCCATGCACAGGCAGGCATTACACTTACGAATGCAGTGTTGCGACTTACGAACAAACCTACAGTCCCTATTGTGTTTAACTTGGGGACTTCCTGATGAGAAAGGGTATTTACCAGTTTATATTTACTAAAACTATTGAATTTCTATGTTCTGTGTACTGTGGGAGAACAGTGAATGCAGGGTCCTGGGTTTAGTAACTCTTTAAAGTGGTTGTAAACCTGAGAAAAAAAACAAAAAACCCTGCAAGACAAAGGCATAATGAGCTAGCATGCACAGCATACTAGCTCATTATGAATTACCCAAGAACGAAGCCCCCGCAGCTGTCCTTGTCTTCCCCTCCGGCCGGCGAAATCTTTCCCGGGAGTTACTTCCAGGTATCGCGGCTCCAACGCTGTGATTGGCCAGAGCCGCGATGGCGGCGCAGGAGCCACCGGGAACGGCACAGTACAACTGAAGCCACGGCACGTAGTGCTGTGGCTTCAGTTGGCTTAAGTGCGCATTTGCCGATGACGTCGGCACATGCAAATACAGGGATATCTCCTAAACCGTGCAGGTTTAGGAGATATCCAGTGCGGCTACAGGCAAGACTAATTATAGGCTTACCTGTAGTTTAAAGTGATTGTAAAGGGTTTAAAACCACTTTAATGGCCTGTTCAATGTGCTTTTATCTGCTTCTACAGGAATGCAAAACCTGCAGGTCAGTGGGAGGTCAACTGCACCGGCCAATGAATTCTGAATGATATCAGAAGCATCCCAAACTGATGCCAAGTCAAAAGCCAATTGACACGGTCCTTAACTTTTGGGGCTCATTCACAAATGTGCTCTGTGATCCTCCGGCTTGAGAACAGAACGGAATGACAGTTTGGTAAAAAAGAGAAATATGTTGGGTGCTGCCAGCTACTTACCCTGACTTGATTTTGATCAGGGGTCCTCAAACTACGGCCCGCGGGCCACATGCGGCCCGCCGAGGACATTTATCCGGCCCAATCCACCCAGGGCCGGATTCCCGACAATTCAGGCTCGGGCCAGGGCCAGGTCGGCTCGGCTTCGGCAGGGTGCATATCCGCTCCGCTCAAGCCGCCTCCCCCACACCAATGGAGGGCTCCGTGTGCCGCGCTGCATGCTGGGAAGTGTAGTTCCCAGCACAGTCCCGCACGGAGACAGGAGGCGCGAAGAGTGACAGAGAGAGCGGAGGCTTCAAGCAACAGCCTACGAACAAGTGAGGACCCCACTGTCCCCCTGTCCACCCCTCTGTCCACCCCTCTGTCCCCCTGTCCACCCCTCTGTCCCCCTGTCCACCCCTCTGTCCACCCCACTGTCCCCCTGTCCACCCCTCTGTCCCCCTGTCCACCCCTCTGTCCCCCTGTCCACCCCTCTGTCCCCCTGTCCCCCCCTCTGTCCACCCCACTGTCCCTCTGTCCACCCCTCTGTCCCCCTGTCCCCCCCTCTGTCCACCCCACTGTCCCCCTGTCCCCCCTCTGTCCACCCCACTGTCCCCCTGTCCCCCCCTCTGTCCCCCTGTCCCCCCCTCTGTCCCCCTGTCCACCCCTCTGTCCCCCTGTCCCCCCCTCTGTCCACCCCACTGTCCCCCTGTCCACCCCTCTGTCCCACTGTCCCCCTGTCCACCCCACTGTCCCACTGTCCCCCTCACTGTCCCACTGTCCCCCTGTCCACCCCACTGTCCCACTGTCCCCCTGTCCACCCCTCTGTCCCACTGTCCACCCCTCTGTCCCACTGTCCACCCCTCTGTCCTCCTGTCCACCCCTCTGTCCTCCTGTCCACCCCTCTGTCCCCACCTCTGTCCCCCTGTCCACCCCTCTGTCCCCCTGTCCACCCCACTGTCCCCCTGTCCATCCCACTGTCCCCCTGTCCACCCCACTGTCCCCCTGTCCACCCCTCTGTCCCCTGTCCCCCTGTCCACCCCACTGTCCCACTGTCCCCCTGTCCACCCCACTGTCCCCCTGTCTCCCCCTGTCCACCCCTCTGTCCTCCTGTCCACCCCTCTGTCCTCCTGTCCACCCCTCTGTCCTCCTGTCCACCCCTCTGTCCTCCTGTCCACCCCACTGTCCCCCTGTCCACCCCACTGTCCCCCTGTCCACCCCACTGTGTTTTTTTTTTTTAATTACCAAAAATATGTAGAAGAATACATATTGGCCTAAACTGAGAAAAAATTTGATTTTTTTAAAAAAAAAAATGAGGATATTATAGCAAAAAAGTACAAAATGTTGTGTTTGTTTATTTATTTTTTTCAAAATTGACGCTTTTTTTTTGTTTATAGCGCAAAAAATAAAAACCGCAGAGATGATCAAATACCACCAAAAGAAAGTTCTATTTGTGGTAAAAAAAAAGGACGTCAATTTTGTTTGGGTGCAACATCACACGACTGCGCAATTGTCAGTTAAAGCAACACAGTGCCGAATCGCAAAAAATGGTCTGGTCATTTAGCAGCCAAATCTTCCAGGGCTGAAGCGGTTAAAAATTATTATTTTAAATTGAGTTGATTTACAGTGGGGACGGAAAGTATTCAGACCCCCTTAAATTTTTCACTCTTTGTTATATTGCAGCCATTTGCTAAAATCATTTAAGTTCATTTTTTTTTCCTCATGAATGTACACACAGCACCCCATATTGACAGAAAAACACAGAATTGTTTACATTTTTGCAGATTTATTAATAAAGAAAAACTGAAATATCACATGGTCCTAAGTATTCAGACCCTTTGCTGTGACACTCATATATTTAACTCAGGTGCTGTCCATTTCTTCTGATCATCCTTGAGATGGTTCTACACCTTCATTTGAGTTCAGCTGTGTTTGATTATACTGATTGGACTTGATTAGGAAAGCCACACACCTGTCTATATAAGACCTTACAGCTCACAGTGCATGTCAGAGCAAATGAGAATCATGAGGTCAAAGGAACTGCCTGAAGAGCTCAGAGACAGAATTGTGGCAAGGCACAGATCTGGCCAAGGTTACAAAAAAAATTCTGCTGCACTCAAGGTTCCTAAGAGCACAGTGGCCTCCATAATCCTTAAATGGAAGACGTTTGGGATGACCAGAACCCTTCCTAGAGCTGGCCGTCCGGCCAAACTGAGCTGTTGGGTGAGAAGAGCCTTGGTGAGAGAGGTAAAGAATAACCCAAAAATCACTGTGGCTGAGCTCCAGAGATGCAGTCGTAGATGGGAGAAAGTTGTAGAAAGTCAACCATCACTGCAGCCCTCCACCAGTCGGGGCTTTATGGCAGAGTGGCCCAACGGAAGCCTCTCCCCAGTGCAAGACACATGAAAGCCTGCATATAGTTTGCTAAAAAACACCTGAAGGACTCCAAGATGGTGAGAAATCAGATTCTCTGGTCTGATGAGACCAAGATAGAACTTTTTGGCTCTAATTCTAAGCGGTATGTGTGGAGAAAACCAGGCACTGCTCATCACCTGTCCAATACAGTCCCAACACTGAAGCATGGTGGTGGCATTACCATGCTGTGGGGGTGTTTTTCAGCTGCAGGGATAGGACGACTGGTTGCAATCGAGGGAAAGATCAATGCGGCCAAGTACAGGGATATCCTGGACGAAAACCTTCTCCAGAGTGCTCAGGACTTCTGACTGGGCTGAAGGTTTACCTTCCAACAAGACAATGACCCTAAGCACACAGCTAAAATAATTGAGTGGCTTCACAACAACTCCGTGACTGTTCTTGAATGGCCCAGCCAGAGCCCTGACTTAAACCCAATTGAGCATCTCTGGAGAGACCTAAAAATGGCTGTCCACCAACGTTTACCATCCAACCTGACAGAACTGGAGAGGATCTGCAAGGAGGGATGGCAGAGGATCCCCAAATCCAGGTGTGAAAAACTTGTTGCATGTTTCCCAAAAAGACTGATGGCTGTATTAGATCAAAAGGGTTCTTCTACTAAATACTGAGCAAAGGGTCTGAATACTTAGGACCATGGGATATTTCAGTTTTTCTTTTTTAATAAATCTGCAAAAGTGTCAACAATTCTGTGTTTTTCTGTCAATATGGGGTGCTGTGTGTACATTGAGGAAAAAAATTAACTGTAAAGCCTTTTAACTAGTGATTTAAATCAAATCCACCCTGTGTATGGCAGATAGGAATATCTATTTTAAACTGCGCTGCACCCTTGGATCAGTGTGAAAGCAGCCGAATAGCTGTTAATATTTTTATAGGTGCTTATATGCCCATTGCAAAAGCTATTATGACCAGTGTTTGTGTCGTTCTAAGGATAAGTTCACCTTTGAGAACACGTTACATGTTCCGCCATTGGCTTATGTGGCTCCTGCTCCCTCCATGGCGGCCCCTGCTCTGCCGGCGCTGGCTCACTGTGCTTTGAAGCTCTGGGATAGCGGTTCGGCAGGCCCAGATCACGGTCAACAGGTTGCTGACCTCAGGCATGGCATATGCTTCACTGGTTTGAGGTTGCGGGCCACTGGTTGAGCACCCCTCTGTTAAAGCAACACCTCTAGATTTGTTTTAGGTTCACATTGTAGAGGTTAAATCAGTGATTAAGGTGACCCCTGTCATTCCGTTTGCTATCCCATCTCGCTGTACCTGTGTATAGAAGGGTGTTGTAAGCTCTTTATTGCAGAGTTCAAAATTTCCATCCAGTTGGGAAAAGAAGACATTATGTAATATCTGGGCAGCATAAGAGCCCATTCACACAGGGACGACTTGTCAGGCGACCTAGTCGCCTGACAAGTCGCCTCCCGTTCTGTGCTATGGAACCGTTCTAAGGGGAGCGACGCAAGTCGCTCCGACTTAGAAAAAGGTTCCTGTACGACTTCGGGGGCAACTTGGGGTGACTTGCATAGACTTCTATACAGAAGTCGTTTTGCAAGTTGCCCGGGCAGTCGTTTGCAGGTCGCCTCGCTGAGGCGACCTGCAAGTCGTGTTGCCCCTGTGTGAATGGGGTCTTAGTGTGCGCAGCCTATTGCATTAAAGCTTAAACACACACACATTTTATGAGAATCTATCTATATATCGTGCACAAACTCCCACTGACTTCTTCTGCTCAGCGCACAGGTGACATGCCACCAGCAGAAGGCAGGCCCCACGTGATCTCTGAGGCTGATGCATCCCCATTCCACCCATTGAAACTTAACTTAATTGCAGTACTAGAAGAAAGCAAGGAGGAGGCAGGCTCCTGCAATCCTCCTGTGAGCTGTGAGTGCCTGAAACTGCTGGCAGGGGGAGGAGATTCGTCCCAGTTATGTGCATGTCATCCAGGACAGTTGGCAACTATGGGTGATTAGGGTGTGCCTGTGCACACCTGGCACACCTTGTGCTCATGCCTATGCTGGGCAGACAGTACTCAGGCATGGCAGCTCTGACTTCTGAATGTAAAGTTTTTTGGGTTTTTTTAGACAGTTTTCACAGCTGCTAACTAGGAATTGTTAGAGATGTACTCTCAAGTACTGTTTGATAGGATAGCATGGTATGGGGCACTGTAAATATTATTTATTGATTAGATGGTTTAAGCACTCAAATTGCACTGGCATTCTTAAAAAAAAAAAAAAAAAAAAGATATATTTTGACCCTTCCTCATCTTGGTAATCCCTAAATAATTGATGTTAATAATGCACAGCTACCTGGGCTATACAGGAAAGAAGACATTATAATCCACATGCCTTGTGTGTCTCTTCTGTAGGTGTATACTCCGCTATTGCCAAAGAAAAGAGAAGGCACAGATCCCATAAATATCTGTGTATTCGAGTTGGGAAGCCAATGAGGAAAACATTTGTTTCTCCAGCCAGCGCATCAATGCAGCAGTACGCACAAAGAGACAAACTAGAGTACTGGTTTGCTGTTCCGCATGAAAGGTAAGCAGCTCCAGGGCATATTAATTGTACATGGAAATGTAGATCAGCATTTTCTGGTTGTTTGTTTTATTGTAAACTTAAGACTTATTTATTCTTGATTTTTTTTTTTTTTCTTTTTTTTTTGCCTAGCTAAACAGTAAGGTATAGTATAGCACAATGATGAATCTCAGACTATTCAAAGAAAGAAAACTGGGTTCAACTTTACTGCCCTGGGAATAGCATTTCATCTCTGTACCAAAGAGCCACAGCTTCTAGTAGAGGCTTATGGCCAAGGCATTCAGCTTTGTGGTTCTTTTCAAAACTTTTTTTCTTGTTAATACAGCCCGGGACACAGAGTCTTTGATAATTACTTAGTGGGTTAGATAGTCACCATCAGGTGATTGGACACTGGCAACCCTAATTACAAGGCCAGTTCCTCCCCTATATAACCCCTCCCAAATGGAGAGCACCTCAGTTTTTTCACCAGTGTCTAAGGTGGTTGGTCACATTAAAGATGTGCTAAGAAGAAAGCTCTGTTTGACGGTCTCTGCAGGGGCCTAGGAGCTATAAACCCGGATCCATGCCACGGGCCAATAAATACGCCCAAGATGGATGGTACCCGGGCCTCGTGAAAGAAGAAACAAGGTTTTGCCTGTAATGTCTCTCTTTGAGGACTGGGCTCTGGGATCCAGCGCTTTGGTGCACAAATTTAAGTTGCGCAAAAAGTTTCTGGCAGAGTCTTCTACAGGTCCAGGGAAGAGGATCCTGTGAGTAGGAACCCAGAACCCTGAAGGTTGGCAGAACACTACCCGCCATGATGGGTGAAGGTTGGATCTGTCTGTTCTCAGCAGTTCCTGCGGCAGGGATAAGGTAAGTGAAGACAATCCTAAAGTATACACATTATGGATTATGTTGTTTTGAGTAGTTTGCATGTCTTACCTGGTTTCCGCCACTAGAGGGAGTAAGAGACATACCTGGTGTATACTTACATGCCATCCAGGATACATGTCAGTGAAGCTGGTCTGAGTAGCCTCTCACCACCTCCACTGCAGGCTCTGCCACATAAACTGAAAGGGGGATCCCACACAGTCCAGGGGTCCTGCGCAGTCCTCAGGTGGTCTCCTTTCTCCCCCCCCCCAGCCGCCATGACGATCCTACTTGCCCCGCTTTTACGGTGGTTTCGGTGGGGAAGGAGGGGGCGTAATTGCGGCGCTGTGAGCTTGCACAGCGCACCAGTGCGCAGGCGCAAAGTGGCTATGTTTAAAGCCCAGTACGCTGGAGCTCCTTTAAGTGGTGGGACACAGAGCTGTGGGCAGTAAAGCATCTCAGTGGATTTGGATCCAGGCATACCTAAGACATCTACTCGGCATCAGGTTGTGCAGACTGAGCTAATGTTAATATTGTAAGACTAAGGCACAACAGTGATTGCATTTGTACTAGTACCTCTGCTTTGCAGCTTAGGACAATGTCTCCCCGCAAGAGGACTTCAGGGGGAGGTAAAAGAGGCACTAAGAAATCACCGCTTAGATCTAGGGGTTCTGAACATGCCTGCAGGATACCATCCCCCCTGAAAGACTGTAGGCAGCCTCACAGGATGAGTCTGTGCCCCTGTCAGGCTTTGCAGCCTCTCCCAATGTTACAGTCCCTGTATATGTCACTGAAGACACTATGAAGGCTGCATTGGATGGTTTAGAAGGAAGGAATACTAATTTTATCACAGCTTCCTTAAAGAGTAGCAGAAAAAGGGGTAGATCCCCTCCCTCTGCTCTGGGTTTCCTATCAAATGAGCATTCTGATAATGATGGAATATCCCTATACGGGGATGGGGATCAGAAGCAGTCGGACGATTCAGGGGTTAGAGGAGAAGCTCTCTTCTGCCTCTCAGGCCCTCAAAGTACAGGTGCACTATTATACTGAGTTGGTGCGTACCACATACAGATTGCCCTCTCCTGATGCTGCCTACCTCTGTTTCCTCCTTGGGATCCCAGAAATCCCCACAGGCTGTGTATACCTTCCCAATTCATGCCTTGCTGGAGAAATTGTTGTATGATGACTGGGGTCACCCAGATAAACTATTTTCTCCTCCTGAGAGGTTTTCTATGCTTTATCCGGTGGAGGAAAAGTTCACCAAGAAATGGGGGGTGCCAGCAATAGATACGGCTATTTCTTGTTTGAATAAAAGCCTGACCTGTCCTGTGGACAATGCTCAGTGGTTCAAAGATCCAACTGATAAGAAGCTAGAAACTTTATTTAAAGCCTCCTTTTCTATGGCTGGTGCTGTGGTCCAGCCTGCGGTCGCAGCAATTGGCATGTGCCAGTTCCTCAAGGCACAAATGAAGCAGGTGCTTAACCTCCTCTCCACTGAGGAGTTCGAGGTTTATGCAGACCTTCCTAAAGCTTTGTGTTTTGCGGTTGATGCCATTATGGATTCTGTTCAGCAACCATCCCGCCTTACTCTCCTGCTGGTACACATGCGCAGGGCCCTTTTGGCTTAAGCATTGGGCAGCTGAGGCTTCATACAAAAATATTTGACTGGGTTCCCGTCTTATGGGGAGCGCCTGTTTGGGGATGATCTGGACAAATATATCCAGAAGATTACGGGGGGTAAGACCACGTTGTTACCGGTTAAAAAGAAGAATAAACGTCCCTTATTGAGACGTTCTCTTTCCCCGGCCCCTGGAGCCTCGACCTCCAGGCAGTGGCGACGGCCTCCCCAGTCCAATACTAGGGGAAAGGGCCAAGCCCAAGGCCAAAGTAAGTCTTGGGGTCCAAGACCTGTTAAACGGAACCCTAAAGCCTCCCTATGAAAAGGCGCCCCCCGCTCGGCCGAGTGGGGGGGAAGGCTGCTGCAGTTTGCAGGAGTCTGGTGGGAAGAGATTCAGGACAAATGGGTAGTCTCCACTGTGTCTCTGGGCTACAAGTTGGAGTCCCAGGAGCTTCCGCCCTCTCGTTTCCTAAGGTCAAGAGTCTCCAAAGATCCAGAAAAGGGGAGGCCCTTGTTTCTGGCCTTAGAACGTCTATTATCCCAAGGGGTAATCATAGAAGTGACCCCAGAAGAGCAGGGCTCAGGGTTCTACTCAAACCTCTTTATGGTTCCAAAACCGAACAGAGATGTCAGGCCTATTCTAGATCTAAAAGACCTGAATCAGTTCCTAGACCTTCGTTATTTCCGCATGGAGTCAATCCGCTCAGTAGATTCCACCCTTCAGGGGGGAGAATTCCTGGCATCAATAGACATCAAAGATGCATATTTACATGTGCCAATATTTCCCGCTCACCAAAGATTTCTAAGGTTTGCAGTGGATCAGCGACACTTCCAATTCGTGGCCCTACCTTTTCAGTCTTGCTACCGCTCCTCAAGTGTTCAAGAAAATTCTAGCCCCACCCCTGGCAAAACTAAGGCACAACAGTGACAGCTTATCTGGACGATTTGCTACTAGAACAATCCGTAGCACGCTTAGAACGCAATGTGATCAGCACAGTAGAGTACCTAGGCTGAGTCCTCAATCTAGAGAAATCTTCCTTACAGCCCCTAAAAAGGCTGGAGTATTTGGGCATGGTCATAGACACAGTCCAAAGCAGAGTATTTTTACCCGGGTCAAAAGCCAAAGCCATAAAGGATTTGGTCCGGGTAGTCATAGCAAGGAAAAATCCCTTCATTCGACTATGTATGAGACTATTAGGGAAAATGTTGGCCTCTTTCGAGGCTGTTCCTTACGCCCAGTTTCACTCAAGGCCTTTACAGGGCCTCCTCTCTGCCTGGAACAAAAGAGTTCAAGCCTTGGATCTTCCAATGTGCCTATCTCCATGGGTACGCCACAGCCTCAATTGGTGGTTACTGACCAGGAATCTACTAAAAGGAAAATCCTTTGTTCCAGTTACTTGGAAAGTCGTAACCACAGATGCCAGCCTAATAGGCTGGGGAGCAGTTCGGGAAGAAGCTTCCACCCAGGGAAGATGGTCCAGAACTGAAAGGTTCTTGCCCATCAACATTCTGGAGATTCGGGCAATTCGACTAGCCCTGAGGGTCTGGACTTACAGGTTGAAGGATTGTCCTGTCCGGATACAGTCTGACAATGCTACGGCAGTGGCCTATATCAATCACCAAGGGGGCACCAGGAGTCTGGATGCCCAAAAAGAGGCAAATCACATTTTTTTTTTTCTTGGGCAGAGAGGCATGTTCCTTGCCTCTCTGCGGTCTTCATTCTGGGGGTAGAAAATTGTCAGGCAGATTTCCTAAGCCGCCAGCAGCTGTGTCCAGGAGAATGGTCTTACACCCCAGCATATTTCAGGTCATATGTCGAAGATTGGGTACCCCGGATGTAGACCTGTTGGCTTCCAGGTTCAACAAAAAACTGGACAGCTTTGTGTCAAGAACAAAGGATCCGCTAGCATAAGGGTCTGATGCCTTAACGATTCCATGGGATCAGTACTCTCTGATCTATGCGCTCCCTCCAGTTCCGCTTCTCCCGCGATTCCTTCGGAGGGTCAAAAGGGAAGGAAAGCCGGTAATTCTGGTGGCCCCGGCTTGGCCCAGACGACCTTGGTATGCGGAGATCGTAAAAATGGCAGAAGGAAAGCCTTGGGTTCTTCCACTGCGCCCAGATCTATTCTCACAGGGTCCAATATTCCATCCTGCCTTACGAAGTCTGAATTTGGCAAGGAAAATAAAAAACAACATTTTTGCTTGCACATGATTGGATGATGGAAATCAGCAGAGCTTCCCCTCGTTTCGATCTTCCCCTCAGATCTACAGCGACTGCACTTCCAATTGTACTTGTAATGCAAAGTGGATTTGCCTTTAGTAAATAAACCCCATTGCTTAGAAAGGCATGGCTTTATCTTCACAGTTTAAGAACACATCATCTGCCTATTGCAGGTATGCAGTTTGGGGGGGGAGTTATATTTTAATTAGGCGTTTTTCTATTTCTCTGTGGCCTTTTCTTTTCACCCCCTAGGAATAGAGCATTTACTGTACATCTTCTTGTTCTATTGGAATTCAATTGTTCCTTGCCTGGAGACCTTTTTGTTCTGACTTGAAGCAGGGACTCCTGTGAACGGCAGTTCAACTCTCCATTGACAACTTAGATGTAAACGCTTAGGCTAATAAGGGATTAAGGTGCCTCTAAACTCAGCCGTGTTTGCTGTTTCATCTTGCTTTGCTGCCTGGGAAAAGGGAAATCTTAAAAAGTGATTTTATTTGGACGTGCTTCTTGTTTAAAGTCACATTGATGGTAGTTTGCCTTTTATTTAATTGATCAACAGATCTCCATGACAGCATAACACGTCTGACTTTGTATTTGTTTGCCCGGAATGCTGCTTTAAAATGAATCTGCGGCTAGGCTGTGCGCATTCTACTACTATTACTACTACTACAGACATTCCTAGACAACAGTAAATGGGCTTTAAAGCGGAGGTCCTGCTGAATTTTTTTTAAGGGTCAGCAGCTACAAATACTGCAGCTGCTGACTTTTTTAAAATATGGCCACTTACCTGTCCAGGGTGCCTGCGATGTCGGCACCCGAAGCCGATCTGTCCCTCTGTTCTTGGGTTGAGGCGCCGCCATCTTCGGTAAGGAAATCAGGAAGTGAAGCCTTGCGGCTTCACAGCCTGGTTCCTTCCTGCGCATGAGTGAGTCCGATTGCGCGATCCCACTGGTCCCTGCTGTCTTCTGGGACCTGTGTGTCTCCCAGAAGACAGAAGACAGCGGAGGGGACGGAGGAGGCACCGGATATGGAGTAGATATCCAGGGGTAACCCTGGATATCTATGCCCGGAAGTGGGAGCAAATACCATTATACAGGTATCTGCTCTCCCCTCCCCCCTGAAAGGTGCCAAATGTGACACCAGAGGGGGGAGGATTCCAAAAAGTGGAAGTACCATTTTTGGGTGGAACTCCGCTTTAAAGAGACCCTGTCAGTTTGCACCAGATAGTGCATGGGTATTGATAGTGCAGGGGTCTAGCAGCCAATCGTCACATGACAGAAGAGGTGGTGCCACCATATTGCCTATTTTCTAACACAGCCCACACATTGAATTCCAGTGCTGGCTGCAGGATCACAGGTATTAAGTAGGGAGGGAGGGAACTTTAAAAATACACCATTGTTTTGTGTCTTTACAACAATCCCTTCTGACCTTCTGTAGCTGCAGGCACTGTGGCACAATGTGATTTCAATCCACAAAGTTTACAGCAGAAAAACTTCAGGTCCTTATCTCAGCAATTCATGTGACCCTACTCCTTTCTTTCATCAATCACCGCCCCCACCCCCTCACCCCTGTAGAGCCCCTTCTCTGTGTTTACATCATTTCTATGGTGGCACTTGTGTGAGCTTGCTCCCGAGCCACCCTATCTGCGTTTTATGGTGTCGCTCAGCCCCATCCCCCGCTCCCTCATAACAGAATTTGATTGAGCCAATGGCTCCCCACTGCTGCCAATCTGCCCAGAGAGAAGAGAGAGAGCCACTGCTCTTGTGCTCATCGCTGGATCGGGCTCAGGTAAGTATAAGGAAGGGCTGGGGGGGGGGAATCCTCTGGCACATAAGGTTTTTACTCTAATGCATTGAATGCATTAAGGTAAAAAACCTTTAGGTTTTAGAACCACTTCATATTTCAATGTTTTTATTGAAAGTAAAAAAAGTACAACAGTAGAAATGTCACCTAAAAGGTAACATAAGTTCTTCAGGTTGCCATAACAATAAGAACAAGTATGCATCAGTGATGCCTGGAAGAATGATCTAATAAATCATCAGATACTGAAATCTTAACACCAGAGATCCCTCTGGTAGTCACCCTAAAGTATAAGGTAGAAAACAAGTTAATACCGCGCTATAGTGCAATATAAGAATTAGCTGCAACAAAAGCCATCAAATATCTCTATGGTGCAAGTAAGTAATAAAAAAGATAAGTTGCGCTAAATATGAAAAATCACTGATTAAGTGACATATAGTGCTGATAGATAAATAAACAGCGAACATTCAAAAATTAATCAACACAAAATACATGTATACATAAAAAACTTGATATTGGGTGATAAAAGCCAAAACAGATAATTAAATGAAAAAAAATATATAAAAAATAAATAAAAGAGTCGTCAGTTGAAGTAATAAGATGAATAAATTAAAAAAAAAGAGGAATCCGTTGGTTTGAGGTAAGAGGTTCCAAGGATTATCCACCTTCACCAACAGGAGAAGAGAGGGGAAGAGGAAGAAGAAATCCCAATCTGAAGAAAAGATCCCACTCTGTGAGTGGGAACCCTTACCGGAACAGGTGGACCCCCACTAGAACAAGTTCATAAGCGCAGGCAGATTAAACCCTCTGCAGGGACTTGTCGGTCTCCGATGTCTCCGAAATCCTCCTGATATGGACAGGAGCAACTCAGCAGGGCATAGTGGGAACAGACCAACAGAATAAAAAAAACTCCATTCGTGAAATAACGTTTTTAAAAGGAGCCTTTAATACTTAAAAAGAGAGCAAGCGGTAGGAACCGCAATACTACAGGATAAAAAATAGCCGGCAAGCTCAAAATACAAACACCTGTGTGCTAGGGTCACATGTGGCGTGGTGGCGTCAGCGCATAGCACTGCCCTACATTTTTCGTAATACCTTATGCCCCAGGAAGACGCAGAGGGTTTAATTTGCCTGCGCTTATGACCTTGCTCTAGAGAGGATCCACCTGTAAGGGTTTCCACTCAGAGTGGGATCTTTTCTTCAGATTGGGATTTCTTCTTCCTCTTCCCCTCTCTTCTCCTGTTGGTGAAGGTGGATAATCCTTGGAACCTCTTCTTCTTTCTTTTTTTTTTTTTTTTTATTCATCTTATTACTTCAATGCACTCTTTATTATTTATTATTTTTTATATATTTTTTCATTTTTTCTCTTCATTTAATTATCTATTTTGGCTTTTATCACCCAGTATCAAGTTTTTTATGTATACATGTATTTTGTGTTGATGAATTTTTGAATGTTCACTCACTGTTTATTTATCTATCAGCACTATATGTCACTTAATCGGTGATTTTTCTTATTTAGCGCTACTTATCTTTTTTATTATTTTTTTATTACCCCAAGGTATAGGATTGATTAACAGTGCTCAATGTAAAGGCTAGTATTTACAAATTAGAACCTCATTGAACCAAAGTAACATCAAGATGTATTGCAGCATTTGCTTTCCGAAATGCATTGTAAATAGCAGTTTCATGGTAGGGGGAAGTAGGAAGTGAGGGTGAGGAGAGCGTATGGGATCGGAAAATAATAGGGTGCACCCAATAGTCAAATTCCTGAGAGTATAATCCTAATAATGGCAAAGCAATAACATTTGAGTCACTAAAAAGTGGAGAGGTAATCCAAAGCGGAGACAAAAGGAAGAAAAGGAAAGATTGAAAAGGGGATGGTCAACCAGGGACTCGCTAAGGGACAGACAAGTATTGAATGCACGGGTCCCACGTTTTGCCATACTTTTTTGGTGGTGTTTAAGTTTTCTTTTGACATAGTTAAGTGGTACCACCGACTGCCTCCAATATTTGGCAATAGCAATTTATAGCCACTTTAAATGCTTGTGCTGTGAAGGTTGAGGATGAATTGTTCCACAGTGCCTGCAGTAACAAAGGTCCGTGGGAGCTGGGATGTGAAGACAAATGGCTAAATTCACAGCTCAGATATGTAAATGTCTTCTGTACCATAATATTGTGATTTTGTTTGCTAGTTTTCAAATACAGACAACAACGTAAGGCAGGCAGGATCAATTACTCACTAGGTAGTAAGGGTGACCGACTCCGAACCTGCACATAAAAATATTAATAATGTCTGTGTTCATCTGTTCAACGGTAGCTGTGAAGGTCTTGCTTTTGTCAGGTGAAGCTGTCCACTTGCTGGTCGGCTCTAATTTTCATTCTGTTAGTCATCTTGTGCAATCTACCATCTGCTAGTATTCTTTTCTGTGTCCTAATCTGACAGGTTCACTTCAATAGCATAACTCTACTTCTCCTTCCTTTTGACAATAACCTCTTACTGGCATTTGCTTTGTACAGGACAGATCACCTTTACTCGTTCTTCATTCAGTGGAGTCCGGAAATCTACGCTGAAGAAATCGGGGAATCCGTTCGAGAGCCGGGCTTTGTTGTGGTTAAAAGGAATGAAGAGCCTGAGAGCTCTGAAGGATCCACAAATGACTCAGCCACACGATTGTGGGAGGTAGGTGGTAAAGTTCATAAATACTCAATACATTCCTAATTACCTTTTATATTATCGCTTTAGGCTTTCATTTATTACTTTGAAACCGAGTACTCTGGATTTTGTTAGTGCTCTAAATTTGTCTGTTAGAATCCTATTGTCAGTGTCTCAATGTTTGTGTATAAATGTCTAGCCATGGCCGCCAATCATAATCATAAGCCACATGTGTCTCATGTCCTAAATGTTTTCTTATATTATGATTTAGTAAAATTGGTAAGCTGATGTGTTATGCTTTAATATATCTTTGTGCATTAAAGTGGATTTGTATTTTCCCCTTTTAGGACAAAGTAACAGGTTCGCTTGATAACCTTCTTTGCTGATACTTTTCACGTTTCCCCAACCTAACCAAGTAAGGGATCCAGTACTTCTGGGTATGAGGATCATGTGACTCTCTCCCCCCTTCCTTGGTACTTTAGTGGCCTGAGGGTTCGGTGGTGGGAGGTTGGTCCTTAGCTTGTGCAAGATCCAACCAGACAGGTGAACTGAGCAGCGGGAGAACACGGGGAAAGTAAAGTATAAGGAGGAATGGAGGGGATTTATTAGGTGAATTTATTGCTTTGCCCAGTGGTACTTGGGCTCGGTTTACACTGCTGCGACCCCAAAGTTGTGCGTCTTCCAGTGAGATTTTGCATTGCGACTTGATGCAACTTTTTCATGCGACTTTGGCCTTGGCAAACCATAACAATACATAGTGTGACACATATTATTGAACTTAGAAAACCCTCTGAAGTCACAGCCAAAGTTGCCAAGACAAAGAAACAACTTCCTTGTGACTTTTGTGATTTCTACATTGCAATCTATGTCACGCAAGGAAGACGTAGAAAAGCAGTGCAGGAACTATTTTTTTTTTTTGCTTCAACTTGATTGGCAGCATTTAAGATGACACTCACTCAAATGTTTTTTGACTTGTCATGTGACTGTGTCGCATGTTGCAGCAAGACGCATGAGAGGTTGCAGCAGTGTGGACAAGGGCTAAACGTCTAGCAGTATATAGTAGTGTACTCAGTAAATCAGTAAAGCAGAATGTCATCCTGCAAACCTGTTCTGGGTCAATTACTCACTAGGTAGTAAGGGTGACCGAATCAGAACCTGCACATACAAATATTACCAATGTTCACATCCTGCTCTCACAGGTACAGTTGAACAGATGAAGGTCTTGCTTTTGTCAGGTGAAGCTGTCCACTTGCTGGTCGGCTCCGATTTTCATTCTGGTGGTCATCTTGTGGAATTTTCCATCTGCTAGTATTCTTCTTTTCTGTGTCTAATGGCCCATACACATGACCTGAATATCTTACAACAGATCATACGACTTTTTTCGCTTAATAGTCGCAAATAGAAATGGAATAGGTTACTAAAGTCATGAAAATTCTCGTACGACAGAAAAAAAAAATCGGAAGTGATGTTATGTGTTGTAATGTATTTTCGGACAACAACTGTACTGACTAAACGAAAATCGTACGGTCTGGTATAGTACGAGGAAAATTTTCATGCTTGTCCGATCGATTAATATCAGATGAATTGTCGTGATCAGCTCTTGAAAGCTCTGTACTAACGATCCGATTTTCGGATCGTGTGTATGGGCCATTAATCTCATTCTTTACTTACACAGTCAACTGTATCTGAGCATTGCCATGCGTGCTTCTCGGAGCAGTGTGACCAGAGGCTGCAGGGCCCACAGGAAGCAGTGTTAGAAACTTGCTGCATCTGGATGGAAATTAACACAATAAAAAAAGTATTAAATGTAGAGTAGTGTAGTGAAGGCTGCATTCACACCTGAGCGTTTTCAAGCTCATAAAACGCTCGTAAAATGCCTGAAAAACTCCCAAGAAGCAAATTCTTTTCAATGGCACCTGTTCACATCTGGGCGTTTTGTCACCTGAAGCAAAATGCCTGAAAAAACAACCTAAGCTCAAAAAAGAACATTAGCTTCTTTGGGGCAGATTACAAGCGTTTTTCTGCCTTTTACGTTGGTGACCTGTAAAAAAACACACCAAAATTGTGGTAAAAACGCGCAACGTTGAAACGCTCAGGTGTGAATGCAGCCTAAAGGTAAACTGAGTGGACTTCTATGTTAGCAAGTTTCAGTGTTTTTCAAGATGTCGTTCAGGTTTTTTTCCTGCTTTTAAATTTTTTTTTTTTTTTTATTGTGAACCTGTAACCTAGTGCTATAAATCAAAATGACACTACAGATGGCCTTGGAGAACTAGGCAGAGATCTTCTGTGGCTCTAGGCTGCCTCACCATGTAATTCTAGACAGACTCCATAATGTTGAGATCAGAGCTCTGTGGGTGCACATTGAACCTTAAGCCTAGGTTTACACCAGAATGAGGTTCGGGAAACCCACGGTCAGTGTGCGTTTCCTGCACTGCATTCAATTCGCACTGCCCTTTGTGATCTGCAGCGGGTGTCAGTGCAATCTTAGACACTTCAAATGTAGGTAATAAACGCAGTGTGTTGGCCTGCACCAGATCGCATGGTGCAAAACGACCATGCGATCCGGTTGCTTTACAGTTCCAAAATTGGTGCATACATAATTTTGGTGTGATGCAGTGCGATTTGAGCCCATTTAAAATGAATGTGCTTAAATCGCACCGCTTTGAATTGCACAGGAATGCAGTGCGGTTCTTGAGCGATTTTATATGTGAACTGAGGTTAGAGCCAGCCCACCTCTCCAATGCACAGAGGAGGATACTGTGTAGATTTCACTTTTTTAAAGCTGGATACAGCTGGATTGAAAATCCATCCCTGCTGAACCGGACAAATTCCGATCCGTGTGTAGCCTTCCCAGTTCGACAGAAGCTGATCGCCCTGCTGAAAAAACCTCCTTCAGTCAGCGGTCTGCAGCCAATGGCTGCAGTGCTGATTAGTGTAGAGGATTCCCTGCTATCAGAATACAATAGTGCAGGGGGGGAGATTCCTGCATCCACCTAGCTTGTATGGATGCAGTTTTTTTTTTTTTTCTTGTTCAGCCCATTGGTTGAACAAAAAAGATAATTCTGTGTACCCAGCTTAGTTCTAAGGTAATGGCTTTTCCATGTGACATTGCTTGGCTCTGGCTGCAGGCAGTTACCAAGCTCTGCATTCTGTGGGTAAGGGATTCATACTTAACTCATAATGTAGAAATACAGCGCTTTCCTTATTAAACTAAAGTGCACAAAATGTAATTTTTCCTTTAAAAGAAAGACACTCAGCCCTTAGCAGGGTAAACCAGAACAGAGATGCCGAGTAGAAACCGCCACTTCCGCCATCAACTCACACAGCCTCTTACCAGAAACAGTTGACCAGCCTATTACAGAGGGTCAAACACATTGATGATCCCCTTTCTCAGCTACCCCATCAGGTATATCTCCTTCCAGATTCCAATAATCATGCAGAGGAGTTTCAACACTCAATCCCCAATCATTAGAGTATATATCTTAATAAAGCAGATACAGCCCCGGACAATGTCTTTCTTATGACGAAATGCGTAGGGTAGAGCCTGACATGTGACATCATTGCGGCACTGAAACAAAGCTGAGTGCGGCCAAATTTCGGGTTGGAAACTTTTCTATGTGGATTATCCATGCTGTTTTTATATTACAACCATGTGAGTGGCTTTTTTAATACATAATAAATCTTTAACATATTGAGCTATGAAGAGGCTGTATCTGCTTTATTGAGAGATATACTCTGAGGATTGGGGATTGAGTGTTTAAACTCCTCTGCATGATTATTGGAATCTGGAAGCAGATGTACCTGATGGGGTAGCTGAGGAAGGGAATCGTGTTTGGAGCCGCTTGGAGATCACCAATGTGTGTTTGACCCTTTGTAATATGGTGGTCAACTGCTTCTGGTAAGATGCTGTGTGCGTTGATGTGTAAGTGGCGGTTTATACTTGGGATCTCTGTTCCTGTTCACCTTGCTAAGGTCTTTCTAATAAAGAATAAAGGACATTTTGTGCACTTTAGTTTAACCCCTTCGCGCCGACCGTACGCAAATTTGCGTTCTTGGCTTGAAGGGGTTATATATTGGCTTGAAGGGGTTATATAGCTTTTTTTTTTTAAAGGGACAATGTAAAAAAAATAAGAAAACTTTTTTTCTAAAGCGCCCCCGTCCCCACATGCTTGCGCAGCAAAGAAAACACATACGTAAGTCTTGCCCGCAAATGTAAACAGTGTTCAAATCACACATGTGAGGTATCTCCACAATTGTCAGAGTGAGAGCAATAATTCTAGCACAAGACCTCCTCTGTAACACTAATCTGGTAACCGTTAAGTTTTTTTTTTAAAGCATCGCCAAGGAGATTTTTAGGTACCGTAGTTTGTCGCCATTCCACGAGTGTGCGCAATTTCAAAGCATGACATGTTCGGTATTTATTTACTCGGCGTAATATCATCTTTCGCATTGTACAAAAAATTGGGCTAACTTTACTGTTAGTTTTTTTTTTTTTTTTTTTTTTTAATTCATGAAAGTGCCTTTTTCCAAAAAATTGCATTTGCAAGACCGCTCCGCAAATACCTTCTGACATCAAATATTGCAACCATCTACTCCATCTTATTCTCTAGGGTCTCTGCTAAAAAAATATATATATATAATGTTTGGCGGTTCTAATTTTCTAGCAAAAAATATGGATTTTAACTTGTAAGCAACAAATGTCAGAAATAGGCTTAGGCATGAAAGGGTTAATGAGGAATGCGCTGCATTTTTACATTATATATTCCTTGTTTGTGACCAACAAATATGCTCGCAGATTTCCGCATTATCTAGCCGGTCTGAGCGTGGATATTTTTTGTATTGCATTCATACTTAACTGCAGATTTGTGGTTTCCCTTCCTTTGCGCGTCAGAGCTCCAAGCAGGAAGAGAGCAAACTGGTTATGTAGGTGGGATGTAGAGGAGAGACTGAGGGGGATGGAGTTTCAGCTGTGGTTGCACTAAAAAGGGAGCACCATGGTGCTGGATATGCTGTTGAGCAGGAAAGCTGAGAGCAACGTCCACTCAGCACTCCAGCACTCTCTTCCAAGGAACTTCAAGTCTTGTACTTCTCTATGCTCTTCTGAGGTCTTCTGTGTGGCCTGCTGGGAGCCACACCACCACCACTACCGAAATCTCCAGCTATGTGCAAACCTCCCAACTTTCTGAGATGGGAATGAGGGACACCTATCAGCAAAAGTATGCAGGCATAGGACACACCCCTTGTCACGCCCCCTTGAAGAAGAATTGTACAAAAAAACAAGATTGGTTAAACCCACAAGTGCTTTTTTTACCACTACTAGTCCTTTATCCTGGCTTTTGGAATTTACAAATGCAGCAATTTAGAAATCAGATGAAAGGTTTAGCGCTTGGAAACACTTTTTGATAGATAAAAAGTGCATTTTATATACATCTATATAGATCAGACCAAAATGAGGGACAAATGAGGGACAGAGGGACATTGCTCCAAATCAGGGACAGTCTCTTGAAATCAGGGACAGTTGGGAGCTATGCATGTGCACAAGAGTCACTGTTCATCCCACTGGTGACCCCTATCTATTATGTGCCCCAATGGTAGATGGTCTCCCCATAGGAATGACTGGAGATAAAATCTGTTAATGTGTGTTGCAGTGCTATGTGAAAATGCAGCATGCATTGCAGTCCTTTGCAAACCATTTATGTTGCCTAATGCAACATGCCTTCATGCCCAAAAATGCATGAGGGGTGAGGGGCTTGACCCACTGTTAAGTTTTTATTGATGTCTGTGTCCCCATTAAAGTAGTACTTTTATCTAAAAACTAAAAAAAGGGCATACAGGCATTATCTTTAATGTCGTATTGCATTTAATGCAATACATGCTTTGTCTCTTCTGCATTAAAGTTGCCTACCTACTTTTCCGCCCCTGTGCAGTGAGCAGCGCATGCACAGCTCACTGTAGAAGTTCTGCAATGCCCAAAATGACTGAACTCCCGCACGTGAGTAATGTCACATTATCCTGGCCAAAGAAAGTGGCCGGCAACTGATACTCGGAAGCTGGCGACTCAAAAATGTCAGCAGCCAGTGGTGAATTCCAGGACACCGCATTACTGGAGCCAACATGAGTATAGTTCCACTAGAATGACTCAGCAGTTGTCCTCTTCACCGGTGTCGCTGGGGAAGAAAGTGAGGGCTAATCCAAAATTTTGAGCTGCCATCAGACCTGGGATAGAGGGGGAAATCGTCCAATGGGGGCACTTGTTCCCATGTTAACCATCTTAGGGGGGAAATCCCTCATATTGAAAAGATATTCTCTCACTTCCTGATCAGTCTACAGGACAGGAAGTGAAAAGAAATCTCTCTGAAGCTGGGTTCACACCGCAGCAGGTCCGGTGTGTTTCCATCCACCATTTCAGGTTCAATGTCAGCCCAAATATTGGGCTGAATTTGGACCTGAAACGGTCCAAAAGATGCACAGGACTCCTGTAGAATTCGTACCGGAGCCGCTGCGGAGATGTGTGAACCGGCTCCATAGAGAGCCAGTCACAATCGACTGCTATCCGAATTGTATGCAGGGAAACGCAATAGTAGCAATAGTGTGAACCCAGCCTGAGACACAAATGGCGTTAAAAAAAAAAAAGACAGTGGTTGTAACCCTTCACTACTTTATACAAAAATAGATTCTGCTTCTGTAATACTTTAAGACCATTATTAGACCATAATTGCATGCTAGCCAATCCTGTCAGAATGCCTGTGAAGAACTTTATGGTTCAGTCTCTGGGGCTCTTAAGGAGACCTGGGAGGGGTATTAGTGAGGTTAAGATTTCAAATATAAATGTCATTTTAAATGGCACCTAGTTGATGCAGACAGTAGATTGCAGCGTACAGGTTAGATCAGAGAAAGGATGTGGACTAGATTGTGGTCCTCTCAGAGTTCCTGTTAGGTCAGAAGTACTTTGTGAGAACCAGCAGTATTCTGTCTTCTGTATTCACAAAGTACAATTCAGAGAATTCCCAGCATAGCATCTGACAGTCCCCATATCCTGCAGTGAGCTTGTTAGCATAGTTTTCAGCCACACCTCATGGCTGTCTCCCTCTGGCTACTTTATCTGAGTGTTTACCATGAAACTGTTTTAAAAGATATCAGTGATGACAGAGGCTGTCTGATCTCCATGCAAATCACCCAGCTATAAAACTTTCAGGGTCACCTGGAAGGAGGGACTACCTGGTACTGACTTCTGAAATCATGCTTTTTTCAGCTCTTTGACTTAGAAAGTGTTATAGCCAGAACCTACCAATTAGTATTTCCAGAAGGAGGAAATGCCAATGTTTTTTTTTTTTTTTTTTTGTTTTTTTGTTTTTGTTGTTTTTTAAGATTCTATACCCCAGACTATCCATGGGACATACAATTATTATGATTTGAATGAAAACATGGCTACCTACTACCGACCCCTGTACTCTGCTGTCTGCTGACCCTTGCAGTACAAACTATTTACCCCTGTGCACTGCCCTACGTCTTGCTGACCCCTGTGCACTGCCCTACGTCTTGCTGACCCCTGTGCACTGCCCTACGTCTTGCTGACCCCTGTGCACTGCCCTACGTCTTGCTGACCCCTGTGCACTGCCCTATGTCTTGCTGACCCCTGTGCACTGCCCTACGTCTTGCTGACCCCTGTGCACTGCCCTACGTCTTGCTGACCCCTGTGCACTGCCCTACGTCTTGCTGACCCCTGTGCACTGCCCTACGTCTTGCTGACCCCTGTGCACTGCCCTACGTCTTGCTGACCCCTGTGCACTGCCCTACGTCTTGCTGACCCCCTTCCACTGCCCCCACATGACCCCCTTCCACTGCCCCCACATGACCCCCTTCCACTGCCCAACGTCTTACTGACCCCCTTCCACTGCCCTACATGACCCCTGTCCACTGCCCAACGTCTTACTGACCCCCTACCACTGCCCCCACATGACCCCCTTCCACTGCCCTACGTCTTGCCGACTCCTGTGCACTGCCATACGTGACCCCCTGTGCACGGCCCTATATACTATTGACCCCTGCACTGTCTTTTCCACAATTAATACTTTTCTTAACCAGCTGAACTCTACCCAGCCAGCCAGCTTGATCAGAACTCAGAGCAGTCAGCCAGGCCAGGACCCAGACCAGTCAGCCAGGTGGGTAAGAACGTGGCTCAGCCAGCCAGTCTGCAGTACCAGCTGTACCAGACTTGTACCAGTGACCAATTACTCCAACACATGAAAAAAATTGAGAATGAACATGTATGCCAAGTTTCCTACTCAAGTTAACTTTTAAGGTAGTTTAAAGGATAAGTTCACAAAAATGAATAATAATAAATGCACATTTTTTTTACAAGTTATTATTATTATATATATTTTTCTTCTTAGGAGCCTGTACAGCATTGCCTCCGCGATCAGTAGATCGTGGGTGCAGTGTCATGTTTTCCTGCTTAGCAGAAACTCTTATCAAGCCTTGTGCCTTTGGGGTGGTAAGTGTCGCTATGTTCCTCGCCTCTTTCACCTTGCAGCCATATTGGACAATTGTATAGCTCTTTCTTGCCTCGGAAAATGATTACAATGCGTTGCTTAGATTTGGCGTGAGTGATGGTTATGGGATTTATAAGCGTAGGGAAATTTCAATAATATTTAGCTTGTGTCCCTCAGAATGTTGTAAATACGATTACTGACCTTCTCCGAGTTTATTGAAGTCATTTGGAAATGTTCTCCTCGCACAGAAGGGATGTCTTTGTTTTGTGAAGGTCCGTTGTCTTCCTCTGATTAGTGCAGCAATAGCCGTGTAATGTGATTATGGTAAGTGGTTGGGTAATGGCGATGTACGCTTATGGAAAGACAGGCCGTCTTCAGAGACACAAGACCCCAGTGCTTCCAGAGCTGCAGCTAGCTCTGTTTAAGTGTACTTGTCACGTATATACAGTGGAGGCAGACTTTTTCTAGATTTTCTAAAAAAAAAAAAAAAAAAAAAAAAAACACACCATCAATTAACAATATTTTTTACAGGTATTCATATAGCATCAACAATTTGCACAGCACTTTACATATTGTACATTCAAATCAGTCTCTGTCCCAAAGGAACTTACAATCTACGGCCAGCCATGTACTGGCCATCAGGACTACCGGGAGTTTCCTGGTGGGCCAATGGCTCAGTGGGCCAGTCAGGCGCAGTCCTGGAGCCGCTCCTCTCTGTGAGTGATCGCGATTTCACTCCTGTCAGGAGGAGCAGCTGCCGTCACTTGCTGGAGAGAGGATTAGGCTTTCTGCTCCCTCCAGCCTGCAGGGGGAGATAGACAGCCGGCAGACTTTCCTTCCTCTCCCCCCTTATCACTTATCACATGACTGGAGAGAGAAACGAGATGATGCCTTCAGAACTGCGAGTACATGTGGGAGGGGGAGGAGAGGGAGGACACTCTGATGTAAGGGGGCTGCTGGTGATGGGGACACTCTGATGTAAGGGGGCTGCTGGTGATGGGGACACTCTGATGTAAGGGGGCTGCTGGTGATGGGGACACTCTGATGTGAGGGGGCTGCTGGTGATG
This sequence comes from Aquarana catesbeiana, assembly GCF_042186555.1. Taxonomy (NCBI): domain Eukaryota; kingdom Metazoa; phylum Chordata; class Amphibia; order Anura; family Ranidae; genus Aquarana; species Aquarana catesbeiana. Next base: position 587,072,299 of record NC_133328.1, read on the forward strand.
GGGACACTCTGATGTGAGGGGGCTGCTGGTGAGGGGGCTGCTGGTGATGGGGACACTCTGATGTAAGGGGGCTGCTGGTGAGGGGGCTGCTGGTGATGGGGACACTCTGATGTGAGGGGGCTGCTGGTGAGGGGGCTGCTGGTGATGGGGACACTCTGATGTGAGGGGGCTGCTGGTGATGGGGACACTCTGATGTGAGGGGCTGCTGGTGATGGGGACACTCTGATGTAAGGGGCTGCTGGTGATGGGGACACTCTGATGAAAGGGGGCTGCTGGTGATGGGGACACTCTGATAAAAGGGGGCTGTTGGTGATGGGGACATTCTGATGAAAGGGGGCTGCTGGTAATGGGGATACTATGATGAAAGGGGGCTGCTGGTAATGGGGACACTCTGATGAAAGGGGGCTGCTGGTAATGGGGACACTATGATGTAAGGGGGCTGCTGGTAATGGGGACACTATGATATAAGGGGGCTGCTGGTGATGGCGACACTCTGATGTAAGGGGGCTGCCGGTGATAGGGACACTATGATGAAAGGTGACTGCTGTTAATGGGGACACTCTGATGAAAGGGGGCTGCTGGTAATTAGGGATGGGCCGAACACCACCCGGTTCGGTTCGCACCGGAACATGCCAGACAGGCAAAAAATTTGGCAGAACACACGAACACCGTTAAAGTCTATGGGACACGAACATGAATAATCAAAAGTGCTTATTTTAAAGGCTTATATGCAAGTTATTGTCATAAAAAGTGTTTGGGGACCTGGGTCCTGCCCCAGGGGACATGGATCAATGCAAACATTTTTTTTTTAAAACAGACGTTTTTTCGGGAGCAGTGATTTTTGTTTTTTTTTAATTGCGTAAAGGGAAACAATAAAAATGAAATATTCCTTTAAATATTGTGCCTGAGGCGTGTCTATAGTATGCCTGTAAATTGGCGCATTAAGACGCATGTAAATGATTTTTTTTTGTGTGTCAAAACTGATGGGGGAAAGTCACTGCCAGAAGAGGTGCATCCAAATACGCACAAACTGGACACTAGTTTGAGGCACTGACTGCTGCTGCTGATCACACTATTAATGTTTACATCACCTCTGAATAAGGCAGGCCATACATTAAGCTATTTTTTTTTTCTGCAGCCATGGGTTGCAGAAAAGAAATTTGCATATTTATTATTGATGGGAGAATCCCTCTTGCAACACTGTTGTGTTCTCCCGACAGGGAACCTTCCCTGCCAGCAGAACACGATTACTGCTGTGGGCTATGGCTGCCAACAGTGATCCCATGGAAAAAAATCGCACATGCTGGTTGTACTGAAGTCGATTGATGGATCAACTAAAGTACAACCAGCCTGCACAAATATATGTGGAATCATGGGAGGGAGTGTTGCAGACAACAAGATATCTGTTCTTAAAGTGTGTCAAGTGACAGGTACCCTTTACATTGAAATATATGTAAAAACCCCTCAAGGTGGCTTGTTTAACCCTTTTGTATCTGCCACTACTATTCCAGCTATTTTCGTTTTGAGAGTCGGAAGTCCGTAGTGACACGTGTGTTGCCCAGAAACATGAACGGTCTCAGGGGAGTATTTATATATAATGCACACAGTCCATGGAGGAAACCTGCGAGGATATAAAATAGAGGCTGCCTCTAATAACCTCTCCTTCAGGAAATGCTAGTCACCTGGCTGTCATTGTGATCCAGTGGCTTCAGTACATTCATAGTGTGTAGATCTATCTGACTTTACCAAATGTGTACTTTTGTTAAAGGGTGATGATTCGGACTTTTTTATTTTAATCCCCTCTTACCTTTGGTTAGGTTGAGGGGTCATGCTCAAAAAAACAAAACAAAACATACACACCCAGGGAATCCCACATTGTTTTGCGGTAATCTGCTGCTGCATACCCAGTCCCATGCCATCATCTTCTCTAATTAGGTCATCGGGTACTGGCTGTCTCATCTGGGTTCTTGCAGCTGGGCTTCCATGATGACCCTGCACATGTGCTGTGGACTACCCTGAAGACCCTTAACTGTATGTAACTGGGGACAGGCTTCCTGTGATCGTTGTGATTTGATATCGGAGCAATCACATGGTCAGGTGCTCATCCCTGGCTTCTGATCGCAAACATTGCCAGCAGCTGTCAGTGACCAGTCAGTCACTGTGAGTACACTCCTAGCAAGGATCAATGGATACATACTGTATATCTCAGAATAGGGAAGCTGCGCTGCAAAAAGTTTGATCGTTCGATCAAATCATAACATACAAAATATAAAAAAAATATAAAGAGTCCATATTGAATCACTTTAAAATCTTGATGTCATCACAGTGTAATCCAACACAGACAAGAACGTGCCCAACCATCATAATGTAAATCTGCTTACCAGATGGCAAGCATAAAGGGCAGGTGGCTATAACCCAGCCGCGGCCTTTAGCTTGCAGATGTCGGCACCAGTAACAGCAGACTGGATCATCCAGATCGGTCTCTCTCTCCCACTATGGAGTGCACGCATGACGTTGGCGGGGTCCCGCCCCTTTTGGCGGGTATATCAGCCGGGAGGGAGCTGGGGGCCACTCATAGGCTATTACCATCTATCTGGGACAACAATATTCATCTTCATCTTGCTTGACCTAGGTATGTGAAGGTTTCCCCAGGATTTGATATTTATATTTTTTTTTATATATACAATACATGTAACTACATTTACTTAGCCCCTTTTTTATGTATTGTAGGATTCTAATGGACACTTCGTTCCTGGATTTGCCTACTATACAGTAACCATACCTTATCCTGGGCCCTTTAATTCCCCACCTCGGTCCCCCTATGTGTGGTCTATCCTCCTATCCTCGGCTGGCTGGCCCCTCCACCCCCCACCTAGCCTGCATATCTGTATGGGCGCTGGGTTGGTGGGATTGCACTGGGCTGGGTATCCCCGCCTCAACCCCGGGGGAGACAAACATACCCAGGCTTTGTTCATCTTAACACAGTAGCAATAGGTATACACCCATTGGATACGCTTCAGGTTAGTACCATCATTACATCTCCTTTCTAACTAGTGAGCCTAACCTAACATATAGATTTCTGACGTAGGCACATTTATTTAATTTATTTATTTATTTTCCATTTTTACTTATCTTTTAGCATCCTACTCCTGATGATTGGCTTTAAACGCCATGAAACGCGTTGAGTCCATACTCAAGGGTGCCAGGTTTACAGCGTGCTTGAATACTATGAATTATCTTACTATGTTGTTTATAAATATTTATTATTATCAATTTTGTACATTAATTCTTCATTATTGTTGTTTGTACCAATCATGTCCTTTTATGTATAAACATTAAATATGTGACTATTGTGCATTGAATATGTTTATATCGTGCCTATATTGTACACAAGAAATATTATTTTGTTCATGACAGGGACTACCCTTTGGGGATTGGTTACTACCAATAAGTTGACATTCCATACTTGCAGAGACATACACCTCATTTAAAGTCCCATAATCGCTCTTTTTATTGTTTTTCCCACTATGGAGTCCGTTTTAACTGGGGTGGATGCCCCAGAAGAAAGAAGACTGACCATAGTGTGATATTGCCTAAATATATTTATTAAAATAAAGTATTGCACTTACATCTATGGTGAACTTGGTATGCGTTTTTAAAAAAGATACCGACCGGCACATACAAACGGAGCCCGTCCTCCTAGTACAATCGCGTGGTGACGTCACTACGTGCCTTCCCACAGACGCGTTTCGTCATACATAACGTTATCAATGGGAAATGGGCTCACCACCATATATAAAGAGCCAAGTCTCGTTCTGAGTCACGAGCGTACATGTGCTGTGGACTACCCTGAAGACCCTTAACTGTACGTAACCAGGGGGAACAGGCTTCCTGTGATCATTGTGATTTGATATCACATGGTCAGGTGCTCATCCCTGGCTCCTGATCGCAAACATTGCCAGCAGCTGTCAGTGACCAGACAGTCACTGTGTCAGAAGTGCTCAGTGAGTGCATTCCTAGCAAGGATCAATGGACACATACTGTATATGCCACAGCCCAGACCACCTGTGTGGTGTTGCACTCACCGGCCACTTTATTAGGTACACCTTTCTAGTACCAGTTGGACCCCCTTTTGCCTTCAGAATTGCCTTAATTCTTCGTGGCATAGATTCAACAAAGTGTTAGAAACGTTCATCAGAGATTTTGGTCCATAGTGACATGATGGCATCACTATGCTGCAGATTTGTCAGCTGCATATCCATGATGCGAATTTCCCATTTCATCACATCCCAAAGGTGCTCTATTGGATTGAGATCTGGTGACTGTGAAGACCATTGGAGTACAGTGATCTCATTGTCATGTTCTAGAAACCCGTGGTGAGATGATTTGAGCTTTGTGACATGGTACATTTTCTTGCTGGAAGGAGTCATCAGAAGATGGGTACACTGTAGTCATAAAGGGATGGACATGGTCAGCAACAATATTCAGGAAGGACGTGGCATTTAAACGATGCTCAATTAGTACTAAGGTGCCCAAAGTGTGCCAAGAAAATATCCCCCGCACCATTACATCACCACCAGCCTGAACCATTGATACAAGGCAGGATGGATCCATGTTTTAATGATGTTTATGCCAAATTCTGACCCTACCATCTAAATGTCACAGCTGAAATAGAGACTCCTCAGACCAGGCAACGTTGTTCCAATCTTCTATTGTCCAAGTTTGGTGAACCTGTGCGAATTGTAACCTCAGTTTCCTGTTCTTAGCTGACGAGTGGCACCCGGTGTGGTCGTCTCCTGCTGTAGTCCATCTGCTTCAAGGTTCGATATGTTGTGCATTCAGAGATGGTATTCTGCATACCTTGGATGTAACGAGTAACCATTCCCTGTAAACCCGAGAGATGGTTGTACGTGAAAATCCCAGTAGCTCAGCAGTCATCTTCACCACGTCTAGATGGATTGAGTTGCTGCCATGTGATTGGATGATTAGCAATTTACCTAAAGTGGCCAGTTAGTGTGCACCGGTCAGCCATAACATTAGGAACATTGACCGGTAAGGTGAATAACATGGATTATATCATTACAATGGCATCTGAATGCAGGTGGGATATATATAGGGCAGCAAGTGAACATGTTGTCTCTGAAGTTGATGTGTTTGAAAACAGGAAAAATAGGCAAAGTAAAGATTTGAGCGACTTTGACAAGGACCAAATTGTAATGGCTGGACAACAGAGTTGTCAGGATTTACCAAAAGTGGTCCAAGGAAGGAATACTGGTGAACCGGTGACGGGGTCATGGGCAGCCAGGGGTCATTGATGCATGTAGGGAGCGAAGGCTTGCTTGTAAGTCGGATCCGAAAGAAGAGCTACTGTGGCTCAAATTGTTGAAAAAGTTAAAGTATCACTAAACCCAGTAATATGAAAATAGTTCATCCGCCCGCCCACAGTGCCCACAGCTTATAAATCTGCTTTTTACATTAAAATACTGCCACTATATACCTTTTTGGGTGATCTGTATACCACGGTCACATGATAACCTGCACAGTTTCTCCAGTGCTGAGAGTTCAGGAAGGAGGAGATTTCCACTTCAGCCTGTATACACACCCACATGTGTGATGTCAATATCATGTGACCTGGCTATCTCTGAGAACAAGTAAATTCTCTCCAGCATAAAAGACACAACTGAGCATGTGCAGGTCGGCTACTCTGCCTGTGTTGGCTGGCTTTCCCCAGATAGACCCTGCAGGAGGGAAGGATCTGTGCATACAGGATTGAAAACAGCCTTTTTACACAATGCAGAGGATTAACCCCTTAAGTTCCACAGTGATTATAACAAGCATGCTATTCTGCATATACAGACTGATTTTACTGTTGTGGGTTTAGTAACACTTTAAAGTGGTTGTAATCCCTTTTAAGTGACTTTTACCTATAGGTAAGCCTAGAATAAGGCTTACCTATAGGTAGTGGAAATATCTCCTAAACGTGCGCCGTTTAGGAGATATTTCACTTGTAGTGCGCCAATGTCGCCATTGGCGCTTGCGCCGTGAAGAAACTGACCACCGTGCCGTTTCTTCCCCCAGCACGTGCCGTGACTGACGGCTCCCGGGCGCATGCGTGGGAGTGACGTCACGCGGCTCCGGCCAGTCAGAGAGCCGGAGTCTGCGGCCCCGGAAGGAAGAGGGGACGAAGATGGACGCGGCCTGCACAGGGGACAGCGTGGGCTTTGTTTGCAGGTAAGTGTCATATAATGGGCTAGTATCTGATGCATACTAGCCCATTATGCTTTTAATTTGCTGGCCTTGCAGGGAGCAAAAGAGGAAGTAAAACCCATTGGGGTTTACTTCCTCTTTAAAGCGGTGTTCCGCTTAACAAAAAAAATTAAAGGCAGCAGCTACAGATGCTGCAGCTGCTGACTTTTAATAATCGGACACTTACCTGTCTCGCCCACCTGTGGCTTTACAGCCGGGCACCCACTGTGCATGCGCAAGCGGCGCATCGTGCCGTGATTGGCCGCGCAATCATCTGGGACCTGTGACATATCCCAGATGATTGACAAGAAGGAGGGGGCAGAGATGATCTCCCTTCCTGTGCTGAGGGAAGTGACGTCAGGAGCCCAGGCGCTGAAGGAGGCAGAATACGAGGGACCCCCTAGCAACAGGCATTTAGAGGTGAGTAAAAAAAAAAAAAAAAAACATTTTCTCCAAATGTTTTTTTTTTTCTTACATTTTTTTATGCACATAAATGACTATTTTTTTTTTGGGTGGAACTCCACTTTAATGCTGGTTCTGATAGGGTGTCGGAGCACAGTGTAGTCGCAGACTGATCAGGGTGCACATGCTGGCAGCTAAAATAGCTGACAATGGGCAGGTGAATATCAGAACTGGACGGCGGAGCAATGAAAGAAGGTGGCCTGGTCTGAATCGCATTTCTTTTGCATCATGTGGATTGGGGGTGGGGGGTGGGGAGGTGTGTGTCGTTTACCTGGGGAAGAGATGGCACCAGGATGCAGTATGGGTAAAAAGGCAAGTCGGCAGAGGCGGTGTTACTTTTGGAGTCCATGCATGAACGGGTCAGGGCTGTTTTGGGGACCTACTCAATATTTGGTGCGGTGGTGGTCATAATGTTCTGGCTGATCAGAGTGTATGTTAAGCCACAGACAGCCAGGCACATAGCATTGCAACTCAGATAACCAATCACATTCCTTGTGTCATCTGAAGGATAAGTGGAGTAATGAGGGCAAAAAAAATTGGGGAGGAAGTACTTTAGTGGGTGTGACATTTGCACCCCTTTTTTTAATTAATTTTTTTTTTGGGGGTGAATAAGCCCTATACATGCATTGAATCTTATGGGTCTTATGCTGATCATCTATATCTGCATACAGCAGAGAGGCGCGAGGTGCCATAAACCTCAGAGATTGATTTTACAAATGAATGCTGAATCATGGGAGTGTTGCATAGAGCAAAAAGGTTGTCTTTTAAATTGTGTTAAGTGACAAAAGTGACAGCTACACTTTTATGTTAAATTGAGAAAAAAATTTAAAAAAACCTTCAAGGTGACTTGTTTTAAGCCTTCTGACTCTTCTATTTCAGCAATATTGCAGTAATAATAACCATTGCACAGCCCACCACTATGATTGCCCAGCTACTAATCCCTTTCTGGTTCGCCTCAGTCCCCTAAATGCCAGATCTATATCCATCCAGCACACTGCAGCAGTTCTCTGTGTACTGTGCCTTTAAATAGCAATCTTGTTTTACTGAGTCATCTGCACTGCAACCAAACTCTGTTGCCAGCCCCGCCCCTCCCTGAGCCAGGCTTGCTCCTCATTGGCCGGCCGCCCTGTCAGTTAGGAGGGGAGGGATGAGAGGTGAGGATAGTGTGTGTGTGTCAGAGGGAGCAGTGTGTGGAGGGGAGCTGATGGCAGGCAGAGATGATGATGATGTGTAGGGGCAGCTGTGGTGCCAGGCACTGAGGAGGAGGGCAGGGAGATGTCTCGCTTCTGGTATGGTAAGAAAGCCAGGAAACACCAGGCGTCCAACCACAAGTACTCTCTGGTGAGTGTGCACACTGTCCTCCCCCCCTGCCTGCCTCTGCTGGCTTTGTTTACATTGTGTGCCTGTGTGATGGTCATTAAAAGTTCTGCTCCATTCTGTGTGCAGCCCAGGGGGAGAGCAGAGCGCCGCAACCCATGGCAACCACAACCGTGCTGCGCTGGCTTTCATTGCCATGGGATACGGCACTTTACAGGTCATTGCTTGAATGAATGAGTCCATTGGTGGTAGTAACCCCTAGCAACCAGATTTCAGCTATTACTGAATCAGGGCTCACATGTCTGGGGCATGGAAAGCTATAATATACCTGTATTAAAAAAACGGGGCGCTGTAATTATTATTTATTATATAGTTATTACTATCATTATTTATTATTTTATTATTAATTAGTTATTACTATCATTATTATTTCATTATTTGTATAATTATTCATTATTATATAGCTATTGTTAGTATTATTTGTTAATTATTATGATTATATATGGTTAATTATTATTGTACACTTTTTTTAAATATATAGGTATTACTATCTTTATGATTATTATATTATTATTATTATTATACAGGATTTATATAGCGCCACCAGTTTGCACAGCACTTTACAACATGATTGCAGACAGTACACTTACAATACAAATCTATACAGGAGGGATGAGAGGGCCCCGCTCATTAGAGCTTACATTATTTTTAGCACAATATTATTATTAATTATTATTATTATGCTATTACCAATATGAAATAAGTAATTAGTAAGACAGGCCGTACATGGGTCAAATGTCAAAAACGTGGGATATTTATTATAGCAAAAAGTAAAAGATATTGTGTTTTTTCAAAATTGTCTCTCTCTTCTTTTGTTTATACCGCAAAAAATAAAAAACGCAGAGATGATCAAATACCCCCCAAAAGAAAGCTCTATTTGTGGGGAAAAAAAAAGGACATCAATTTTGTTTGGGTACAACGTCGCACGACCGTACAACTGTCAGTTAAAGCAACGCAGTGCCGTATCGCAAAAAATGGCCTGGTCATTGAGCAGCCAAATCTTCCGGGGCTGAAGTGGTTAACTGACAGTTGCGCGGTCGTGCGACGTTGTACCCAAATAAAATTGATGTCCTTTTTTCCCCACAAATAGAGCTTTCTTTTGGTGATATTTGATCATCTCCTGCAGTTTATTTTTTGCGATATGAAACAAAAAGACTGACAATTCTGAAAAAAAAACTAAACAATTTTTTTTACTTTCTGCTATAATACATATCCAAAAAAAAAATATAAAAACGAATAAAAAAAATGGCATATTGATTGGTTTACGCAAAAGTTATAGCTTCTACAAAATAAGGGAAAGATTTAGGGACTTTTTTTTTTTTTTTTTTTTTATTGTTTTTACTAGTAATGACGGGGATCAGCGATTTTTTTTTTTTTTTTTGGGACTGACATTGTGGCAGACAAATCTGACACTAAGTGATACTTTTTTGTGACTAGTGACACCAATACAGTGCTACAAAAATGCACTGATCACTGTATAAATGACACTGGCAGGGAAGGGGTTAACAGCAGGGGGTGATTAAAGGGTTAAGTGTTCCCTAGGGAGGTGTTTCTAACTGTGGGGGGAGTGGCCTGACTGAAGGAGGAGAGGGATCGCTGTTCCTGATCACTAGGAACAGCTAATCTCTCCTCCCCTGTCAGAATGGGGATCCACCTTGTTTACAAAGGCAGATCCCCATTCTGCCTCTGTTTACCGCCACCGGACATTGAGTCTGCCAGACCCGCAGGTAAGCTCCCACGGCGGGCGCACGCCTGCTGTATCTAATGCATGGAGCGATGTACAGGCACGTTGGTTCGCGCAGCCGGGCCGCCCTGCCGCAGTATATGTGCGGTGGGCTGTCTGGAAGTGGCTAAACAGGACTCCTCTCTGGACCTCAACAAATGCACCCCAAACGGTAAAACCCCCCAGATCTTAATGCGGCCAATTGTGCCTTTTAAGGGAATTTGCTAGGGCCACCACACAAGCATGGATCACTTCCCCCCCAGGACAAATGGATATGTACCTCGTGAGAGTACAAACTTCCATAGTGTAGCAAATCTTAAAAGTACTTTAATAAAATAATAAAAAGCTATTGCACTCGCATAGATACAGAGAAATGCGCATTACACATCCTCAGCAAAATGGCCACAGGATTCAGCGTGATGACATCTCAAGTCCCACCCTTTGCGTTTCGTCACTAGTTCATTGTACAGGACAGTAAAATACTCGCCTATTTACAGTATTGCCCCCTCACTGGCTGGACAAGAGGGTGTCACTCCCTAGGTGGTATCCAGTGTGGAGTATTTTGTTCTTCCTAGCGATGATGACAAGTATTTTTTGGAATTGATCCTAATTGGTTGCTATAGGTTACTGCAGTATTAGGGGCTTTTGTATAAAGATTAGTGGAATGTTTTCTTTTCTGTAACCTATTCCACTACAAAACGTCTCTTCCAGCTATACAAGTGTGAAATGAAAAGCTGTGATGCTGACGTGACGTATATAATATAACAAAATCCAAGTTGCAGCAAACCTATAAAAGACAGGAAAACTGGTTGGTTGCTGTTCACGTTACTGAAGACCAGAACGAACTTTGTGTGCAGAGGTGAATAGCACGCAATCTGCATGTGGCAGAGCGGAGCTCATAGGACGTCCTCAGCCAGGCAGTGCAGTTTGTTTGCTCATTGAGTTGTACTGACAGTTCCTTTTATGGTGACATGACCGTGACTTTTCCTTGTACTTCATGTCTGGATTTATCTTTGTAACTTTTAATATAGTTTATCCAAACACATACAGATCAGGTTTCCCAGGCTACCACTTTTCGGAGGGGGGGACCCAGTCTTTAGCAGAAGGTAATGGTCTCAGATCTGACCGACAAGGGAAGGCATGGGATTTCAACAGCCCATATTAAGAGAGCAGTAGAAATGGTCACTAGAGGAACATTAAAGCTAAATTCACTTTTTTTTTTTTCTTGCCGTAAAGCAAAGGTATATGGTGCCTGGCACCCCAAGGCATATGCATTGAAGTGGGACATATCTCAAAAAGTAAAGATTTGCTATGTGATAAAAAAAAAAACATCTAGAAGTATTAATTGCACAAAAGCATTCCACTGAAAGATTTACCTTTTTTTGTTTAGAATTCCTTCTGAAAAATGGTATGTGAGGGTGCCTATCACTCCCATGCCTACAACCTCATAGCTGTCTATCTCCAGTGTGAGATCATCAAAGGGACTGCTGCCTCTCGAATGCTAGTCTCAGAAGATCTAGAGTAAGGTTTGGTGTTTCACTAGTGTGCTGCTCATTGTCCACCTTGCTGGAGGTTCTGAAGTGAGGAAGCAAAGCCCTGCCACTATCAAAATGCAGAACAAGACATGATACTTAAGTAATGAGGAAAGATCGGCTGTAGGGAGATCATGGCAGGAATACTAGTCATTAGTCCTCCTCCTCCTGACTCTTTTGGGCGCAGCTTCTACAGTTTATTTTATCTTTAATAAAACAAAGCTACCGTATGAAGCACCATAGTGCACTGATGGGAATGTACTGTGTGTTGTGGAGTGTTGCATTTTCTGTAATTATTTTTTTTTTTTTGGGGGGGGGGTTGTGTTTTTTTTTTTTTGGATTGTAAATATATATAAAGGATGTCCCAAAAATCTCTGGATCTATAAGCATTGCATTATTCAAAATCACCATTTCTATCCTTCTAAAGCAAGTGTCTCAAACTGGCGGTCCTCCAGCTGTTGTGAAACTACAAGTCCCATCATGCCTTTGCCTGTGGAAGTCATGCTTGTAACTGTCAGCCTTGCAATGCCTCATGGGACTTGTAGTTTTGCAACAGCTGGAGGGCCACCAGTTTGAGACCCCTGTTCTAAAGGATTTTTATACTTCATAAGTGCAGCTGGTCCAGTGACTGCATGGTGATAACACAAACATGCATGTGAAATACTTTGAGAGCTTCTTGCAACAGAAGGAGATATTGTTGAAGATTAATTTCATCTCAGTGGTTATACCAACCTTCACAATGAACATCAAAAAGGTGGATTGGAATGTGAGGTCCAGTTTAATGGCCTCCTGGACCTCCAGATATAACACCACTTAACTTTTTTTTTCTTTTTTTCTTTGGGTTCTTCTGAAATCAGAAGTCTTTAGCAGCTTTTCTCAAACTGTTTACCCCAGAGGAACCTTTAAAATGTTCTGAACTCATGGAACCCATGCTAAAACCAATTAGATGGTCAGTGGGAAAAATGCCCCCTACATTGGTGTTCAGGGAGGAGAATGCAACCCTTACAGTGGCATTGATAAACTCTTTAGTGCTGCTCCAGGCGAGGTGTGATCACTTCTCATCCAGAAGTGCGGGCATGTGTGGGACACCACTCACCCAGCCTGGTGTATACAAGTGTAGGTAATGGCCTCAGCCAGCATGGCTTAACTGGTTTGCCGCCTCCACCGGGGCTTAGTCATAAAGGTCTATGATTAAGCCCTGGTGGGTGGGGTCAAATGCATCAGGGAGCGTGGCCACCTTAGTCCGAAATCCTCAAAGTACCTAAAATGATCGTTAATGGCATGTAGTTGGCTCTGCCAAGAGACGCTGGCACCAGAGCTATGCAGGAACCATCAAATAGGCGGCCAATCCATCACAGCTCAATGGACCCCCTATCAGCCTCTGGGGGAACCCTGGTTGAGAATGGCTGATCCCCACTAAACAGACGGACGATAGGTCTGTGTCCGCTCCGTTATGCAGAGCGTACATGGACCCGGTCCCGCTACCCTCTATGGGGAATTTAGATGGAAGTGGACCACCTGTATATGAATAGGACCACCATCCGTCTATTTTTGGAGGATCAGATGGCGGCCCGTTGTCTGCTGACATCTGCCACTCCATAGAGGACAATGCGGTGTCTGATCTGGTCTGCTTCAAAAAATGATAGACGGACCTGATTGGACAGCCCGTGTGAAAGAGCCCTAAAGGAGGAAATGATCTTCTGCATGTAACAACATTAGTTCTGCTTTCTTAACAAATGTTTAACGTTCTTGTATTCAGCGTATACATAAATGTTGAATAGGTCAAGCCTGTCACTCTGAGCATTAACTGTAAAGAAAACTTTTACTTACATTTTTCCCATGGATCCAGACTTTTGGGACACACTATATATTCCAACAAATCTGCCCTGTGCATCTAGGATTAGCGGCTTCTGTACATGAAAGGGTTAAGGGAAATGTTGCAGAATAAGAGGCGTGCATGCTGAGATTCCCCCCCAAATTAGTTGACCAATGGTGTCCAGTGTTTGACGTTATACTTGAAGATTCAGTAGACAGATTATCTCACTGCTGTTGTAAACATTATTATTAGTAATTAGCTGGTTTCTTTAATCAATATTGGTATTGCTAGAAGTGTTTTTTTGTTTTTTAACTAGAATCCGGCAAGCTGTGCCTTGTATTGTACACAACTACAATATATCAGCCTGAAAAGCAGCTTCTGGATAAGTTCACCGACTCTGAGACCGCAGAGTTGCATTGCTGTATTTGAAAATCTCGGCACCATGGGAGTTTTCCTGAGAGAATTCCCACGCTCAGAACTTTGGCTGTTTAATAAATAGCTTAGAATTCCCAAGCAGTCGTTACTTAAAAAGCCCATAAACACATTTGCAAATGTATCTGAAGCGGAGCTGAAAGGAAAGCCTTTACTTTATGTGAAGGATTAATTGTATGGATAGGCAGGAGGGAATAATAGGCTTGTAGAGAAGGAGTGTGTGTGTCTTATCAGGAGTTTGCAAGTTGTGTAAGGAAACCACAGTTCCATCCATGGCCGCCTAAGTTTAGTGCAAAGTTTCACTTCCTATTGATGTCCTCTGTGTCTGCTGGCTCCTCTCCAGACAGAAGCATGCACATTGATTAAACCGTGTTTTAGCCTTTGCAAAGGTGAACCACCTGGTCAAATGGCTGTTATCTTTTACATAGGCCCCCACACCTGAGCGATTTTCTGCTTGGAGTTCCAATAACCCAAACCAAATCCTATTAGGCCCCTTTCACACAGGCTTTCTGATCAGGTTCACCTGTCAGTTTTTCAGCCGGACTTGATCAGACCCTGCAGTCTCCCCTATGGAGCGGCCGATGTCAGCGGAGACGTGAAAGGGGTCTTCGTTTCAATGGCACCTGTTCACATCTGAGCATTTTGTCACCTGTAGCAAAACGGTTGTGTGCTTCCTTTAGGCAGTTTGGCCCCTAGACTTCTATGGGAATGCCGGAAAAACGCACGACATGAGCAGTTTACAAGCTTTGTTGCGTATTTTCTGGCAAAACAGTTATCCACCCCTAATCTCCTTCCCCTAGTGCTTTCAACTGGCTAAAATAAAAATACCTGAAGCTTGAGGCCCCGTTCACACTTTGCATAGTGGAAACTTGTGTTCCCGATTGAAATTTTGTGTGGGCGATTTTCGCATATCACGCATAGGGCAGTCCATTCACTACAGTGGGCTGTCCTAAGAACACTTCTGTTGTGTTTTTTTTGGACGATAAGCTTCACGAGATTTTTAAGGTCAGGTTTGGCTGCGATTGCAGCGTGATACGGCCTTGTGACAATCACACCAAAATCGCACTGCGTTTGGGTTGCTGTTTAGAATGAATGGCACCCAAATGCTCATTGTGGGTTTTGCCCCAATTGTCAGGTGATTTGGACTTTCGACGTATACGCCTCGCGATTCCAAATCGCAGAGTGTGAATTGGGCCTGAATACACATGGAAAACGATTGTAATGTGCTTCTAAAATGCTAGTAGTATGCTTGCAAAACTCCTAAATTAAAATGCCTAAGGCTCCTTTCACACCTTCGTAACTTTGTGTAATGGGAACAAGTGTTTCCACTCGTGATTATGTTGAGCGATTTGCACATGATTTTGCGTGTTACAGAGGGCCAGACCATTCACTGAATTGGGCTGCCCTACACGCCTTTGTCACCAGAAATAAAGCACCTAAGACCCCATTCACACTGAGGCGCTTTTCAGGCGCCTTTACGATAACAATCTAAAAAAGGAAAAGGTATCCAGCGCTGACCCAAAAGGACACAAAAAAAAGGTAAAACTGCTAGCAGACACTCAAGGCTAATTCAAAACAAAAACCTCAAATAGACATATACATAAAGTGCTGCGCAATTCTTAAAAGTCCATAAAACTGTAAACAGAACAATCCCAGTTGGTGTACATATGGATACAGCTAAAAACAAATAAAGTGCAGATGACTCACATAGGAATTCATGAATGTCCATAAAATGAAACAGTCCCAACTGGTGAGTGTAAGGAAACTACTGGAATAACTAAAGTGCAAGTGACATACAAGGCAAATCTTCAATCAGGTGTCTGTGATCCCTCCACCACAAAGAATGACCTCTCACCTCCAGGACTCGACCTGAAACAGGTCACATAGCAGTAATAGAACACCAGGCAGGTAATCCTCAGTTGAAAAATCCAATACTCGTCCACAGTCAGTGAGATGATACAGCGTGTGTAAGGAAAAAGACACAGCGATCTAATGCTCTCTGTTTGCCACTTTATTGTAATAAAAAACGATCAATTGTACTTGCATAAAGCTGCACTCAGTTCTGAGTGCAGGCACATAAGCGTGTAGTGTTACCAACGAGACGGCCGCGGGTGACGTCATGCCTGACCCCCGTATATGTTACGTCCGAAGGCGGGACTTCCTCAGCGTACGCGTTAACGTCTGAAGGCGGGACTTCCTTCACGATAACAAAAGCGCTTGAAAAGCTCACGAAAACCTCTTTCCATTAAAATCAATGAATGCTTTCACACTGGGGCATTGGGCTGGCAGGGCGCTGAAAAAACGCCCCTCTCCACAGAAATGAATGGAAAGCTCTTCAAAAGCGCTCAAATGTTTTACTGGCAGTTTAGAAGCGCCTCAGTGTGAAAGGGGCCTAATTCTTTTTCAGGCGACAAGTCTTGCTCAATTTTGAAAGGCTTGGTTTGCTGCAGCACAATCGGCATGTGATGATTCTGCCCGTGAATCCAATTCATGAAGTGTGAATGGAGCCTAATCGCGCTGCCCAGGTGTGAATGCAGCCAGAAACTCTTGACTTTCTCAGTTTTGCTATGTAAACTACTGCCAAATAGTGATTTAAGGATAATCTTCTTGGTCTTTCTCTAAGTGTTGCTCTTTGTTCATCTTGACTTAAGCATGGCATTACAAAATGGGGCGAGGCTGTCTACCAAGTCCAGGAGCCAAAAGCAGGGCGGGTGGGGGTCTGAAAAGACAAGGTGAATAGAAGCAGAAGAGCACGTCAGATCAGCCAAGCAAAATTGTGCCTTTTAAGGTGTATCTAAACCCAATTCAATTAACCTTAAATAACATTGTAGCTTACTAGTTCTTAAGCTGGTTTTACATTAGTAAAATTTAGTTTGAATGTTTTTGTTTTAAGGATGTTTGTTCAATTTTCCAATTATTATTGGGGTCAAATCTTTGTTTTTGACCACAGTGATTAAAAATTTGAAAGGAGCAGGATGGGAATGTTTTCCCAAACAAATAAATTTGTCATCAAATGTATAAAGAATTTTCGTACAAATATTCATACGAACATTTGTTCGAAATTCTACTAGTGCATAGCCAGCTTCAGGCTTGCCATACACTGTTCCATTTCTCTTGTTCAGCCTCATAGGCTAGACCAGAGAAAACCATTGACTCCCCCATCGGCGGGGATGGAGGCGTCCTTCCCCCTCCTGCCAGGCTGTAGCCAATAAGGTAGGCTTCTTCCTCTTGCCCTCACCAATTGACATGTTGGTCTGTAATTTTTATGGCACCACACCCTTGTAATTAAATTATTTAAAGACTAAGTAGCTTGTATTATGGACTTTATAGGGATCCTAACAAAACTTTTTATATAACATAACAAATTTGTTCATACTTTCTCAGTAAAAAAAGTAACTGACTCTCATCATGTTGTCTAAATTGGCCCTAGTATGTGTATATGTACGGATGTGAGATTAGGAACGTATGGTGACCATACATGCTTTGATAAATGGTCGATTCCAATTGATCTCTAGTTCGATTCAATATAATACACAAGGAAGTGGATTTCAGTCGATAGCTGGAACATACGATTGTAAGTTATTGATTGCATCTCTGTTTCCACCATGCAAATTCAGTAATTTTACACGCTGGCTGATCGACTGAGTTTAATCCTATTGATCTAAAACTGCTCGAAATCTGTCGAATAGGAAGTCATGGCTATTTGATTGATTCTCGATTTTAATCACTTTGGTTGAATTGCACTTTGATTGTATAATAATATGAAAGTGCCACCAGTAGATTGTAAGCTCCTTGAAGGCGGTGACTAATGTGAATGTACAGTATGGAAAGTTCTGCATAAATTGCCAGTGCTATATAATAAATAGGAATATGCTTTTCATTGAAGTCACTGTAAGTGATTGGTTCTAACCCATTCACCTATAAAATGTGTCATTTCTGCATAGTAATTGTGGAGAGTTCATGTTTTAGTTGAAGGGATGTAAATATTAAAACATGAAAGCTGTGAAATGCAATTCCAGCACTGGTAGTGGATTGACAATTTCTGTGTGCAGAATCCAAAAATCTTCTCTTGATTGTTTGAAAGGCCGGAGCATGGATGGATGATGATCAGTGGAATGAGTTACCTGCTTTCTTAGATCTATTGGAGACTCTGACAGTGAAATCTTCCCTCCTCTGTTTTCAGGATTGCTGGCTGCTCCCCTTCACCATTTAGGCGTTCATTTATTTCTTTACATTTTCAGGAGTATAGAATAAGCATATCCATCAGGGTTATAGGGACTACAGTAATGACCAAAGCAGATGTGCAGTCCTAGGATCCCAATTCCAAGATGTGGGTTTTGTTCACACTGCAGTAGTCTCACTGATTCCCTATAAGACATGGGTTTTGTTTATACTGCAGCAGTCTCGTCAAGTCTGTGTGAGATATAGGGCCTTGATGAGATATAGGGCCTTGATGAGACTACTGCAGTATAAACAAAACCCATGAGAGGTTTTGTCCACACCACAGTGGGCTCATCAGCTTCCCAGTAAGATATGCAGTGCAGTGGTCTCATCAAGTCTCTGAGATGTGGGTTTAGTTTATACTTCAGTGGTTTCATCAAGTCCTTATGAGATATGGACTTTAGTGTACCCCGCAGTGGTCTCCAGTCTGTATTAGATATGGGTTCATACTGCAATTGTCTCATCAAGTCTCTGAGATGGGTTTTGTTTATACTGCGGTGGTCTTATCAAGTCCATATTAGATATAGGTTTTGTGTATGCTGTGGCGGTCTCAAGTCCATATGAGATATGGATTTTGTTTATGCTGCTGTGATCTATGAGATGTGGGCTTTGTTCATACTGCGGTGGTCTCATCAAGTCCTTATGAGATATGGACTTTAGTGTACTCCGCAGTGGTCTCCAGTCCCTATGAGATACGGGTTCTGTTCATACTGCAATGGTCTCATCAAGTCTCTGAGATGGGTTTTGTTTATACCTCGGTGGTCTCATCAAGCCCCTATGAGATATGGGTTTTGTTTTATATTGTAGTGGTCTCATCAGGTCCCTATGAGAGATGTTTTTGTTCATACTGTGGTAGTCTCATCAAGCCCCTGTGAGAGGTTTTGTCCACACCATAGTGGGCTCCCTATGAGATATGCAGTGCAGTGGTCTCATCAAGTCTCTGAGATGTGGGTTTAGTTTATTCTGCAGTGGTTTCATCAAGTCCTTATGAGATTTGGGATTTAGTGTACCCCGCAGTGGTCTCAAGTCCCTATGAGACTTTATTTTGTATTTTTTTCATACTGCCTTGCCCGATTGGTTTTATTTATACTGCAGTGGTCTCATCACGTCCCTATGAGAGATGTTTTTCCGTACTGCAGTGGTCTCATCAAGTCCCTATGAGATGTTTTTTTTCATACTGCAGTGCTCTCATCAGATCTCGGAGTGTGGTTTTCATTTACACTGCAGTTGTTTCATCAGGTCTCTGTGAGATTTGAGTTTTGTTTCCATTGCAGTGAGATCTGAATATTATCCAGCACGTTTTATATATTTTGGGCAGAACTTGTCCACAACTTCGACACACTTTTGGCAAAAAAGCCAACCAAAGAAATCTATAGAGAACAAGACAGCCATAGTCCAAACTTTGTTTTACTTTTTTTTTTTTTTTTTTTTTTACTCCCCCCCCCCCCATTTTTGATAGAGCAGGTAATGGTTAGTTTTAAATGCACATATAATCGTACAGAAAGCTGCTTGTTGTCAGGGACAGGGTCTCTTTAACACCCCTTTCCAAACTCCAGCTGTAAAGTGTCATTCATCACAGTGTAGGCTTTTTGACCTAAAATTTGAAAAGCGCTCTCTGACTACTATTTGGTGTTTTTTGCGTTTTTTACAAAATGCTGAAACAAGCCATGTTCTTAAAGAGGAACTGCAGTCTGCTCACATAATTTGTAATAAAAACATCTTTGCCATCCTGAAGCTTCCCTCCAACCACTTTGCATATTCTTTTATATATACTGTGATTCTGTACTTGCCAAATATGCTGCAGAAATCTCCCTCCACGGAGTCTGGCTGTAACCATTTTAACTGTGGGCAGCTGAAGCTGCTGCCTGTTCACTTCCTGGATTTACATAGCACACCTCCAGCTCTTCAGCTCTCATTGACCCTCTTATGACTCCCTCCCATTCCTGGTAAACTCTCACGAGAGTGAGGGAGAGAGCTGTGCATGATGTCATATGCCTAGGATAATGACCAGACAAGAAACAGGAAGTGGGCTGTATAAGGTATTTACTGGCAGAAAAAAATGTTTTACTATCCAAAGTTAAAACAAAAAGGGTGGAAGATCTAATGGATTGAAAGGTAAAAAAACGACTGAACGTCCGCTTTAAGAAGTCAGGTGTTTAAACTCTCTTCATCCTTCAAACACCGGATACAAAATTTTGGGTGCAATGAACCATGAAAAGTGTGTGTGTGTGTTTATTTTTCTTTTTTTCTGCATTCATTATTGGGGACCTTTACAAAGGTGTTATACCTGGAGCTCCCCATCTACCATGAATCTAAATGAGAGAAAACATAGCACACTGTGTTATAATCTGTAGTAGTCTACTCCATAGAGGGGGAGGAGGGGGGATATGAATGAAAAATAAGAGCTCTCTATGTAAGGCAAATATTTGCTTTTGGAATAGATTGTAACATGGAAACGTAGTGTGGATAAGCGTCTAGAAATTAACTCAAGCATTAGGACTGCCTTTTTACGTTTTGTTCTGTATCTAAAACCAAGAACAAAAATTTAATCTATTGCAACTTCTCAGTCCTCAGATGTGGTGTCTGCTCTCGTTTTTTGTTTTGTTTTTTTCCTTCTATTTCAGCCCTTTCGATCTTGTCAGTTACACACTTCCTGTCCTAGTTTGACAAAGCTCACCCACTGTACAATACAATCTGTGGAGGCTGAGCATCCTGAGACAGGACTACAGAACACCTCCCTTTCCTCCTCTCCACAGAGGTGTTGTCTAGTCCAACTCACTTCCTGATAAAAAATAATTTGATATATCTTTCCATAGTGTATGGGACAGCATTTGATTTCTGGGGGGATCTGGTATATTTATGCAATTCATGAACACATCGAACAAATGCTTTCCATGGTATTTTAAATACATCAAAAGAGAACAAGTTGGAGAAGTTCATTGTTCAGGTTTGCATGTCCTTTTGGCACAGGAAAGCACATTGAAATTGGCACTTAGAACAGGATGCAGTAGTTTAGCACATTGTTCAGTGTGTGAGCGAAGACTTCTTGGAAAGGTGTGATCACGGATGTACGGTAATGTACTCCTTCATCAGTCTGAAGTTCTTAAAGTGTCCCATTTTATAATGCATGTATAATAGGTACACAACCAACTAAATGTCATTTACATTATACAAAGCGATGTATAATTGTCAGAGTTAGATAAATGCTAGTAATCTCTAGATTGTTAGAAGTAAACTTCTGATTTCCGGGAGTCACTTTAAACAACTGTGTTTTGCAAGTGAAAGTGAAATCAGTCGATGAGGAAACATTATGATGGCTTTAAACTCACAATCCAGTTTATCGTAAACCAAGTTTTGCATAATCCCTCCAGCCATACTTAGAAGGCCTTTGTCATGGTGTGTGGGAAGGGGGCAGAGGCGACATGTCAGGTTACATAATTGCACATCCTGCAACCCCCCTCTCCTGCTTCACTATAGCTGGCCATAGACTAATCGAAAATTGGCTGGTTCGGCAGGAATCGGACAAATCCATCTTTTGGCAGGCTGGTTACACTGAAGTTGATCTATCTTTTTTTTTTTTTTTCTCTTTTTTTTTTTTTTTTTTTTTTTTTTTTAGTCTTTTTGTGCAGTTACTGCCGCCAGCTATAGCCAGCAGCAGTAATCTTTGTAGTCTGGCGGCTGAGAAACCTCCCACTGTCAGAACTCAATAATGCCGCGAAAAGGATTCCCCATGACTGTGTTGTTGGGGGGGATCAAGCTATTCTCTTTCCTTCAACTCGTGGTTCAGCTTCTGACACCATTGTCCTCCCCGATCTGTCCTGCAGATGGCAGGATGCACCCAGCACTGGATGTGCGGCCCTGGAAATCCACAGGCAACTAGCCTCCAGTGGCGGCTGGTACTCAAAATTTTTGAGGGGGGCGCAAACTGAAAAATTCAGAAAAATACTGAAAAAAACATCAATTGCAGCCTCACTGTGCCCATCAAATGCAGCCACTGTGCCCTGTCAACTGCAGGCTTACTGTGACTGCCCGCCTGCTCGCTGTCTGACTGGCACTTACCCCATCTTGGTGGCGGGTCAGGCAGCAGGTGACGGAGGCGATGGCTCCTGTGTCCTCCATGGTGCCTGTGCGTCTCTTCCCTTCTGCTAGGCATCCGATAGGATTGCCTGTGCCTTTAGCCAGTCAGGAGATGGGTATTAGACCCGTGCTTCTTGATTGGCGGAGAGGCGGTTTAGTGTTAGAAAAGCAAATAGTAAATTGCTTTTCTAACACACCTGAGTGGGCTCTGAGCGCAATGCTCTGCGCGCTGAATCCACCTTTTTTGAAGCCTATGGCTCTAATCAGGTGCTTAAAAAAAAAAAAAAACAGCCACGTTAAATTCAGGCGTCCGGAAAGGGGCCAGACTCCTGAATTGGGGGTGGCCGCGGTGGCCATAGATATATCTATCCATTCTACAAATAAGGGGGTGGAGCCTGTGCGCCCTTAATGGATGGGCCGCCCCTGCTAGCCTCCTTCCCGATCTGCACATGCACAGTCCACTCTATATTCTAGCAAAAATGCTGAGCTGCGAGAGCGAGCTGACTACGCATGCATAGGTGTGGTGGAAGGCCAGTAGTGTTTGTTTAGAGATTCCAGTGGCCACACATCCAGGTGTGCCCTGCCATCTGCAGGGTGGAGTGGGGAGAACAGTAGTGTCAGCAACTGAAGAGGTGAACATTTGTATGGGGAATGAAGCACAGCATTTTAATATATGGGGACACTGTGTGGTGCAATGGAACATTTTGGGAAATGCCTGTAAAGATGAACCAATTGTCTAATCCCAGAATGTCCACTGGAGCCACTTGGAAGGTAGTTTTGTTTCTCCTGAGTGGTTGAATGTATTCTACAAGGGTAATTTCAGCCAAATATTTTCCTTCCTTTCAGAGGAGTCGGTAAGGGTTAGATCTGGTTACAGATTTGTGGTATTGTCTGTATCTCCATTGATGGGAAAAATGACCTATTGCTTTTTACTGCGGTGGCCACCATGGCAGTGCAATGAATGGAACCTTGATTCCCTTCTTTATAGAGCTGCAAGATTAAAAGATCGCTAAAAGCATTGCGATCGTGATTCAAACCCCCCACCGCTTAGTGATTGTAAAGTCTTGTTTTTTTTCCCCCATAAAAACAATAAACATGTTATATTTACCTGCTCTGTTGCAGTGGATTTGCACAGCGCAGCCCTAGATCCTCCTCTTCTCAGGTCCCTCTTCCCTGCTCCTGGCCCCTCCCTCCTGTTCAGTGCCCCCACAGCAAGCGGCTTGCTCTGGGGGCACCCGAGCTGAGTCACAGCTCCCTGTGTCCATTCAGGCACGAAGCCCTGAACCGGTGTTCTGCCGAGAAAGTTCCCCTCGGTGGATAAGGACCCCCCTCTACTGCACAGGCTTAGCTCTTGCGCAGTAGGAGCCAGCGGAAATAGCCGAATAGAATAGAAATCGGCTGTACACGGCGCCTGTAAGAGGGCCCCTCGCGGGCTCGCTTCGCTCGCCACGCTTCGGGCACGGCCTCGCTTCACTCTGCACTTTTTTATTCACCCTCCAGGTCCACTTGGATGGTGGGGCTTGAACCTGGACCCAGGGCGCAGGCGCTGTATACAGCTGATTGAAGTTTTTCAGCTTCGGCTATTTTCGGCGGCTCCTAGTCGTTTGTACTGCGCAAACGCTGCGCCTGCGCAGTACAGGGGGGTCCTTATTCACCGGTGGAACTTTCTTGGCAAGACACCGGCCCTGTCCCCTCTCTTCTCTGATTGGCTAGCTGACTTTGACAGTAGCGGGAGCCAATGGCGCCGTTGCTGTGTCTCAGCTAATCAGGAAGAAGAATCTCGGACGGCCGAGACATTCATGGACATCGCTTGACAGAGAGGGACTTCAGGTAAGTATGAGGGGGGCTGCTGCACACAGAAGGCTTTTTATCTTAATGCATAGAATGGCATAGATCGCCGCGGATACTGAGGCGATCTTTCGCCAGAAGAGGAAGCAAATACCTGGATTATACAGGTATCTGCTCCCCCTCCCCCCTGAAAGGTGCCAAATGTCACACCGGAGGAGGGGAGGAATCTGGACAGCGGAAGTTGCATTTTTGGGTGGAACTCTGCTTTAAACAAGTGCAGAGCAGTTCTCTGCTCAGAGCTGTCAAAAGATAAACATTTGGGCTGAGTGTGTATTTTATTTTTTTTTCAACAGCGATAAAGAGAAACAATGTATCTCTTGGTTCTTTTATCAAAGGAATCAACTTTAGTCTGTAAACTAGCTCAGTTTAACCACTTAAAGACTTAACCTTTTTTGACACTTGTTTAAATCAGTATTTTTTTTCTAGAAAATTAATTTGAACCCCCAAATATATATACTGTGTGTGTGTATATGTATGAATGTGTGTGTGTGTGTATGTATGTATGTATGTATATATATATATATATATATATATATATATATATATATATATATATATATATATATATATATATATATATATATATATAATATTTTTAGCAGAGACCCACAAAGCAATTTTTGGGGGAAAATAAATAGACTTCAATGAATTAATAGAAACTAAATGGTAAAGTTAGTCAATTTTTTTTGTATAATGTGAAAGATGATGTGCTGCCAAGAATCGAGAGAGAATCTTGATCTTTATTCTAAGCAAAAAAATCGTGATTCTCATTTTATCCAGAATCGTGTAGCTCTACTTCTTTAGCATTTATTGCTCATATGTTTTTTGGAGGATCCCCTATCAACTCGGGGCAATGTCATGGACTCCTTAGTGGATTATCCAACAGTAGTGTGTACATGGGTAATGCGGTCCAGATGAAAAATGTTCAATGTGAAAAAATTTGGCTCTCAGCAATGCATCCTTGGACACTGGAACAGACATCAAGCGGAAATTAGTTCTGGAGTAGTGAAGCTGAACCTGTTGGGCTTTACTACCCTGTTTCCCCGACAATAAGACCTAGTGTGATTGTCAGTGATGGCTGCAATATAAGCCCTACCCCCCAAATAAGCCCTACCCTGTTTCCTTGAAAAGAAGCCCTACCCTGAAAATAAGACCTACAAGGACTTTAACTAGGGCTTATTTGGGGGGTAGGGCTTATATTGCAGCCATCACCGACAATCACGCTAGGTCTTATTTTCAGGGAAACAGGGTATGTCTAGGTCAGTGTTGGGGACATGAGACAGAATGGCAGCTTCAGACTGCGGCTATTTGCACAGACAGGTATATTACTTTATGATAAATTCATTATTAACATGTTTAGTGTAATCCTGGAGGACCGAGTTTGTAATCTTTCTAGGCAGAATTCAGTTGTATTTTGTGACAAGCAAGCTAAGGAATCTTTAGCTGAATGGTTTATCCGCAGTGGCGTAGGAAGCTCTATGAGCAGAGACCTCCTTCCTGTTGTGTCTTAGCAATGTTCTGTGTCCTACCCACTTACCACTGTGCACATATTTCACAATAGATCTTTGTTTCTATACTTCTCTGGTTTTAGTGAGCCAGTCATAATTTGTCTTGTGCCAGAATCTTGATATATTAGGTCTTTAATTATTGAAATTAAACAGGTTTGTCTGTGATCATAATACTCCTCTACCTTACCCAACCATTCAGTGTCTGCCAATCCCTCCACTGGCTTCTGATCGCCAAACAAATGAAATTCTCAATACTAATTTAATAAATAAATTTGAAAATTTCAACCTACAAAGCTATCCACAACCTTACTCAGAGCTACATCAGCAACCTCATCTCAAAATATCAACAAAAGTGTCATCTTTGCTCCTACCAAGACCTCCTTCTCTGTAGTTTCCTTGTTGTCTCCTCCCGTGCTCAGTTTCAGGATTTCTCTAGAGTCTCTGGAACTTCCCACTTCACTCTGTCCAAATATTTTCTACTCCTTTCCACCTCCTAGATGATCCCTGAAAACTCTTCTGTATAGGGGAGCCTATCTCTTCACCTAACAACTGAACATCATCCATCAACTCATCACTTGCCCCTCCTTATTAGATTGTACGCTCTAACGGGCAGGGCACTGCTTACCACTCTTGCCTTGAACTGTTTTGTCTCCTGTTTTGTAAAGAACTGCACAAAACTGCCTTTTCTTCTACTTTGAGAACTCCTGTAGGTGGCACATTTTAAGCACATAAGCCATTAATATTGTACAGAAAATATTGCAACTATACGAAAGTCAGAAAGTCCACTCAGTTTACTGTTGCTTGAGCACTTAACCTATGATCAGATTTATCAGGGTACTAACAGGATTCCTAGGAAATACTGCGTTTGGGTCAAATGACTGTGCCAAAAAACATTTCCCTTATGGTCCTGTGGGTAGGGTTAGAAGGCGGGGCTGGTACCAAGGAACACAGAAAAAATAGTAGCAATACCTAGAAGGATTTTTTAATATTAAGGGCAATCAGATAAAGGAGATGAACGTCAAGATAAATGGTGTGGCAATACGGCGTGTGTTTTACCATATTCGTGTTTGATTTGTGTATAGCTTTCAAAGCTTGTTTGAAAAAAAAAATTGTACTAAACCTGTTTTTATGCTACATTTATCGCTAGAATTTATCTGTTAAAATTGAAATGTATTTGTTTGACATGAGACACATTTGGCAAAACATTTTGTTTAACAAGATTTTGCTACCTTTTAGCAAATGCTATAAGTCATTTGGTGTGCCACAGGTCTGGGCATGGCAGGACAGTATGGTTCTTTAAGTGTAACTATACTAGGTGGAAGAAAACAACAACAACTAAAAGATTTTGTACGTTTGCCCACTTACAAAGAAATGAAGGGTCTATATTTTTTTTTTTTTTTTTTATCATGTGTGTATTTTAAATTATAGAGACAGAATATCAACCAAAAATCCAGAAACAAACACGTTACAAATGCTATAAATTAAGTTGCAGTTCAGTGAGTAAAATCAGTATTTGAACTCCAAGAAAAACATAACTTAGTACTTGGTGGAGAAACCCTTGTTGGCAAGCACAGAGGTAAGACGTTTCTTGTAGTTAGTGACCAGGTTTGCACACATTTTCAGAGGCATTTTGGTCCACTCTTCTTTACAGATCTTCTCTAAATCCTTATGGTTTGTTGGCAACTCGAAGTTTAAGCTCCCTCCATAAATTTTCTATTGGATTATGGTCTGGAGACTGGTTAGGCCACTCCATGACCTTAATGTGCTTCTTCTTAAGCCACTCCTTTGTTGCCTTGCAGTATGTTTTGGGTCATTGTTATGCTGGAAGACCCATCCACGACCATGTTCAGTGTTCTGGCTGATGGAAGACGGTTCTTATCCAAGATTTTACAATACATGGCCCCGTCCATTGGCCCCTCAATGTGGCAAAGTCGGCCTGTACCTTTAGCAGAGAAACAGCCCCAAATCATCATGTTTCCACCTCTGTGCTTGACTGTAGGGATGGTGCTCTTAGGAGCATAGTCAGCATTTTTCTTCCTCTAAACACAGCGAGTCGCGTTAATGCCAAAGAGCTCAATTTTGGTCTCATCTGACCACAGCACTTTCTCCCAATCCTCCTCTGAATCATTTAGATGTTCATTGGCATGACTGTATATGTGCCTTCTTGAGGAGGGGGACTTGCTGTGTTTGGTGGAAGAAAAATGCTGACTGTGGCTGTAAGAACACCATCCCTACAGTCAAGCACGGAGGTGGAAACATTATGCTTCGGGGCTGTTTCTCTGCTAAAGGTACAGGCGGACTTTGCCGCATTGAGGGGCCAATAAATAGGGCCATGCAGGACTGGATTAAGAGCAATATGGACCTGGTGCTGAGGATTTTGATGGGCCTTGAGGGCTGTGCATCGGCGTGCGCCCTGAGGTGAAAGGGTGCAGTGGCACAGGCCCAATGCTATGGAAGTCCTAGGCTTCCATAAAAGCCCTGCAGCGGTGTGCATGGCACGCCCTGAGGTGAGGATGAAGGGCACAGCTGTGCAGACTTAACAACACTACAGAAGCTGAATACCTGGCTTCCATTAGGACTGCCCGCGGTGCCCGTTATTAATACCGCCACCCGGTCAAGGTGGCGCATGCAGAATGCAGGACCGGTCAGGCCAGGGGAAATCTCCCTGTCGGACCATTGTTTTACGTGTGTGTGTGTTCTTTTTGGGTGGCTGAACCTAGGGCTTTTCTTCTCAGAGAATAGGTGCAGGATCCTCCCCCTTGCTGCAGGGGGAGCACGCCATGTCATAGGGTGGGTTTGGACAAATTGTACAGTGGGAGGGTCTTAAAGAGACATTGTTCAATAAAACCAGGAATACATAACACAGGGTTTAGGACAGCATAATACACAGTGCTGGGTTCAGGAGAGCATAATACACAGGAGAGGGTGTTAGGCACAGATTGCAGGGTTCAGGGGTTTGCCATGCAGAGAGAGTATTTCTTCCCCCACATCCAAAGCTTACTCTGCACCCTTCTCTCACAGATCTCTGCTGTCTGCAGCTACTTCCTAACCCTCCCTCATCAGCTAAGTTCTGCATTCTGCTGCTTCAGCTTTGAGCCCTGCTTTCCCACTGCCCTCACCTTTGAACAAATGGACCCCTCCTCACCTCACCTCAGAAGAAATCAGTCTCAGCCTCCCATACAGTCTATTTGTGGCTCTGCCTCTCCTTCACTGGACAGCAGCAGCGGCAGTGAGATTGTCCAGCAGGGGGCGTCGGCATTTGAGCACCAGGTTGTTTCTCAGCCAGCAAGCCCTCTGAGCAAGCTGTGTCTGTGTCAGTGCTGAGTGCTGTGCAGGGCGGTTCTGAGGGAGCAGCACGCTGTCACTTGCAGAATTATAGCACAGAAGCCGAGCTTCTGTGTTTACAAGAGACAGAAAATAACGGAGGCAGTGAATCTGGCCAGCCAGGGCCTATATTATGGTAGGGTCCTGCTGCTGCAGCTCCAATAGCCTCTATGTTAATCCGGCCCTGAGGCCATGTAGTGTAAAATTTTGGATGAGAACCTTCTTCCCTCAGCCAGAACACTGAAGATGGGTCATATGGATGGGTCTTTCAGCCTGACAATGACCCAAAACATAACACCAAGGCAACAAATGAATAGCTCAAGAAGAAGCACATTAAGGTCATGGAGTGGCCTAGCCAGTCTCCAGACCTTAATCCTATCGAAAATGTATGCATGGAGCTGAAACTTTGAGTTTCCAAGCGACAGCAAAGAAACCTCTGTAAAGAAGAGTGGACCAAAATCCCTCCTGAGATGTGTGCAAACCTGGTACTAACTACAAGAAACGTCTTACCTCTGTGCTTACCAACAAGGGTTTCTCCACCAAGTACTAAGTCATATTTTGCTATGGGATCAAATACTTTTTTTTTTACTCACTGAACTGCAACTCATTTTATAACATTTGTTTTAAGATTTTTTTTTCTGGATTTTTGGTTGCTGTTCTGTCTCTATCATTTAAAAACACCTATGATAAAATTATAGACCCTTCATTTTTTTTTTGTAAGTGGGCAGACTTACAAAATCTGCAAGGGATCAAATAATAATTTCCCCCACTGTGTGTGTGTATGTATGTGTGTGTATATATAGATATATACATACATACATATATACATCTACATAATTTTAATTTTTCTTTTCTCCAAAAGCACCACACTTACCCTTTACATTCATGTCTATTTTACATGCTGGGTTGCCCAACACTCTATAGCTGATGCAGAGGGGAGGGGAGGGGAGCAGTAACATCCCACAGCAACCAAGAGGACACCTGGTCAATTTTTGTGCCAATGCAGAAAAAATAAACCCTCTAGCAGATACTGCCCTACAGATCAGCATGTGGTCATCATTTGCTTTAGGTGGTCAGTATGCAGTCAGACTTTAATTCAAGTGTGTACCGGTGAGCCTTCAGACACATTCTTCCAACTGAATGGCCTGTACAATGTTGGTGCCTTGTGTACATCCTCCAGTATTCTCAGTGATGTTCTAATGGGGGATCCCCTACTCAGAGAGAAAGAGAGAGACTGCAATGTGGTCTTTGCCAGGTTGGCCTTTAGTCGCTGGTCAGCATGGCCATGACCCCTCCCCTCTATACATTATACAAGCTAGGCAGCTGGAGCAGGGCTTAGCACTGGAAGCATGTGCCGTTTAGTTTGCCTGCTGTGGCCCTGCTGGTTGTATACCATGCACAGCTGCACCAGACTTTGCACTCTCCAGTTTTAGTAAATCAACCCCAGTGTCTCTGCTGGAGAGTTTTTTCCTCCCTTGATGTCCAAGTGTTAGTGGTCACCAGGACAGAAAGTAAAGGGAAATTTTCCCAATGGGGCATAGATAGTTACAAATACCTGTCAGGAGGTTGTACCCTTTCCCTTCTATCCTTCTATCCAAAAGAAGAAACTAGTTTTGGCTGGAACTATACTATATAGTGTTCAGGAAGACAGAAATATGTAGCTTTCATTGTGGGGCTTGACTTTAAAGATGAACTGTCTTTATCCCATTACCTAGTGAAGCACTGGCCTGGAACAAGCATGGATAATGGGAGTTCTGGTATCACTGACAACACACATGTTCTACACCACTGGGACACAAGGTAGAGAAGGCAGGAATAGGTTTTTTTTTCCCTTGGAGCTTGTCATTGATAAACTTTTTAAGTAGATTTTTGCTACTCTTGTATTAAATCAACCAACCTTCTTTTATTGTTTTGTGTATCCTTATATGTATGTTATTGTATATGTTAATTATTCTCCATTGTGCCATTTTCATTCCCTAAAAACCTTCAAAAATCTTTACACGTTGTATGCACAGTTTAGCGTGCATCCTCCAGCATTCATGCTTCTGTTTGCAGGTTCCTATGATTTAGCTCACGTGTAACCTATTATGAAATCCGTTTGATGGTGGTTAGTGCAAGGAATGGTCTTTTGTCTTTGGCAAGATAAAAAAGACTTGCATTATCTTGTCTCTCCAGGAGTTTTCAAACCTTTCTCCCATTCACAGGATAAAGAAATCCTCACCACTTGGTCTAAGTACCTAGGCTACAGTGCACACCTATCACTGCATACAAAATGACCAATCCTCTTAAAAAGCAAACTACAGTATATATAACAAAGTATATATATATATAATATATTAACATACACACCACCATAGTAATCATTTTGTTTACTGCCTTGCTGCTCAGTTTCCTTTTGGTGAAGGAACATGCCATAGTCTTAGGAGGATCCTCTATGTTCTCCCATGTGGCTCCTTCCCTGCAGTCTGTCATTGAGTTTTTCTGGCTCATGTGACTTTGTTCCTCTGTCTCTGCGGTAACTTTCCTTTCACCAAAGGAGGAATTCACTTGTCATGCCTGAGCTTGTTATTACTGATCATGCTTGAAAAGTGAATATCTTCTATACTAATAGATGGATTATGATGGATGCTGAAGAATAGGACTCTGACAGGACATTGCCCAGGGAACTTCATTATGCTCTTACAGAATTGCCAATGCAGTAAAAGATGGCAGAGATAGAGGGTTCATCTTTTGAGACTATGGTAGAGTTCTTCTGCCTGGCATTATCAGGAACCTACGAAGCAGCAAGCACATTTTTGTGTCTGAGAAGACCTAGATAGACTCTCTCCAATTGCCTGGCTCTGAGGCTGGATACTAGTACTGTGGCTGCTGGTCTGGTTACAGAGTGATAATACAGGGATTGGTCTGGGGAGACACTGAGTGTTACGGAGTGGGCCATGCGTGGCCTACTTAGTCACACCCATTGTACGGTCTGAAAACATTTTGTTGCTGTGCATAAGTGGGTTTGACAGTGACTAAACTTTTCTAAAGTCAGCCATAGATTGTGTGATTTGATTGCAGGAAAGAGTCGCTCAATTCCACCATCAACCTAGTTGATTGTTGGTGGGGGGAGCTGTCCCGGCCAGGAAAACACAGTGATTATTATTGCTAGTGGCTATAATGGCCGCTGGCAATAATTGCGTGAAAATCTGACAGACTGGTTGTACCCCATACATGGCTTGTATCGAATTGTCTATGGCCGGCTTAACTTGCTCGGACTTCTAGACACATTGGCCACAAACATTCCCCTACTGCCCTGCATGAGCTGTCAATAGGGAAACTTGAAAGTCAGTTCAGATACAAAACCATAGAATTCACAGGGGTTCACAACATATCCGGCCACAATAAATCTAAGAATTTTATTGGCGTGGCTGCAGATCAGCTTTCAAGGCTTCTCAGAAGTGTTCCGATTGATGAGCAAACAAACCTTTAACAAAATAAATATGGCATCTTTTTTGTACTGAGCAGGAAAATTCCATTAGAAGTATTTAACTTATTGTGCACAATTTAAGCAAATGAACTTATAAGGAAAAAAAGTTACACACCAGGAGCCCCTTTTTTGAAGGCCACGTCCACTATTTGATTTAAACCTTTCAAATGCTATAAAAGTCAAGGACCAGCAATATATATTTTTTTCTGGTATGTAAGAGAAATTATCCTCAGGGAGATTCTGTTCCTTTCTAATCTTTTTGGTTTTCAGAAGAAGGGCAAAAGAGATGCTGTTAGTTTGGGCTGCTTACCCACCAGCATGCAGAAATAATGAAAACAATGGGGGAGATTTACTCTTACTGGAGAACTCTGATGAAGCTGTGCTTGGTAGCCAATCCGCTTCTAACTTCAGCTTGTTCAATTAAGCTTTGACATTAAAACCTGGAAGCTGATTGGTTCTTGTGCAGAGCTGCACCTGATTTTGGGCACACCAGTTTCAGTAAATGAACCCCCACTGTCTTTCTGGAGCTGGCTCTGTGCTCAGGGGTGCACCCCCCGGGACAGAGAAGGTCCTTTTCACAAAACTGTTACCACAAGGTTGGAAGTGCACAATTGTCTAAAATGTCTTTTGTAACAATAACCGTATCCTTCAATGGAAACATCTGAACTCCCATTATTTGGTGCGTTGTGAATTTGATGGTCAGATATTCCTAAATGCATTGTCATTTTGTTTGCAAGATTTGTAATATCATTACATAATTTTTGTTTGTCTTAAGTTAACTGATTTCTTCTAACATATGTCTACTTTTTGGAGACTGTGTTATATGTCTGATTCTTGTGACACAATTTCTCATTCCCAGAAACAGCAGTTCAGCAGATTTTGTGAAATGTCCACAAATGCCAGAAACTGGATTCTTTGCATGAATGTTCTGGCATTCATTGTTAATACAGTATTATAAATGTTAACCATTCCTCAGACATTATGTTGCGGTTTTCTTTTTCTCCGTGTCTTGCTTCTGTTGCTTTTTTCTAACTTTCTTTTGTTGTTTCTTTCCTCTGCTATTAGTAGAATTATTGTCTTCCTGTCTCCATATTCAGGTAGTGTCAGTGGCTGAGTACCACCGCAGGATCGATGCCCTAAATACTGAAGAACTGCGCACTCTCTGCAGACGTCTCAAGGTGCCCTCTTCAGTAGTTACCCCATTTCCAGGAAAGCAGCCTCTTGCGTCATAGTGCCCTTTAGTGAGACCTAGAACAGCTGCTGCAGGATGGTGTAGGCTTTAATGGGTCACTAAATCGAACACGAGTTGGCTTGGATAAAATTTATAAATATATAGATCTAGATATAAAATTCTGTTCCTATAGAGGATCTAAGATATGTAAAGCAAAACTTCAGGCAAATTACTTCATGCACAGGTAAAACCTGTATTTGGGAACTATTTTACTGTCCAATAATTCTGTTGGGATTTCTTGACAGTTGAGTTCAAGACCATCACTAACTATGATTATAATGACATATTACCAATGTATTTTTACCAAAAGCTATTTTATTTATTTTTCTTTGAGTTTTTTTTATACATTTTCTGTTTAAATCAGGCAAGTCTACCCCTAAACGTGTAATAACAAAATAAGATATAAGCGGTTTACTTACATTCAATAGAGTAAGATTTCCTAAACGCAAATGACTCTAAATTGGAACTCAGACCAACCTTTTATGAAGCCTGCTTGACACTTAAAAAAAAGAGGGAAAAGGTAAACTTTAAAGTGTTACTAAACCCAGTAGTATAAAAATGGTTCCCCCCCCCCCCCCCCCCCCCCCGGCCACTATATACCTTTTTGGCTGATGTATACCACAGTCATGTGATAAATTGCAGGGTGTGCCTGAGTGCTGAGTTTTCAGGTAGGAGGACATTTCCACTACAGCCTGTGTCCTTATGCTGTTATGGGAGGCGGATCATCCATCAATATGTGACATCCCACCCACTGTGTTCTTTTTTAGGTACTGGGCATAGAGGTGGAGGGAGGGACTGGACTGTCATTTAGGATCTGTATACACACCCACATGTGTGGTGTCAATATTATGTGATCTGAAAAGCTCACTACAAACAGGAAATATTCTCTCCAGCAATAGAGACCAAACTGAGCATGTGCAGCAGTACTAGCCTCACTGTGTCTTATCTGGCAGTGCCAAGACAGACCCTGCAGGAGGGGGAGGATCTGTCCATACAGGATCAAAGAGCCTTTTTACACAATACAGAGGATTGACCCCTTAAGTTCACAGTGAGTATAACAAGCATGCTATTCTATATATACAGACAGATTTTACTGGTGTGGGTTTAGTAACACTTTAAGGACATAATCCACCCGGAAGAAAATTTAATATAGCACTGAAACTAAAACAAAACATGAACAAAAAAAAGGATAAAAGGACAAAGCATGCCAGAGGCGGCACCCCCAGGTGGAGGCCCAAGATACAACTCCATATAAATATACTATATCACTCTATAAATCTAAATTCTTCCTAGGTTCCAAACCTAAAGCCATTCTTTCTGTAAAACATACTTTGAGTAGGCCTGCAATGGAGTAAAAATTGAGGTACAGTAAGCATTGGCAACAAAGTATCAGATCTTACCTTGCTTGTTTCAGCCAGCCTCCAGACAGGGCCACCAGACATTTCTCAAATGTCCTGGAGGGTGAGATTTCTGGTTTAGGAGGTCAACTTATTTGCACCTCAGCCTTCCTAGTTTTGGAAAAGTAGACAAAATATTTAAAGGCCTGCCTGTTAGTTTTCCTGGCTGCCATGCTGACCCTTGGCCTTTTCTACCTATTGAGTCATGACCTTGGAGTGGTATACATCCAGTGAAGTTGGAGCCCCCCAACTCAAGAGGATTAGTATGGCATTCATAGAGCTATCACTTCACAGGCATGGTCCATGTATTTCATTAGACTCCCTGTAAGGTTTTCTGTGTAGCTATATGCTGCCGGTTGTCCAACCTTGTCCAAATAGTGCTTCAAGTTCAACTTTGGAGAGGGAAAAAACTCAACACCATATTCTGCCAGTGGGAATATTAGACAGCCAGCTATGCAAGTGATGCCTCACCAAATTATTTTATTTCAGATTTCCAAAACTTTTCAGAAGTGTTTGTGTAGGTATCTGTGAACAGATCCTGCATATCAGCTGAGCTGTGTTTTTTTAGGGTTAGTGGCCAAGGGGCAAGCAAACCTAGGATACAATAAAATGTGCCATTTGCTGTCTAGCCAACTTGCGTTCTTAAACTTTTACATATATACCTGTTATGGGTTGCTCTTTTAGGTAATTGAAGTTTACTGGCCCATTAACACATACACGTTATCTCGCACACCTTGAAATATTCAGCACAGCTTGCTGGGGGCTCTTTTAGAAAAGCTAAATTGTTTTATCTCTCTTTATCTGTCTCCTCTTTTTGCTTTTGCGGTGATGACAACTTTTCTCTGTGTGTGCTGGTTTGTCTCTTTTTTTTTTTTTTTTTTTAATGTTTAATTTTTTGTTTTTTTTTGTTTAATAAGTCCCAGAATTTTGTCTTGCGTCTCATTTTCACGTGTGACGTTTGGGTGATTTTGATCATTTTAGTTTATTTTCTTTAGAATTTCAGTTGCCAACTGATGAAAGCAAATTCTAAACAACATTATTCTGTTCTACATTTATGCAGCAATTCATCATTCTGTGTCTTTTGCTGGATCATGGTACTCAGTGCTTACAGCACAAATGCTTTCACAGTTGAGCTGATTCTGCTGACTCTGTTCACAAAGTGTGTGTTTTTCTGGTGTGCTGTCATTGCATTTGTGTTAATTGAAATGACCAGCCATGTGTACGGACAATCCTACTGCACTGTATGAGGAGTGCAGCAACAATGTAAATCACCTTTTTGCTGTAGATGTTGATAAAATTGCAGCATGTATTGTACTAATGAGATCACTATTGTATGTAGATAGTCCTCAACAACACCCAAGTGCCATATTTTCATGCTGAATATTAGTTTCTGGGTCATACTTGCAAGTCAGATATTTTCCTCTGACACTTTTTTTTATTTTATATTTACAGATTTACAGAGCAATCCAATGAGTGCAACTCAGTCTCTTAACCACTTGGTGTCCGAGCTATAGCCGAATGACGGCCACAGCGCGGACCTAAATTTACGGGAGGCCGTCATATGACGTCCTCTCCTTTGGCGTGCACTGTGATCACCGAGTCACTGAGACTCAGATGATCACAGATCCGAGTAAGGGGCCGATCCCAGCCCCTTACCACGTGATCAGCTGTCAGCCAATGACAGCTGATGACATGATGTAAACAAAAGCTTGGTATAAGCCGACCACCGGCTTATGTGCAAGGGACATCGGTCCTGAAGAGGAAGAGGCAATTCTGCCTCATCTGTGCCCACCAGTACCCCCTGCCAGTGCCACCTGCCAGTGCCACATATCAATGCCCATGAGTGCCACCTATCAATGCCCACAAGTGCCACCTATCAATGCCCACCAGTGGTGCCAATCAGTGCCACCTAGCAGTGCTGCCTATCAGTGTAACCAACCAGTGCCCATTATTGCCACCCATCAGTGCCCATCACTGCCACCCATCAGTGCCCATCACTGCCACCTATTGGTGCCCATCAGTACCGCCTCATCAGCATACATAAATGAAGGAAAAAATTAACTGTTTGCAAAATTTTATTTAAAAAAAATAAATAAAAAAAAAAAAAAAAAAATTCTGTCTTTTTACATTTTTTTTAACAAAAAATAAAAACCACAGAGGTGATCAAATGCCACCAAAAGAAAGCTCTATTTGTGGGGAAAAAATGATAAAGATTTCATTTGGGTACAGTGTTGTATGACCGCGCAATTGTCATTCAAAGTGCATCAGCGCTGAAAACTGGTCTGGACAGGAGGGCAGTTTAAGTGCCCAGTAAGCAAGTGGTTAATAAAGGTCCTTGCTGGTCAGGAAGTTGCAAACTTTCCCAGCTTAGTGCCCAGTCTACCCTTCCCATAGATGCTTCACACGTTCAAAATGTATCAATCCATGCATATTGACAGTGTGTTGCTCCACATCATATGAGTGCAGTAGGGTATGTAAAAAATTGCCTCCTCTTCTATCCACCTTTCTCAGATCGGCCATTATAAACAGGGGGCCTTCATCTTACTGGGTGGCGTATAATTTACAAATGTTCTGTGCGCTGCCACCCTGTGGAGCAAGATAGAG
The DNA here is from genome assembly GCF_042186555.1 of Aquarana catesbeiana. Taxonomy (NCBI): domain Eukaryota; kingdom Metazoa; phylum Chordata; class Amphibia; order Anura; family Ranidae; genus Aquarana; species Aquarana catesbeiana. The sequence continues at coordinate 587,109,566 of NC_133328.1, forward strand.
GTGTATACTTGTGTGTCCCAGACTCGGAGCAAGATGAAATGTTGCTGCAGTAGAACAATAGAATGGTGGCTCCAGTTCACACTGTAGAGTTGTCTTTCAGTAATTGTTTAACTATGCTCTATCCAGTGATTAAATCTACAACTTGACAGCAGATTGCATGATTGACTGATAGACCTCATCAGGTTTGCAAATGTTCACTGCGTATAGCGTATCCTGATATTTGTTTCAAACTCCATTTCTAGTCTGCCTTAAGGTTATATGACAGCCATTCTCAACCAGGGCTATGTGGAACCCTAGGGGGGTTTCTCCAGAGATTGCTAGAAGTTCCTTGAGAAGTAGCTAATTGACCTCCACGTTGATGGTGCTTGCATAGTTCTGGGCCAGCACCACTTGGCAGGGCCAGCTGCATACCAATGATTATTTTAGTTCTCTTGTAGGGTGGAATTCTGACCACCAGTGTAGGGGGGGGGGGGGCATTCTTTCCACTGGCCAATAAAAGAGGAGGCATTTTCACATTTACCCAATGAATTGGTTTTAGCCGGATTCCCCCAAACATGAAAATCATTTCAAGGGTTCTGTTGGCATATAAGGTTGAGAGAGTCTGTTATATGGCAAGAACAAGGAAACTGCTGTTTTTCAGATTTCACTCTCGTGTTGAATATACTCCTGCTGGAATGCTTTTGACCAATAGTTCAGACTACATTAAACATATAGAGAAATTGAACCTGTTCAATTGGTCTGTTGCTAGGTTACTACTTTACAGATTGTACAGTCTGTTGAATATACTCCACTGGAATGCCTTCGACCAATGGCTTAGACTACAATAAAAAAATATATGGGAAGTAGAACCAATTGGACTGCTGCTAGGTTACTAATTTACAGTGTGACCACACCTGTAGGAAAAATGGCCTCCTGCCATGTGAAAAGTAAACAACAGCATCTGTATCCCCATCAGCGACCTACAACCTCAGAGCTACTATCAGTTGGTGCCTTTTGTAACTCCCAGTTTCCTGAAAATCATAAAGCTGCAAGTATCTGGATCCGCTCCTCCTACTACAAAGCAGTGTCTTTATCTATCTACTAAGTGTTGTTATACCAGCTGCATTCTTGCACACATTTGCCCCCTTTTATGAACTCTGTTTTAAAGGCCAAGTTCACCTTTTAAAAAAATTCTGTGCAGTCAAGGGGCTCTACTAATGTAAAAAACATTGTTCCTCCTGACAAAGGAGAGCACTAAGGATGAGCTCCGGCGTGTTCACACACTCCACGTGTAGAGCCCGCCAGGAAGTCGGCACGGCGCTGCGCTAATCACCGGCAGGGAGACATTTTCCCGATGTGTGGCTGCAGAGATCATGAAATGTCTCACTGCCTGTGATTAGCGCAGCGCCGTGCCGACTTCCTGGCGGGCTCTGCACGTGGAGTGTGCGAACACGCCGGAGCTCATCCTTAGAGAGCACCAGTTCATATGATGATGCTGAGAGTATGCTCAACGCTCAAAGCATCCCAGCTTCTGTTCCAGAACTTGTTTTGTTCCAGAACTTGTTTTGTTCCAGAACTTGTTTTGTTCCAGAACTTGTTTTGTTCCAGAACTTGTTTTGTTCCAGAACTTGTTTTGTTCCAGAACTTGTTTTGTTCCTGAACTTGTTTTGTTCCTGAACTTCTCTGGAGAAGCAGAGCTTGACCTACAAGCATGACATTGACCACGTGTTTTACACCACTGGGACACCTTGACCTCACAGTGATTTTTTTTTTTAATTTATTTATATCTTTAAGGTGAAATGGGCCTTTTAAAGGAAATGAAATACCCATTTCATATTCTACATAAATATACCTATAAATGTTTATAAAATATGAAAATTATCAAAATATTTGAGATCTACGAATAGCCCTCAAACATACTAGCTTCTCAGCCTTGGATAATGCTAGCCATTAAAACTGAAGTGAATTAAGCATGCTATATCTTAGTATGAGTGATTTCCCAGTGCTCCTAAAACCTTTTGGGGCTAAACCCGTTTAGTGCTTAGGGGTTTAACCTAAAAAAAAATGGCTTTTGCAGTGGAAAAGTTGGATTATAACTGGGCTGGCTTTTGGCAACCTGAAGCCTCCGTTTCCCCACTGGCACATACTTGGGATTGAGGTAGGTGGGCCCTGTGACATACTAGGTCATAGTGAGAATATCTGATCGTAAACACAGATTGTCCTAGTTGCCATCTGGGGTGAGGATAGCAAAGCCACAGCATAGTAGCCAAGGCTTTAAGAGCCCATACATATAATCCCTAAATTTGTTTGAGCCACAAACATGTCTTATAAGTTCCTTTTAAGCTTTGAAAGCGTATGTGCATAAATAAAATATAGGTTTCCCATATTGTCCATGAAAGTGGCATCAAAGTTAATGTAAGCTTACATTGGATATTCAAATATATATTTTTAAAATTTTAAGATCTATTTTATTGTGTTTGTTTTCCTTTATTGAATTTATTTCCAAGGAAGATCTGCATACAGGTTGTTAGCTGTTTGTGTTAAATTGATGTTCTATTTCTTTGTGCTTCATTGAGTTTTTCACTTTCATAGCTTTACAGTGCTGAGTGTATTTAAAATAAAAGATCCAACAAGAGAGTTGTACTATTGTCACACGGTCTGTTAGGAGTTTGTAGCAAGGAGTGGGCATTCTTTAGGCATGGAGTCCGTAAATTCATTGCATGCAGTGTGAAAAATCTCCTACTTTCTCAATGTATTGTATTTCAGAGTACATTGCACATGACTGACCTCTACTACACATATATCCACCGATATTACATAGAATTCAGTTCTACGCAGATCTGTAAACTAATCTTCAAAGTTCAAACCATATACTAATGCTGAATAATTATATCTTTAACTTCACACTTAAGTTATCTCTGCTGCATTTAAAGAGGAACTGCAGTCTGCACACATAATTTGTAATAAAAACATCTTTGCCATTCTGAAGCGTCCCTCCAACCACTTTGCATATTACTTTATATATACTGTGATTCTATACTTGCCAAATATGCTGCAGAAATCTCCCTCCAGTGAGTCTGGCTGCATCCATTATAACTGTGGTCAGCTGAAGCTGCTGCCTGTTCACTTCCTGGATTCACACAGACACACACCTCCAGCTCTGCAGCTCTCATTGGCCCTCTCATGACTCCCTCCACCCTCCCACCCTTCCTGGCAAATTCTCACAGTGAGCGAGCTGTGCATGATGTCATACGCCTAGGCTTTTTACCAGACAAACAGGAAGTGGGCTGTATAAAGTATTGAATGGCAGAAAAAAAATGTTTTACTATCCAAAGTTAAAACAACAAGGGCAAAAGATCTAATAGATGGAAAGATGAAAAAATGACTGAAGTTCCGCTTTAAGTAACGCTTACAGGTCTGGTCCTTTCTTAAGCCTGTGACTGGACAGTGAAATGAGAAGCAGCAGACTGTGCTCACCTATCTGTCACTCTGCTCTCTCCTTCTGTCGGCATGCCCCTTACCATGCAGCACAACTAACTGGCTCCTTTGTGCTGCTTCTGCCTTTCTCTGAGCTCTACAGTACAGGGACCAGATCAGATGTATGTGCAAACACTACTTGCAGAAAAAAAAAAAATAAATTAATTGGGTAGGAATAAATACTAGGCTGTAGTAATTTGTGTCTCTTTCATATCTGCCGAGAGTTTAGTATGGTTATTTTCAAATGCGTGTTTGGTTATTATGAGTTGTAAGAAAGAGCCCATCAATCTGTTCCCTTAAGCTGGTGACATTAAAAAAAGAAGTATTAAAAAAAAAAAAAAAGAAAAGAAAAAAAAAAAAGCTTTTTAGTAATATTGCTCTAAAATTGTCCAATAATTGAGACTTTCTCAGTAGCAGGGTAATATATAATATGTTCTTTTCTTGACCAGAATCCACTACACAGAAAGATAATCACACAATCATGGCAATTACTCTGAAATATATTGATTTTAGCCAGTCAGTCATCTCATCTTTGTGTGTCCTGCTGCTTCTATTAACTTCTTTGTTCACCTGTCTTGTAAAGATTACCACAAGGGAGGATGTGAACGCCAAGCAAGCGACAAGCATCAAGAGTGACCTGGAGCCCGAAGCTTTCAGACCAAACCTCAGTGACCCTAGCCAGCTTCTACAAACTGACCAAATAGAAAAGGTGGGCTATTCTTATTTTAGTGGCACGTCGATTTGCTTCATCTTGCAGAGTTCTTTTGCAATTGAAATTGAACTTTAGGCACTGGGTTCTGTGTTGGGAGCATTCCAGTGTTTGCTTTCAAACCAAGTGTTCCTTAGGGTGTTGGCTCCAGTGTCCATCCAACCTGTTGCCTTCTCGTGGCATCCCCATTGTGGAACAGGTGACCTCCTGTGGAAAGGACAGGCGCCACAGGCCCATTGAACTACACTATCCTGATGAGCTAAATGCCTCCATGATTGGCTGGCTCTTGCTTTATCAAGAATTTGTGCTAAAAACTGTTCACTGCAGACAGTTTTAACTAGTAGAAGGGTCTACAGCATCTTCTCCCTCATGTCCTTCATCCTTGGCCATAGAGGTGCCCATCTCTCAACTCTTGCAGGAGAGTGGGATGTCAAGGGGCCTTCCTCACCAAGGCACCCCCCCTTTTTTTTAAATCTTTTCTCGGATCACCTAACTGGCACTGAAAGTGCAAGTACATATCAAAAACCCAAAAGTGATGCATTTAAACATGCCCAGGGACATATTTTCTGATGAGACTTAACCAGTAATTATCTGTTGTGTGCTGCTAAGCAGCAGAGGACACTGACTGCTGGAAATCTCCTCTACAGATAGGTGGGAGATGGGATTGGTCCTCAGTTTTATTGGATCTGTATTCCTCCTTGCTTATTTGGTGAGGAGATCTACCTGCTATTCCCTGCCTACTCCTTGCAAAGGAACCTCTCGTGTACCTTCCCTATTGGCCTTGTTGATACTAGGGGATCTAACCTTGGTTCTCCAAAGGGGTACAGGGGCCACCGTTCCACACATTGGAATTGCTTCTGAACCAGAAAGCCAAAATAACATGTATTTAAAATTAAATCCTTTCCTTGCATTCCACTGATGGTCACAGGTCCCAACTTGCTCTTGGTACTGCTTGCTACAAACAGACATTGGTAACAAAGTGCAGCTCTAATTAGTGTATATATACATCACTGAATAATATTATAATCCAACGTGTAAATAAACAAAATCATACAAAATACTGTTAACAGTCCCCCAGGTGAAGTAATTTCAAATAAATATTCTTCAAAGCGCAAAGTTTTTTTTTATTCTGGAAGAGACCCCTTTAAGGGCAAAATTAAATCTTCACCATGAACCAATGCAGGAAAGGTAAACCAAAGAGGAGCCCCACTCAAGTGCACCTTCACCATTAGGTCCAAAACACGCTTACAGAACACTTTGACTTCCATATAAGAAGTCAAAGTAGGCCTGTACATATGTATATGTGGATGATCTCTTCCTGCATTGGCTTCCGTCACTCCAGAGTCATGGACTCCACCATTGTGATGAAAGGAAAGCCAGGAAACCACATAGTGTAAATCCATAAAACTCAAACAATTTATTAAGATAAAAATAAAACCTTTAGTACTTTAAACAGTTGGTCTCAGGATTGAGGCAGGCCACTTCTGGGTTTTGAGGTGCGTGATGACGTCACAAATGTCGGCTCCGCCCAAACTGAGACATGCTAGAAATAGAAGGGGTTCTCCTGAGATTTTTTTTTAATTTTATTTTTTGTTTGCCAGTGTCCAATCCTTCAATATAACTTTGTGTCTCTCCAATGATCTCCAGGAAAAAGGTTTTACTGTTATGGCAAAATCCTTATTTTGTCTGTATGGTTTAGGGAGATATTATAGAGAGACTATTTTTAGATTGAAACTATTTCCTTTATCTAACCTTAGAGCAATTTTTTCAATTAAAAAAAAAAAAAGTTATGTTCTAGTTATCATTTCTCCACTTGCGTTGTAAATTTGTTTTGTATGTGCATTGTAACCTGGATTTGACTGTTCCAACAGCTCACAAAGCACCTCCCACCTCGCACAATTGGCTACCCATGGACACTTGTGTACAGTACAGCAAAGCATGGGATGAGTCTGAAGACTCTGTACAGGACAATGCTGGGATTAGACACTCCTGTCCTCCTGGTGATTAAAGACAGTGATGCCCAGGTAACTCCCTATTTTCTCTTTTGACGATAGTATGGCTATGCACATCACAGTAGCAGGATCCCAGAACTTTCAATTCAGGTGCATGTATTGGCATAACCATATGCAGCCACTGTCCGTCACACATACTGTGAGCTGCACTGTGGGAGTTGCAGATTGTTAGTGGTGATGCCAGTGTAGTACCTTCTATTGCTCCTAGCCTCCTCCAAATCCCAAAATTACGTTTTTGTTATCTTGATCCAACTTCCTGTTAGAAGGTAGCTGCCTTCTGTCTCACTGTAGGAACTTTGCCATCCTCTCTTGCTCACTCCGGAGATGGACTAAAGACTATGGACTATGGGATTTGCACTGTGCATAGTGCAGGGCATACAATGACAACTAACGTGTACTGCTTGATCCAAACAAACAGAAGTGAAGGGGAATAGGAAAGGTTCAGGAGCTCACAGAGGACATTACAAGCAGACAGAAAAAACACCTTAAATAGGGATTCCGGCCTTAAATAAAAAACAAAAAAAAAAAAAATTAAAAGTCAGCAGCTACAAACACTGTAGCTGCTGACTTTAAATAAGTACTTACCTGTCCTGGGTGCCTGCGATGTCGGCCGCCTGGGGCCGACCCGTCCCTCGGCTCTTGGGTCCCGGCACCGCCATCCTAGGTAAGGGAAACAGGCAGTGGAGCCTTGCGGCTTCACTGCCAGTTTCCTACTGCGCACGCACAAGCGGCGCTGCGCTCTGTGAATGGCCCCGTGGTGTTCTGGGAACACACACAGTTCCCAGAAGACAACGGGGCTGCTCACCAAGGAGCAGAAGACGCCGTGGAAAAGGAAGAGGCAGATTAGGAAGACTGCCTAGCAACAAGGGTTTAGGTAAGTTTTAAAAAAAATTTTTTTTTTCAAATTTTTTTTTTTTTTTATATTTTTTTAGGATTTTTGGTGATTTTTTTTTTTTTCAGGGTGGCCCTCCAGTTTAAGAATCCATTTAATGAAAAATAGATTACAGAACCATTAGGTAGTTGACGTGTATGCATTATATTTGGAGAATACGGATATTGTTTAGTGTCACTTTAATTGTACCTATACTGTATATAGATTATTGTACTGAGGAACAATAACTATGCGGATTGGCAGGTCTGTTAGAGCTGATGCATGTGCATAGATATCCCACATACAGAAGGACCTAAACACTTTTTATTGTTTATTGCAACTAGTTACTTGTTGTGCATTAATTAAGGTGGTTCTAAAGGCTGAAGTTTTTTTTTACCTTAACCACTTCAATGCAAGGCATTTTCACCCCCTTCCTGCCCAGGCCAATTTTCAGCGCTGTAACATTTTGAATGACAATTGCGCGGTCATGCAACACTGTATGTCCCCTCCTGTGCGACCGGCGAGCCGGAGAATGAATTGGCCGGTGGGGGCTGTTTATAATAGAGAATAATGCAGACCAGATGGTCCCCAGGGGCCTCCATGACCTTTGGAGGCCAAGCGTGAGGATATGGCGTCAAGTCTGGCTTCGGCAGATGTAAACACTGCCGTTTCCTCGGCTGTGAAGCCGAGATCGTTTTTTTGTTTTTTTATTTCAGGCTTTCCAGCCTAGAGGCAAGATCTGGAGACCTATAGACCTGTAAAGAGGACCTGTCATGCCCTATGTTCCATAATCTCCTCTGTAACTCTAAACAGGTAACCTGTAAAAATCTATGGAGATTTTTAAGTACCGAAGTTTGGTGCCATTCCACAAGTGTGTACAATTTTAAAGCATGACATGTTGGGTATCATCTATTTATTTACTCATGGAACAGCATCTTTCACAATAAAAAAAAAAAAAATCGGGCTAACTTTAGTGTTTTTTTTTTTTTTTTAATTTAGGAAATTTCCTTAAACATTGCGTTTGAAAAATTGCTGCGCAAATGCAGTGTGACATAAAAAGTTGCAACAACCACCATTTTATTCCCTAGGGTCTCTCTCTCTTTCTCTCTCTTTCTCTCTCTCTCTATATATATCTATATCTATATATATATATATATATATATATATATATATATATATATATATATATATATATATATATATATATATATATATAATGTTTACCATAGAAGAAACACCTTGTGCCAAAGGTACGGTGAAGGACCCCTCAGGGTCGTTAATAGACAGATTAAAAAAGTATACATTTTTATTACAAAATGTCAATAGCATACATATAAGAACAATACATTTAAAGCATGAAAGCCATATTTAATACCCTGAATATTACAATTGTATAGTTAAGTCACTATCCTGATGCAGAAAGGAATGGCGGCGATCGCGTGTATATAATACCTTACATGTTACGGACTGAAAGTTCTTCAGAGGTTTTATGTTAATTCAGATCGCAATAGAATTTCTACAAAAGAAGGTATACAAGTAAATTTAACATTGATAATAGTTTGATCATATCAGTAATCATTCGGCTAAACAACACACATTGCAGTGCAAAAACATGACCTGTAACATGAACTAGTTTACTCACATGGCAAACATATGATATTGAGCATGTCTCTGAGGAGATTGGCCTGGTCAGGAATATTTGTTGATCATAAAGGCACACATCCCTTCAATCCACCAAGCAGACTAACCAAACGGAGGAACCGGGGCTTGCTTCACTGCAAGGACTCAAAAAATGGTGGGACCGAAATGTAGGCCAACCACCAACACTGGACCAGTACTGCTATATATAATATAAAAAATTATATATGTATCAGAATCGGGTGCTATGGAAAAGTATCCAAGAAACAATCAGGAATTGAGGCATGTGATTGCCCCTGCAACTCAAACAACATATCTGGTGCAGGGAGGCATATGCCTTACTTGGTAAAATAAAATATAATAAACCGACCTGGAGAGTGAAGTGTGCTCCTATGGCTGACCGCTCCCACAGCATCTAAAAGAGGCCTGGGGAGCGATTTAAATACACCTGTCAGAGGATCGATATCCAATCTTGAAATCAGCTGTTGCAGTGAGAGGGAGGGACAGTGCAAAGCCGTCACACGTTCCCTCACCTTGGAGTCCTCCAGCATCACGTCGCATGGTGCGACAACGTCCCATAACATAGAGCATGGCCACGTCACACATCATGACGCCCCCGACGCGAGTTTGGCAGTGTCAGCGAGATGGAACACAAACACAAGGAAGCCTGAGAAGGGCCTTCTCTGCCAGGAAGTGGGTGTCCCGAGCATTACCCATCCCACAAAGTGGAAGATTTCCCCTCTATTACTTTTCTGGGGACAGCCAAAATTTGTGATTTTCTTTTACTTTCACTTTGGTAATGGTAAAAAGGACAAATAGAGAGGGGGAATCTTCTTAATGGGAGTTCAGACAGCAATAGAAACTGACAAGCGTTCTAATCCATCTCCACTCTATCCAAAACTAAAAAAAGAGCTTTGCTTTTAGTTATACTTTAAGGTATAAAAAACCTTAACGCTTTATAACTACTTTCATTTTCACTAATGGGAAATGAAACCTCTGACCATAGATTTTATCTGGGACATCCTATAGGTGTTGGTGAAAGAAAGGGGCTCATCTCTGTCCTATGCCAACATCCACTGCATAATTTTGTATTTTAAAACAAGGTAATTCATATATAACGTAGAAGGCAATGTGATTATTTCTGTTTTTACAGATTTTTGGAGCATTAGCATCAGAGCCATTTAAAGTGAGTGATTGCTTCTATGGCACTGGGGAGACTTTCCTGTTTACATTTTGTCCTGACTTTCAGGTGAGTGGATTCTTCATAATAGGTCTGTCTATTGCTTGCTTTCCTGTTCTCTTATTTATGGTCTCCCAGGTGGACACGCTGCCTGGAATATAGACTCATTGCTCTCTATCAGAATACAGGAGAGCCCAGCAGTGAAGGTTTGTTTAGCCACTACTAATGAAATCCCAATTTTTGTTTTCCCTCTGAAGACAAATGGCTGTACCTCTTCTCCAGGGAAAACTCTGGAAACAAATGCAGAGACTAAGGGCTTCTGGGCAATAGCAGGCCTCTTCTTTGGATTGTAGAGTCGAAAAGAAGGGAAAGAAGCGCCACTAAGTGTAGTATTAGGTACAATTTATTATAGCCCCTATATTGGGTTACTCACAAGAGTTAGATATATTACAGGCTCTTTATCAAGGTAATCACTGTGGGGGGGGTCTGTCCCTATGCTCCTCGTGCGCTGAGTAGACTGGTTGTGTCACGCTGTGGGGAAACGGAGCTTGCGGGTGGGGGAAGTCCTATGAAGCCCTCTCACTGTTCCAGAATCCAAGATGGATCGCAGCATATCGCAGATAGTACGAGGGGTGCTGACGTCACAGGTCCCAGAAAGCTCAGTTTCCCCACAGCGTGAGACATCCAGTCTACTCGGCGCACGAGGAGCTTACGGACAGATCCCCCAGCGATTACCTTGATAAGGAGCCTGTATTATATCTACCTCTGGTGAGTAACCCAATATGGGGGCTATAATAAATTTTTTTTTTTTTTGACCTATGTTTGTGTGTTTGCCGTTGCGCCTACTACCCAGTGGGATTGTAGAGTCAGCAAAGGAGAAATGCTTTATAGATCTTTGCCTGTCATCTGCCAGGGAGGGTGAAGCCGCATTGCTTCTAGCATTGTTTCTAATTGGATGATATGACTTCAAAATTCCAAAATTTTATTTTCAATAATACTATTCTAACCAGTTTGCAGAAATCCCTTAAAAGAATGGTATACTACAACCCCAATTCCAAAACATGTAAAACCTACATAAAAACAGAATGCAACGATTTGCAAATCTCATAAACTTTTATTTTATTCACAATAGAAAATAGAAAACACATTGAATGTGTAAACTGAGAAAATTGACTATTTTAAGAAAAATAATAAGATAAACTTGAAATTAGTGGCAGCAAAAGTTTGAATGGGGCTAAGTTTACCATGGTTGTAGCATCCCGTCTTCTTTTACAACATGGGTGGGCAACCTTAAAGAGGTGGAGATCTACCTGAACAACATGGGAGAAGTCAAAGATCACTGGGCACAGTGTTGCCCTGTGTCACCTTCTCGCACCTGAATTAAACAAATAAGTGCCGTAACTACCGTGTCGCAATTGCATGGCAATCATAGGTTTAAATCAGGTGGTGAGGAGGCAACATTTCACTTCCTGTTAAACACACTCGGGTTGCTTTTCAGAGTATCAGCAGTGCCTCCTGCACTTGTGAATGCGCTCTTAGTTGAATGCAACAGTGGCAGCCTTAGGGATTGGTCACACATAAAGTTAGGGGGTGGTAAAACGTTTGCGGTTAAGTCACAGTTTTACCACCCCCAATCCCTACCCCCTTTAGTTGCTGAGGCAGCAGCCAAAGGTGTACACATGCCGCAGCAGGAATTAAAACCCCTGTTGCTTCTGGTGGGTGCTACCATTTGCCAATCAGGACCCATTCAAGTAAATGGGGCCACTCTGCCAGTGCCCCTCATATGCATGCTTCTGCAGGGTCCAAGGGGTTAAAGCACAAGGTTGCACAGCACTTGCTGCGTGGCCTCATTCACTTGAATGGGTCATGCTTGACAGGTGCTACACCCACCAACCATGACAGGGTGTTTAACTTCTGCTGAGGCTGTGATATGTGTACACCCCTGGCCACTGCAGCTAAATGGGGTGTGGTGGTGATAAAAACACATCTTAACTATGGTGTTTACCACCCCCCAAACTGCAAATGTAAATAAGCTTTACTGTTCTCAGCCCCCTAATAAGGCTGCTTTCACACTGATGTGCTGCGGTTTACAGGCACAGCGGGTGCAGCGCAGTGCATCTGCGACTTTCCTGACTTGGCTGCGCTTAGCTATAGACTTCTATTATATCCTGCAGGTGTGGTACACTTTCTGAAAGCGCACCAAAACTCCTGCATTCAGGAGTTTTGGTGTAGTTTCAGAAAATGCATCAAACCTGCAGGATATAATAGAATTCTATGGCTAAGCGCAGCAAACCCGCAAAAAAACTGCAGGTACTCTGAACTGCACCCACAGTGCGGGTAAACCACAGCATATCGGTGTGAAAGCAGCCCTATACTATTATGCCTAGTTTATTGCTTCACACTGGCCTGAAGATCTCTTCTTTCCTGCTGCTGGCACCAGTTTGGAGACCACTAGCCAGGATAAGAGGTGGAGTGCAGTTGGTATTACTCTGCATGGGACAGGAGCCAGCACTACAGAGGAGGCAGTAGCTTATGTGGCTCATGCTCCCTACTACAGCTCCAACTTTGCAAGTACTCCCTCTGCATTGCACTCTGATGCTCTAGAACGGCCGGTCAGCAAGCCCAGACCGCAATCTACCAGTTACCTAACCGCAATCTACTGGTTGATCATGATCTACAGGCTGAGGAGACCAGTTTCTGGAGTTTTGAGAGGGGAATGTTGTCCCATTTTAGCCTGATATAGGATTCAAACCACTAAACAGTCCTGGGTGGTCTTTACTGTGTTTTTATGTTTCAAGATGCGCTAAGCAGTTTAGTTGGTGAAAGGTCTGGACTACAGGTGGGCAGTTAAGCACCCAGACTACTACAAAGCCATGCTGTTGTCATAGATGCAGTATGCAGGTTAACATGGTCTTGCTGAAATATGCAAGGCCTTCTTTGAAAAACATGTCATCTAGATGGGAGGATATGGTGCTCTAAAACCTGGATATATCTTTCAGCATTGATGGTGCTTTTCCTGATGGGCAAGATGCCCATTCCATGCACACTAATGTACTCCCATGCCATCAGAGATGCAGACTTTTTAACAGAGTGCTAATAATAAGTTGTAAGGTCCCTCTCCTTTTAAGTATGGAGAATGCAGCACCCATGGTTGCCAAAAAGAATGTCAAATTTCAATTAGTCTGACCACAGAACAGTTTCCCACTTTGCAACAGACCATTTAAATGAGCATCATGTTCAGCTAGGGCTTCTTTTTTCCATGATAGAGCTTTACCTTGCATTTTTGGTTGGCATGGCGAACGGTGTTCACAGACAGTGATTTTTGGAAGTATTCCTGAGCCCATAAAGTGATGTCGATAACGCAATCATGCCTGTTTTTTATGCAGTGCCATCTGAGGGCCCTGAAGATCATGGGCATTCAATATTGTGTTTCTGCCTTGTCCCTTGTGCACAAAAATTTCTCCAGATTCTCATAATCTTCTGATGATGACATGTCCTGCATATAATGATATATTTAAAGCCTTTGGAATTTTATATTAAGGAACATTATTCTGAAATTATTCAACAATTTTTTGGATGAAAATTGGTGAGCCTCTACCCATTTTTACTTCTGAGACACTCTAATGCCGCGTACACACGATCGGAATTTCCGGGGAAAAAAAGGTAGATTTTTTCCAAAGGATGTTGGCTCAAACTTGTCTTGCATACACACGGGCACACAAATGTCGTCGGAAATTCCGAACGTGGGAACGCGGTGACGTACAAGACGTAGGACAAGCCGAGAAAAAGGAAGTTCAATAGCCAGTGTGGCTCCTTCTGCTTGATTCCGAGCATGCGTGAGCTTTTGTGTGACGGACTTGTGTACACATGATCGGACTTTCCGACAACAAGTGAAGTTGGCGGAAAATTTGAGAACCTGCTATCAAACATTGGTGTGTGGAAATTCCAACAGCAAATGTTCGATGGAGCATACACACGGTCTGACTTTCCAACAACAAGCTCACATCGAACATTTCCCGTTGGAAAGTCTGACCGTGTGTATGCAGCATTGCTCTCTCTAAGATGCTCTTTTTATACTCAATCATGTTACTGACCTGTTGCCAATTAACCTAATTAATTGAAAAATGTTCTCCCACCTCTTCCTTGTTGGTAGCACTTACTTTGCCAGCTTTTTGTTGCGCTGTCCCAACTTTTTTGAGACGTGTTGCTGGCATCAATTTTAAATTTACCTTATTTTTTTCTTAACATTGTATATTTTCTTAGTTTAAACATTTGATATGATTTCTATTGTGAATAAAATATGGATTTATGAGATTTGCAAATCATTGTATTCTGTTATGTAGATTTTACACAGTGCCCCAACTTTTTTGAAATTAGGGTTGTCTATAAGTTTGTAGACACCTAACAACCACATTATGCACTTGTTGCACATTCCAAAACTGAGCATTGATAAATGCCTTCCCACCCTGTGCTGTTATATCAGCCTCCATTGTTCTGGGCAGATTTTCCTCAAGATTTTGGAATGTATCTGTGGGAACTTGTACCCATTCCAACAAAAGTGCATTTATAATGTTGGAGTCAGATGTTGAGCAAGAAAACTAAGGGGTTGATTAACTAAATGCAAATCTACTGTGCACTTGGAAGTGCAGTCGTTGTAGATCTGAGGGGAAGATCTGAAATGAGGATAAGCTCTGCTGATTTCTATCATGTAATCATGTACAAGCAAAAATGCTTTTTTTTTTTTTTTTAATTTTCCTTGCATGTACCCCTCGGATCTACAGCGACTGCACTCCTAAGTGCACTTGTAGTGCAAAGTGTATTTGCCTTTAGTAAAAAAAAAAACCCCGTGTTCCAATTCAACCCAAAAGTGTTCAGTTGTGTTAAGGTCAGGGCTCTCTACTTGATTTTCTCCATGTCAAGGTGAGTGGAACACTGAACGCTTCAGATTCAGTTGGTACTTTGCAAGGTAGATTTCATTGCAGTGATGTTATAAGAAGCATATAAGATGCTTTAGTCTGCCAGGCTTCACCCATAACTGAAATTTCACATGGGGTGGACTGAGCCTTTAAGAAGTAAACTGTACAATACTAGAGTAGGGAGAAGAGAAAACACTCCCTTCTCTATGTTAAAAACGTAGACAAAAAAAAGTTCAAAGTGGGCTTTAAAATTCTAAAATGAATCCATCTAATGAGAAGATTGAACAAAGAACTATAACAAGATGAACATATGAAACCGAAGATAGATCATTTTGTGACTAAACCTACTTCAAAAACCCCAAGAGTCCTTTGAACTCAAGTCCTGTTTTGGGAAAAGGTGGAGCATAAACATACCCCAGATAATTGGACACAGTTACCTCTCATTGGTGCCCCCATTGCACTGACCTTCTTTAACGTCAGTGTTTGCATACCCTTGGACGCAGTGACTAAAGATTTTATTAGTATATGTAGAGATCTGTTGGTACCTGTTTTCTGCATTCAATGGGTTAGTTGTGATCTGTTTCTTTAACACAACCAAAAATTCCCAGTTGAGTTGATTTGATTGCTGCTTCATTGCCTTTTTATCCTGTTCCACATACTGGGAAAGAATTGAGAGAATTGGATTGTAATGCCCAATGGCTTTCCAGCTGTTCATCAGAATTTTGATTGAAGTAGTCAGCAGGAAAAAGTCTGATCCCAGTTGTGATTTCCTAACCCTCATTTCGAGAGAGACAGCTGGAATGTTATGGACAACTAGCGGTAACACAGATGGTTTTTGACACCTCCACATTTGCTACTTCAGCCCTCTTATTTCATAACACATTTGCACGTAGTCTGTTGTTTGCTACTTATCCTGGGTTATTTATTTCTGCTCAATACACAGACATTGGCTCCATGATGGGCTGTTTGGAGAATATATGGCTTCATCAGCACACTTAATCAGCCATGATTAGCCCTGGTGATTACAACCTGTATAAATTAGGTCTTAATTAGAACACATTTAGGTTTACAGTGCCTAATCAAAATGGGAAACCCCATCTCTTCTTGACATGTTTATACAGCCTAACTTAAGAAGTCTAGGGATTTTATGCCTTCTGTTTATTTTCTGCAAATTAATGCTTTAACCTCTTGCAGACCATGCAATGCATATATGTGGGGCCAGGAAAGGTGGGCTTTAATGCCCAGCCACGGTACAGATACATTCATGGAGGCATGAGGTTTGTTTGCTTGGAACGCGTTTACTGCATGCTCTCAGCACACTGACAAAGCTGTTGCTGATAATTCTTGGTCAAGGCTTTTGATCAGAACTCAGAAGCATGGACTCCCAATTGGCTCCCACAAAGGTCACATGATGCAGATACTGCACTGCCACCCAGGCATTAAAGCCGTTTAAAGGGCAACTGAGAAGTGGCATTGAGGACTTAAAACCCCACACAAAATAGATCCTCGTGAGAGAATGGTGCTGGTCCTCTCATCAGAACGGCAAATCCACCGGTAATCATAAACAAGTATACAAAATCAAAGCTCTGTCTATTACAACTAAATACAGTGTGTGCTAAACATACAATTCATGCATAATCGGTGCCCCAGTTCAAATTCTTTATGGTACACCAACATATTAATGGTGCAATCTTTAGTGGTGCTGTGCCATCTCCTATTCATGCAGAAAACTCTGTGCTCTGCTCCCTTCCTGTGTTCCCACACTCTCACCTACAGCTGTGGACTCTTACATGTAAAATAAGAGTCCTATACGCTTGGATTGCTGGGACCTGTATTCCTTCTATGTAATCGCTTCTTCAAGGTAGCAGCACGGTTCAAATATTGATGTACTTTTGCCCTTGAAAAGGTAAATGGGCCTTAAAGGGGAAGACTTTCTTTTTGAAGAAGTTGCTGTTTGTTTCACCTTTCTTCTCACACTGATTTCTGAATGGGAAGGTTTGCACTCATCAGAGAAGTCACCAGGTGCCTATGATGGGCTGGCTTTCTCTCATTCTATGGCTTATTTATTACACTTGAACTTCTCTCTCTGGGCAGGGGGCTGAGGGTGTGTGGATGGAGAACCTCTCTCGCGGCAGTGGGGAGGGGGGGTCACTGAGTCTTTGCCCCAGGTGAAAGAATGTCTCGCCACTGACAGTGCCCATATCACTAGGATAACAAAATGCAAACACAGCCATCCTGTGAAAAGTTGAATACTTATCTGGCAGATATAGAGTTAAACGTTTGCTCTTTGGTGGAGCCACAAGCATGGTCTAGAAGTGTCAAAAGGTATGTCCTTCACTGGGCGCCATGGATCCTCCCACTGACTACTACCTCCATTACAGGACTCAGTGGAGAGTAGGAGGAACCATGACACCCAGTGGGGGGGACTCGGACGTATAGGATGACCATGGTAAAGGTAGCTCTGCCTGACAGTGATGATTGTACATGTAGCCTGCCAGAAAGAGCACACTGATATACTAGTGCAGTAATACTTCAGTAATCATGAATATTTAACCTTGTAATCTTTACTCACATTCCAGTAGATGGAAAATAAGAGCAAGACCGCTTCCTGTTTTTCAGTCTCCTTTTATTAGCAATGTAAAATAGTCTATCTCTTTGAACTTTGTACGCTATTATTATGTGAACTAAATCTTCTTGTGACCATAGGAATTATAGTGAACATATATCACATGACATGATTGGTAGTTCTTGGAACATATGACTGTATAATAGGAGGGGAGGCATTCAGCTTATAAATGTTTTCTTTTGTTCTCTAGGTGTTTAAATGGACAGGAGATAATATGTTCTTTATCAAAGGTGATATGGACTCACTAGCATTCGGTGGAGGAGGGTAAGTGTCTTTGTACTGTACCAATAATGTGCTACAATCCTCTTTATGGGATTATCATTTTTGTGTAAATTCATATTTTCAGAAAAAATGAAAAGGTAAACCTATACTCTACACCCGCCTCACCCCCCATTCCCTGCAGCACTTACCTTCTTTGGGTGATTAGCTGTCAGTGCCCACAAAGGCAATATAGCAGTCTGGGGATTTTAAAAAAAAACTGCATTTCTCCACATTCTTTGTAGGACTTCCAGAACGGTTCAGAGACGTTTGGATTAGTCAAAGCGGTCACATGCTGGCGCTGACCAATCAGGTTCTCTGATCCATCCCAGAAGCCCCACAGAAAGAGGGGGAAGAAGGGTAGGGATTTCAGATCCCCGGATCATAACACCTGGTGCGTGGACACTGGCAGCTCATCACCCATGAAGGCAAGTTGGAAGGGGAGCTTACCTCTTAAAGACTAAGTTCACATTTTGAACAAAAAAAATAAATTTTTTTTTTTTAAGTAAAAAAGGGGCTTTTTAAAAGCAGCCTGCAGAGCATTGTACCTTCATTCTGCTGATCCCAGGCTCCTGCAGACTCTTAGCATAGCTGTCTTCCCATCCCTCATATGGGCAGACAGTTACTTGAGAGCCGGAAAAAAAATCAATGAACTACCAGAGTACTCACCAGGAAACGGTGAATGAATGATGTGGGGCTCTGCGCAACAACGGGTGCAGGGAGAAGATCCCTTACCCACTGTCACAGGAAGGGGTGGGAATCGGAGGTGCGGGGTGCAGATGCTTGATCATGTTACATGTTCCAAAGGTGAATTTATCCTTTAATCTAAAATGTAGTTGTATATTCGCTAAATTATATTTTTAAGCTTTACAGATGGGGGGGGGGGGGTAGAGTCAAATCCGTACAGCGGGGGTCGACAACCCATCGGTTGCGGTCCACCTGTCGACTGCCTGCAGGTCCCCTCTCTCCCTCTCCCTCCAGCCTCCTCTGTCTCTGTGATCAGCGGAGACCTGCGTTCTGAGCGTAAAACGCACTCCCGACCCCTGCATTCTGAGCGTAAAGAGCACTCCCGACCCCTGCATTCTGAGCGTAAAGAGCACTCCCGACCCCTGCATTCTGAGCGTAAAGAGCACTCCCGACCCTGCATTCTTAGCGTAAAGAGCACTCCCGACCCCTGCATTCTTAGCGTAAAGAGCACTCCTGACCCCTGCATTCTGAGCGTAAAGAGCACTCCCGACCCCTGCATTCTGAGCATAAAGAGCACTCCCGACCCCTGCATTCTGAGCGTAAAGAGCACTCCCGACCCCTGCATTCTGAGCGTAAAGAGCACTCCCGACCCCTGCATTCTGAGCGTAAAGAGCACTCCCGACCCCTGCATTCTGAGCGTAAAGAGCACTCCCGACCCCTGCATTCTGAGCGTAAAGAGCACTTCCGACCCCTGCATTCTGAGCGTAAAGAGCACTCCTGACCCCTGCATTCTGAGCGTAAAGAGCACTCCCGACCCCTGCATTCTGAGCGTAAAGAGCACTCCCGACCCCTGCATTCTGAGCGTAAAGAGCACTCCCGACCCCTGCATTCTGAGCGTAAAGAGCACTCCCGACCCCTGCATTCTGAGCGTAAAGAGCACTCCCGACCCCTGCATTCTGAGCGTAAAGAGCACTCCCGACCCCTGCATTCTGAGCGTAAAGAGCACTCCCGACCCCTGCATTCTGAGCGTAAAGAGCACTCCCGACCCCTGCATTCTGAGCGTAAAGAGCACTCCCGACCCCTGCATTCTGAGCGTAAAGAGCACTCCCGACCCCTGCATTCTGAGCGTAAAGAGCACTCCCGACCCCTGCATTCTGAGCGTAAAGAGCACTCCCGACCCCTGCATTCTGAGCGTAAAGAGCACTCCCGACCCCTGCATTCTGAGCGTAAAGAGCTCTCCCGACCCCTGCATTCTGAGCGTAAAGAGCACTCCCGACCCCTGCATTCTGAGCGTAAAGAGCACTCCTAAACCCGTCACTCTTGTAGTAATAATTTTATTTTAGTTCTGAGTAAAAATATTTTATCAAAAAATTAAACAAAAGGTCGGGCTTGCTTTTTTTTTTTTTTTTTTTTTTTTTTGTGGGGGGTGAACTTTGACTTCATTGGTGGTGTTCAAGTAAATCTCCGTCTCTCAAGCGTTCCCTGCCCCTGCTGTACAAGTTTAAATGGACTAATAACCTAAACTCAAGAAGTAATCCTTGGTTATTTAGTTACTCTCTGAATGTAAATGCATTTGAGATGGCTATATATTTTGTAAAATGCTCAAATTGGCATCCATCTGGGACCAAGTCATATGATCAGTGCCAAGGCATTGCTCACTTAGGGTCTGTTAAGGTAGTCACTGGATTTGCAATCCACTTTTTTGGCACAGACCAACCTCTGTGCCTGCCACACGCATACCGGCACACACGTACATAGACTGAAACTAGTCTGATAAGGTGCCCAATAACCTACCTCCATGTTTTGGAATATGGAAATAAACTGAAGTACCCAGTGGTAATGCATGTGGATAACATACAAACATTATGCAGGTATTGTGTCCCTGGTTGGGTTTGAAACCATGATCCTTGCAGTGCAAGGCCAAAGTGCTAACAACTGTGCAACCTGCTGTAAAATGATGGGTACTAAAAAAAATTTGCATTTAAAATTTCATGTTTGCATATAATTCCCATGGATAGCCATGAAGTTGAGTTAAAAAATAAACTAAGAACAAAGTGTGTATTTTGTGTGATGCCCTAGTACCTAGCTGACAAGTGACTGTACTTGTCTCATACATGTAGATATTTTAGTGCTTGTTTAATATTTGTAGTTGTATATATGACCACATTCTACTTGCATGAACAAGAATGTAAAAAAATAAATAAAAATCTGGTCCATTCTGAAAAGTAAATTGTAGTATCGGTTTGAGGCCTCTAGATGGCGATGTGCCCTTTCTAACTGAAAGCAGACAAGCCAAATAATCTTACTATAGCGCTATAGCAGTTAAGCAGGGACTCCGCATACCATTTATGTGAAAGGAAGTGTAAACTTGTCTTTGCATGCTTGTTCCTGCAGCCAAGTGTCAAAGACTTCGCCTAACAGGCTTTTAGGACTTGCTTGTGCAGTTTCAGCTTTTATTAAAGCAGCACTTATAGCAAGCTTCTGCAAAGCTTTCCACAAGCAGTGTTAAGCCTCCACAAGCACCATTCAGCTCCCGTTTGAGAAGGTTAAACACAGACCCTAGTTGGAGCGATATCACTTTAAACAAGTTGCTAGAAGGTTCCTTCACTAATTGTAGTTTGTGAAACGCCCGCTAGCTACTTGTTTAACCACTTCAGCCCCAGAAGGATTTAGCCCTTAATGACCAGGTCAGGCACTGCGTCGCTTTAACCGACAATTGTGCAGTCATGCAACGTTATACCCAAACAAAATTCATGTCCTTTTTTTCCCACAAATAGAGCTTTCTTTTGGTGGTATTTGATCACCTCTGCGGTTTTTATTTTTTGCGCTATAAACAAAAAAATATTTTTTACTTTTTTGCTATGATATCCCCCCAAAAAATGTAAAAAATGTCTTCATCAGTTTAGGCCAATAAAAAAAAAATCGCAATAAGTGTATATTGATTGGTTTGCACAAAAGTTCTAGCGTCTACAAAATAGGGGATATATTTATGGCATTTTAATTTTTTTTTAATTTGTTTTACTAGTAATGGCGGTGATCAGCAATTTTTTTTTTTTTTTTTTGCGGGGGTTGTGGCGGACAGATCGGACACTTTTGACACTTTTTTGGGACCAGTGACATTTATACAGCGATCAGTGCTAAAAATAGCCACTGATTACTGTATAAATGACACTGGCAGGGAAGGGGTTAACACTA
The DNA here is from genome assembly GCF_042186555.1 of Aquarana catesbeiana. NCBI lineage: Eukaryota > Metazoa > Chordata > Amphibia > Anura > Ranidae > Aquarana > Aquarana catesbeiana. Next base: position 587,131,114 of record NC_133328.1, read on the forward strand.
GGGGGCAATCAAGGGGTTAAGTGTTCCCTAGGAAGGTGTTTCTAAGATGTTTCTAAATGTGCGGGGAGGGGACTGACAGGGAGTGGAGAAATCGCTGTTCCTGATCACTAGGAACAGACTATCTCTCTCTGCTCACCTGACAGGATAGGGATCTGTCTGTGTACATTGACAGATCCCCGTTATGGCTCTCTGTGGAGCGATCGCGGGTGGGTGGCGGACATTGCAGCCACAGGCATCGGCATCACGCCGCGGGTTGTGCACCTGCCATTGCTCTTAAAGCGGCTGTTGTACACCTTCGAATGACGGCGGCTGGTCAGCAAGCGGTTAAGGCATAGATACTATTCCCACCAACAGGGGAAACCAGTCGGTGAACTGCTAATGTTGTCCAAGTCAGAAGGTCCACTTCCTTTATCCTAAAGTGACATTAAATTATATCCTTTAGACCCCGTTCACAACTGAGCAATTTTCTGCTTGAAGTTTGTAGCTCTAAAATGCTCAACAAGCCAAATCCCATTCATTTCAATGGTCCCTGTTCTGAGCATTTTGTCGCCTGAAGCAAAATGTCTGTCACTCAAAAAAAAGTACATGCGCTTCTTTTTGGCAAATTACAAGCGTTTTTGGCCCTATAAGCTTTAATAGAAATGCCTGACTTGAGCGTTTTGTCACTCGTTTTCTGCTCAAACAGCAGCTCTCCACCCCTAATTTCCTCTCCATCTCCTCCCCCTAGTGCTTTCTATTGGCTAAACAAAAACGCCTTAAGCTGTGTAACACTTGTAATACGCTTCTAAAACGCTTTAAAAACACTTTATGAAAATACGCCCGAAAAACACCAGTAAATTGCTACACCCAGGTGTGAATGGAGCCTAAAAATAATTCATACACATCCACTACTTTATGATCATTTAAACTATTTTTAATGAAATTGTTAGTGTTTTTCTGCCTCCTTGTAACATTCTCCATGAGCTCCCAAACCATTCCTTTCCACTGCTCTATACACACTACAAATTCCATCCCAGGGAGGGAGCAAGAGAGAGGAAGGCTACAATCCTACATAGAGTAGGACTATGGAGAACAAATGTAGCCACTCTCCAATAAGTCAGATCACCACAGCAAGAAAAAGGAATGTCAAGATTTAGAGGAGGTTGAGAGCCATAGAATACATACCTGAAATGAATTTTTCATTTTTTTTTTTTTTTAACTATTCTATAATCTACTGCAGTGAGTTTGCACAGAGCTTCTCACATATGCAGTGAGTGTCTGCTTCCTGAGGCATTTCTCTGTTTAGTCTATCAGCAGTTAGATTTAAATTTCCAAATCAGGTTTAAATCTGGTGGCTGTGAAAAACTTCTTAGTACTGACACTTAAAGCAGAACTAAAACCTCCTATGCTTTACTGCCAAGGAAGATGCCATCTTGGCCCTGTTTGAATTGCAACTGCTATGGTGCTGCACATGTAATCCGTTATGACACCAGCCATTTATTGGCTTGACAGTTCAGTGGAGGGCACAAGTAGCTGTGACAGGTAATGTACATGGGATACCTGAAATGTCACCATTTTGAGATAAAGTCAAACCGGTGGATTTAGTTCTGCATTAAATAAATGAGGTTTTCATTATGTGAGACAGCTAGGATCCTGAAGTGGATGTATTTGAAGACCTCCTGGATTACAAACAGGTTAGCAAAACTGTCTGTTAAGCAGGCAGGTAAGGGTACAATTCCATGAGAAATGGGAAACCAATATGGTGATATGTTGACAATTCAATCCATAATGTCACTTTAAAGAAAAAGGGGCAGATTTTTGCAGCTCCTCTAAAAAAGGTGTTGCGTAACCTATTGCGCACATGTTAAAAAAAAAAAAAACAGGTGAGGACGCCAACATCTAGGTGTAGAGGATTTATTAAAAAAGGAGCAAAAAGGGTTAAATGCACTCACTGCAGAAGGAGAATAGCTGCATAATCTAAGTGAAGACACAGGGTAGTGCAGAGCTTGACAGGAATGCGGTTGGAAGGACAGAGCTGTGCCAGGAAGCTGCTGGTATATGGCCAAAGCTGTTATCCAGTGTGGAAAGCAAGCAGGCTCACATGTGACTTGGAAGTCTCTGGGGTAACTCAGCCAGCCGCTCCGGGCTCTGTTCCACTTTGGCTGCTGTCGGGGAAGGTTCTATTCCAAGCTGAAAATACCTGTGACAAAAGTGCCCCTTCCTGTGTTTTATTGTCGGGGAGGGTTGTGACGTCCCACATCACGTAGGGGGCGTGGCTACACGTTTCGGGACCATCAGGCTTTTTATTTGATAAAAGGGTAGAGTCTGCCCTTAAACTCATAGCAGTGCTCCCCTATGTGACATCACAGCCGAACCCTTCCGACCGCAGCTGAAGTGGAGCTGAGCCCTGCGTGGGCAGCCGAGTTACCCAGGAAGCTTCCTAGCCACATCTGAGCCTGCTTGCATTCCACGCCGGATGACCGCTTCAACCATATACCATCAGCTTCCTGGCATAGCTCTGCACCTTTCAGCCTCATTCCTGCCAAACTCTGCGCTAACCCCAGGCTCCACAGATGGCTTGCCCATGCATGAGGAGAACAACTGCATATCGAGTGCATTTTAATCCTTTTTTACACCTTTTTTTTTTTTTTTCAATATATCCTCTACACATAGATGTTGGCGCCCTCTCCTGTTTTCTTTAGGGGTACAATTCCAGGTTTTGTTAGTATTGACTGAAGTATACTTTTTTTTTAAGGTTTGTAGCAGAAAAAAGTGCTCGTTTTTAGATGCGGTGAGGGTGGATAAAGAACAGATGTAGTCTGTTCTAAAATAGACTCTGTAAGTCAGAATTTCATCTGAATATCGCTCCAGTTGTTTGTGTGGGAAGATGTAGCCTTAAAATGAGCTGTTTTAGCATTACTGTTGTGAAAAAAAACCCTTGTAAAAGAGTTATAATACTTACCTGGCCCACTACCCATGTCTCTGATCTTCATTCTCTCACAGAGATCTTGGTTGAAGAATATTTGGCATCCAGCAAACCACTGAGTGCCTGTGACCTCCCCCATATTGAGTTTTGTGGTTCCACCTGCTGGCCTGCAGGAACACCGCATAGATGTAGCAGCCGGTGTTTGGAACTGCAGTGGCTGACGCAGGTATCCAAGACCAGCAGAAGTGTTGGATGCTGAAGGTTCCTCATTTGGAGCCCCTGCAAAAGAGCCAAAATCGGAGATGTGGGTGGCTGGACTAACAAATATCTTTCCCTTTTACAGGGTGCTAGATAAAAACTTTTTTTTTTTTTTTACTTTTTTGGTGACATAGTTGCTTTAAGGGTAAAACTTCGGGAAATTTCTTTATAATTTTGTGTTTTTAATTATGACCACCTGAATTTTAAGGGTCACTTACTTTTGTCTCCTTGTTCTTTCAGAGGAGAGTTTGCGCTGTGGCTGGACGGAGATCTCTACCATGGGAGAAGTCACTCGTGTAAAACCTTTGAAAATACTATACTTTCTAAGAAAGAAGATTTCATTGTCCAAGACATTGAAATTTGGGCATTCGAGTAAATATGTAAATAGAGCACAGAATTATCTCCTCAACCCTGTACAGAAGAGAGGAGGAGAGACTCCATGTACTGCGGCTTACTAATATATACCCTTTTAATATATTTGTATTTTTGTTAATATTTAACCATAGTAATTTTTTATTTTTTTCGGTAGTTATATCTATTTTCTGACATGAATATTGGGTGAAGCTGTAACTGTACGTTTTTGATGACTGTCGTAACTCTGTCACTTTCTCTGTCACCGGCTCAAGTCTAGAAGGCTGTAGAAGGACACATATCACAAGCAGACTGCAGATATCTTCATGTGGTCAGCTGTGAGGTTATAACAGCTGTTGTATTGTTTTAAACCTTCCCCCAGAAAGGTATTTTTTAGGAGCCAGGGTTTACCGACTTACAGGATACCTCCACTCAGAAGGTATATTTTAGTCGTAGGTGGGCACTTATTTGTTGAATTATCCACCTTCTTTGATCTCAGTGACTCCAGTAACAAGACCTGCCAATTATATTCAATATGGCCAAACTTTCCTCGTTAACAACCCATTGAAGTTGTCATCCTCCCACTGTGTTATTGTCCAGTTTATTTCATAATATATAGTGGAGAAACTTGCAAAGGAGCATGAAACCCTAGCTTGGCTTTTCAAGGGTCTTTCATTAAAACAACCCCAGGTATTAAACTCTGACTCATTATCCCAGGAATGTTTTTACCTCTTTTTTTGGTTTTATAAGCTAGGAGCTGCAATGTCAGATGTTTCGCTTGCCTGCAGGTGAATCCGAGAACACTACTTACCTGTTCAATAATAAAAGTATTTTAGGAGCTTTGTAACAGTATCCAGATGTTTACAAGTAAGTTTCAGGAAGCATGGGGGTTCTTATTAATCTGGTGGTAGGATTGTTTCAGAGGGAACTTGCTTTACGGCAGGTAATGTTGAGAATATGCTTTCGTTGGTTGTTTTATGTAGATATACCTTTTCAAAGGAAAGCTATAGGGAGATAAACCTGGGAGAGGGCTGTAATTGCTGCCCTCCTGGAAATGACAGCTGTCTGCCCTTTATTTTTTTTTCATGCTGGTGGCTTTAATCCTTCCTGTGGTGCTGACTCAGAGCAAGTTTGCAGATTAGGAATGTAAGCATGAAGTAAGATCTCCTGACCTGCCTACTTGCTCTGAGTGTGTGTCTTAAAGTTTCAAATCCATTAATTTTAACATGATGGCCAGGAAACTAGCATTTTCAGAATAAGTGGAGCAATGGCAGCCTCGTATTACCCAATATAGGTTAACTTTGTTCATTTAGGGCAAAGTAAAAAATCTCTTCTGGTAGACCACCCTCTGTTGTTGGTACTAACAAATTCTGTGTTCCCTTGTCACCTAATTTCCAAGCTAGAGCCCACATATGGGGCACAAAGTAATCTTCCTCCCATGATGCAGTGCTCATTACCCGAACAGCAAGGTTCTAGGCACAAACATTTGATATGGTGGGTTTCTTAGGCCTGATTCACACCTATGCATTTTTAGTTCTTTTTGCATTTTGCAGATTTGCACTACGGTCCATCTAACATGGTTTTCTATGGAACATGTTGTGTAGTGCAAATCTGCAAAATGTAAAAAGCACTGGAAATGCATATGTGTGAATCAGGCCTTAGACCTATATCCTTAGTCCTTTGGCCCATGTGAGCTCAGACAATAAGCTCACACAGATCATTTTACTAAGACTCTAGGCAGTAGGATCGAGGTTGGATATCAAGAGAAAGACACAAGGGGGTGCCAACTAAGTGCAATAGTCAATTTTTAATTGAACAAAATGAACAGCCAAATGCAAACTCACAAGGATAAAAATGGAGAAAGCTTATCTGCCTGCATATGGGTGTAACTTGGCTGTTTCGCCTTAATGTAGCAGCTGACAGTGTGCGTGTCAAAGAGGAAGCTGGTTCTGCTGATCCCGGAAGTAGGAAGAACCTCTCTGGAGGGCAGTAGCCAGATGCGATGTCATGCAGCGGACTGGCCGGTTGCTGTGGTTTGGTTTGAGAAAGGAGCCAATAGTAGAAACACGTTACCATAGCAAGAGGCTGGCCGGCCGACATGACGTTGCATCTGGCTCCTGCACTCCAGGGTGGTTCTTCCTACTTCCGGGATCGGCAGAACCGGCTTCCCCATTGACAAAGCTGTCAGCTGCAACATTTAGGCGGACCAACCACATTACACCCATATGGTTGTAGATGAGCTTCCTCTATTTTTATACTTGTGAGTTTGCATTTGGCTAATCATTTTATCCAATTAAATGCACACTAATATTGCACTTAGTTGGCGCCCCCTGGTCTTTTCTTTTGTGTTTCTAGAGATTTGTTTACTGTCTGAGGAGGAGCTGCCCACTGAAGCAATATTAATGGCAATTTATGGAACTTTATGAACTTGAGATACAGAATAAATTGATCTGTATACTTTTGGATATATTTTTAGACTCCCCCCTGTATATGTGGACAGTCTCTATAATCCCTTTCTTGTGCCATATGTAAACATTCTTGCTATTTGGATATCAAGAGAGTCTGTTACTTTGCACTGAATGGAGTAATCCGTTTTGACCAGTTGCTGATAATTTAAATCGCATGTTTACTTTTAACTCCACAGTACTCTAGTGATGAGGACCCCAAATGATTTCCATATCTGCCTATGAAACAAAATGATAGCATAGTGCTTCCCCAAAATATAGAATAGTAGTCATGAGAAGGTGATTCCATTGGAGATGAGACACAAACTACACCAGGGAAAGGCAGGTGAAGCCGCCCATTGGTGCCTGCCCATACCAAAATATCGCTGCTTAATGGCCTTGGAGCATTAAAATTCATTATTTTTGTATTTTGGTTCAGAGATCTGAACGCGATGAGTTAATCATACCATACATAATGTTTCTAGACAGCGGGGGACTACCACACGCAGGAAAGTCTATTGTAGTTTTGTATCGGGTGCATATTTGTTGTACTTTTTAGTACCCAATCAAAATGGTTGATGTGTACAATAAGTAGACAGTATTGTAACTTGTATTTTTTGTGGAATATGCAATCTGTCATGTGACCTCAGAGGAGAAAAATAAAACAAGTCTAGGTTCTATCGGTAGCTGTATTGTAGAGAAATCTAAGCCTTTGTGCAATAACGGCTCAGCAGAACACTTTCAGTTACCAAGCTTCTATTCGGTGTTATGCGAGTACAGTTGCTGTTCTCAGTGTGACAGTGCGTTTATTTTTTCTGTGCTGAAGATTCAGCTGTTTGATAAACCTGTATATTATCTTGTAAATTTAATGTTGAAAAACGTAGAGTTGTTCTTATAGAAACGTGTTCATTTGACGGGTTTGCTTATAGCACTTTAACTTATTTTTTTGTTTTTTTTGTTTTTTGGAACCGAGTACAAGCCAAATGGGAATGGCTTATGTAGGCTTCAGATATGGGCAGCAACTGTTCATCTACTGCAGTCTTCTCATCGTGATTTTTCAAGGAGTTCTGGGAGTTGTAAGTCTGAGTTCGATCTGCGTTTCCAAACGCTGGTCCTCTGAGACTGCTAACAAGAGTAAGGTCAGAGTCGGGCAAATCTTGTAATTGTCATCAGATAGTGAACTTTGTACTGTTGCCATTTGGTTCGTGTGCAGTAAAAGCAACAAAAAATAGCTGAGAGAGATTTTTCCTTATGGACAATAACTTTAATGAATCCAGGCTCAAGGACCATTGTCTTTATTAATGGAGATACTTCAGGAGAGGCGCTGAATTACAAGAACAAAAAATTGTTCTCGGCAGCCAAACAAGTGTTTTTTTTTTTGTTTTGTTTTTTTTCAAATTGCAAAATTGCGCCAGCTTTTGCTTTCGTTCTGCCCTAGCCTTTGTGAATTGGTTCCAGATTGAAATGTGCATTAACCCTTTGAACGGGCAAAAAAACCTCACTGTGATGTCCAAAAAATACTCGGGCACTTGTGAAACCGATGTTTTTAAAACCTTTGTTTGATCAGGTCCCCCCAATAAAGAGCTGCTTCATTTGCAAATATAAATGAGGCCTTGGTCACACCAGTCTAGGGGAGACATGTCAGAAATGATACCAGAAGATTACTGACCACACTCACAAACGCAAAGATTAATTCACATGAAAACCTGTGGTTTGCTGGTATCAGATTTTAATTTAGCACAGGAAATGGATGCTTCTGTTATGAAGATCTATATCTGAAATTTGTGCAAACTTTCCCTAAAGTTAGAGCATCAAAAATCTCTTGACAGTTGACGCAATATGAGTTTTGAGGTCCAATCATATGTAGAGGTGCATTTCCTGCCCATGTAACAAGGCCACAGAGCTTGCCCTAGAAATTTTTAGCACAAGTGGGACTGGCTAGTGTGAGAAAAATTTTGCTAAGAGGCATGTAGTGTCTTTTCTGTGTGTAATCTGTCAGCAGACCCATCCGATGGTATGCCGGCAGATTTCACAGTGACAAATGTTAAAGCATCTGTTACAGATTAAAGGCTCTGTTAAAATCAGATACTAAAAGCAACCTGTCTGACTAGCCTTAAAGTGCATGTTCTTTACATTATGCAGATAAGATATTTGGTGTCAACAGAAAAGATATAAACTATGGTGCTGCTGTGCCCCCCCCCCCCCAGAAAACAACAGGGTAAGTGCTGGGTGAGAAGATGAGGTCAATATAACAGTCACTCAAAGGAAGGTGACAGCTCCCCTAAAAATGTCTTGAGAAAACCTAATGCAAAGAAAGGACAAAACAAAAAGAGAGAGCCTCCATCTGAGTGTAAACAAGCATGAAATATTGATAAGGTAATGCACTCACATCCAGTGAAGAAAGGATCAGCCTGCCATCCATAGAGGAGTTGTCATCCATAGCAGAGATCGTCAGTCAAGCGGCTGGCATGTGCAGAGTTCGGCCAGGAAGCTGCTGGGTAGGTGTGAAGAGATCCGCTGTAGCTCAAGCAGCCCGGCTTGTACGGCGGCTTCTATAGATGCTCTCTTCACATCTAACCCGCAGCTTCCTGACCGAACTCTGCACATGCCAGCCGCTTGTCTGCCAATCTCTGCTATGGATGACAACTATTCTATGCATGAAATGCTGATCCTTTCTTCTGTGGATGTGAGGGCATTACCTTACCAATATTTTATGCTTGTTTGCATGAGTTACATGCAGATGGAGGCCCCCCTCTTTTCATTTTTCTTAAGATACTTGGTTATGGCTTTATAATTATTTAATACATTTGCATAATTATATACTGTATAAGTCTGGCATATATGCCCTACTTATCTGGTTACACATGAACAGAGCTTTTGTTGGTTACTATGATAAAAAAAAAAACTGCATGGTCTCTAAGAGCCCATTCACACAGGGACGACTTGTCAGGCGACCTAGTCGCCTGACAAGTCGCCTCCCGTTCTGTGCTATGGAACCGTTCTAAGGGGAGCGACGCAAGTCGCTCCGACTTAGAAAAAGGTTCCTGTACGACTTTGGGGGCGACTTGCATAGACTTCTATACAGAAGTCGTCTTGCAAGTCGCCCGGGCAGTCGTTTGCAGGTCGCCTCGCTGAGGCGACCTGCAAGTCGTGTTGCCCCTGTGTGAATGGGGTCTAAGCATTGCCTAGGCTAATGGTCCCAGCTGTGGCCCTCAAGACAAAAATGGTAACAGACATTTGGAATATGTTTACCAACCATTTTCCTTGCATCCACCTTTACATGCATAGAGGAAAAAAGACAAAGCACAAATGAATCTTGCACTGGCTCAAACTTCGCTTATAAACTCATGTACACTGTCCCTGAACAATGCATGTTTTCTCCACTGCCAGAACCTGTGTAAGGTCCTTGTCACACTGGTGACTCTGCTGCTGGTGATACCCTTCTTAGTGAATGTCACTTCCTCACTGGCCAAAAAGTCACAGAATCTCACTACAGCCATAGCGTGACATTTCACTGGTCCAATCAGCAAGGAGTGACACTAGAAGGTGGTGAATGGTTGGTTAGCAAATTTGTCATTGGCACGTTCTCTCCAGCAACAGAATTGCTAGTGTGACAACCATTAGTTATGTCGCCTAAAAGTCCATGACAAGAACTAAAGCAATGGTAAAGGACCTTGAGGCCTGCAAACATGGCTAGATGAAAAATACTTGTCAGGCTTAAGTTCCACTAGAGAACATGACAATGCAAAATGTTCATCCAGATGTGACCAATCCTACTATTTATTTAATTGTGTTAATTGCTGGATGTTCTTTAACTTGTACCTATTAGATTTTCAAAAGCGTAATTTGAAAATGTTGCACGTCTAGCAAGTATAGAATGCAACCCACACTGATCAGCCTTGAAGACCATATGCTTCATGTAACAGCTTGAAGAAAGAACTTTTTGTTGCCATGCAAGATGTCCTGCCTCAGGTGGTGCTCTCTTGGGTCAGCCTGAGTAGATTTGCCCCCTGGTTGATTCCTGTTACAGGGGGCAAACTGGAAATGTTGCTACCTAACAATGCTTCCTGTATACCTGTTGTAGCGGACTATGTGAGTGGTATGGCTAAGTCACAGGCACTTGTTAGCTATCTCTGGTGGTACGGTAGAGCAGGAAATTCTTGGCTACGCAACCAGACCCTAATGCTTAAAAACATGAATCTGATCTGGTCTTTCTTTCAAAGTACACTTCTATAGATGTGGTCTGATGAGCTGGATGTTGCTTGCCTAGATCTGGGTTAGCTTATACAGTTTTATATAATAGGGAATTGAAGGTGACACTTATACTAGTCCTAGAGTGCCACCATGCTGCAGAGGTAAGCATTCACCAAGTAGTAATGATAAAGGGTGTCAGGGTAAATTTACAATCAACACACACACACATATATACTATAGATTAACTTTTAATATTGCCACGCTTATTTGAATATACACTACTGTGTTTATAATTTGCTCTGAAATGCTAGATCCATTCATATTTACATGATCATAAAGGTGTCTCCATAGTGGTGTCTTTTCATGGAAGCATCCACACCCGCATCTTGGCAAATAGTTGTGAATGGGGATATCTATTGTGATAGTATGAAAATGTAATCAATAGGACTTGGTCATGTTATATGTTTGGAAGGAAATCTTGCTATTGAACATTGTTTGCCGTTTAAGTCCGTGTATATTCAAATGTGTTGTGGTATGTATATGTGTGTGTGTGTATGTATATGTATAGATATCTCTCTCTCTCTCTATATATATATATATATATAATCACATGCATATGTGTTGATTATAAATGTATGCACATGAAGGTACCCCTCATCATTCGTACTTCATGGAGGCTTAGATCTGGGTTACAAGTAGAGCACCTGAAAACCTTTAGGTTGTGTGAGAGCATTTAAAAAAAAAAAAAAAATCCAAAAAGAAATTGATGCTTTGGAAACAAAGGGAAGACACCTTATCTGTACCGTGCTAATGCTGAATGTGAATAGATATACAGGGCATAACCTTTCTGTGTACATAGCGCTATATTCCTGCTAGATCTGGTATGTAGAATAAATGTAAATATATTGGCCTCTCTCCCCTCTGGTCTTCCACAGCACTATTATTGTCTTTGTGGATTAAGACTATTACTAATCCTGTAATGGATTTTAAGTACTATAAGGTCATAGTGATATGATTATAAATATATGTATAAATATATATAGAAAATAAATACATGTACAATATTACCAGAAGTCTGGGATTTTTATTGTGTGTGTGTGTGTTTGCTTTGACTGATTCCTTGCCATTCCTTGCTGACTACTCTCATAGTACAGTCAATGGGGTTGATTTGCTAAAACTGGAGAGTGCAAAATATGGTGCATCTGTGCTTAGGAACAATCGGCTTCTTTTTTTTTTTTGTCAAAGCTTAATTGAACAAGCTGAAGTTAGAATCTGATTGGCTACCATGCACAATTGCACCAGATTTTGCACTCTCCAGTTTTAGTAAATCAACCCCAAAAGCTTTTCCCCTCATCAATAGTTCTTGGATAAGATTCAATCACAGAAAATTGAGAATGAGGGAATTATTTTAAATGCACTAGAGAAGTAGTTCTCCATGTACCCTGTAGCTAATATACACCATAGTATACCACAGGTTAAATAAAATAAATGGCACCATAGTATAAAATCCCAGAATTTTGACTTGAGCCTACATATTGTATACTCAATACTATGTATCCTTATATGAGCCAGTGTGTTCCTGGCTGTCAGTCAGTTCAGGACATGCTCCTTTTAAATGAAGAGTGGAAATCTTCAGCAGGTGGATCTATATACAGTACAGAGATTGGTAAAGCAGCTGCAGCATTCATGAGCTGACATCTCTAAGAGCACCTTCCAATGACGTGAAAGGAAAACAGGTGATAGGCTGTATGAAAGACAACACCAGGAAAAACTGCACCCAATCCATTAAACTCTTTCAAAGTGTACACCGAGCCAGAGATTGCCTAAACTGTAACCATCCAGAAGATGCATTCCCTGATTGTACAGTACAGGGTACAGGCTTCTTTGCATCATTAAAGAGAGTTAGGCCTCTTGCACACTGCAACTCGAAAAAGCTCAGTACAGCTTATTTTTTTACTGAGCTAAAAAACAGCCCATTCATTGTAATATGCCTATGCACACAGGCACATAAACAAGCACTGTGTATTTCTCCAGAAAAAAAATAAATAGAAAAATCTGCATTTTTGGTCAGTAATTTATGCCTCATGCTCGCAAATGTGCTCTATTCCATTAACAAATGTCCATTTACATATTCTAAACGCAAGAATAAGTTTGCGTGCGAAAATGCATATGCACGAAAATACGTGCAAATACATAACAAAGAAAAAAACGGCTGAAAAAAAATAGATGCTCAAATAGGAGTATCATGTGCAAGAGGCCTTATGCAGCTACATTTCAGTTTAATGGACACTGACCATAAAAAATAAAAGCCCTTCCAATCCCAGCTAGACTGGTTTTTTTTTTGTTTTTTTTTGGCTAGTGTCCTAAGGTGATGAACTTCCTCTCGTACTGAGAGAAGCTTGCTTTCTTTTATGGAAGTTTCTTTACCTATCACCTCATTTAGGATTGTCCTTCCTTATGTCTTGCTCTGAACCATCCTAAAGAAATTTCTCTTCACTGGGGGTATGGTGTGTACAGTGATTTACCTTTCAGAAACTGACACTTTTCGGTAATCCGATTCACATCTTGTGCCTACTAAAGGTTCCTGCAAAGGTATCCTTGCCTCTTGCTCCGATATTAGGTGGATCAGACAAGCTATCAATAAAGCCTAGTCTGAGGCTAGGTTCGCACCTATACATTTTTTTTTAGTGTAGTTTGCAGAAACACACTACAGTCCATTTAATATGGTTTCCTATGGTACATGTTCACATCCAGTCCTCAAAACTTCAAGTCCTGAGCTACTAGCCAGGCCTCAAGGGTTACACGCCACCAGTTGCCCTACCCTGCCCCGTCCCTAATTCCACCCCTAAACATGCCCTCATAAATTATCTCATGAAATGACACTGAAATGTTTTATGCAGCATTAAGCAACTTTATCCGTGCTCATCAATGCAGCCTCACCCGTGTCCATCATGCTGCCTACCCGTGTAAATCATGCAGCTTACCTGTGCCCATCATGCAGAGGAGAGGAAGAGCATTGCCGGCCGGATAATAAGAGCACGAGGGACATCACTGGAACAGCTTTGATTTCAATTGCTGTGTTCCCACCGCTAAGCATCCTGTACAGCCCCGCCCCCTGACCAGGGAACTTTAATACACGTCACTCGTCCCGGGATTGGACGGGTGATCTGTCTATCTAATTCCGGGGGGCGGGGCTGCGTGTGACAGCGAGTGCCGGGAACACCCGGCTATTGAAATGAAAGCCGCTAGTGATGTCCCTCGCGCTCTGAATCATCCAGCTGGCTCTCTCCTCTCTCTTCCCCTGCACGAGCGCTGGGAGAAGGACTCCCATACACTGGTTGGTGCTCGTCCCCCCCTTCGCTCCCAGGCAGCTCACCCTCGCCAGCCCTCAAAATATACTTGCAAAATGCGAGCAGGCGAGTGGAATTTTTGAGGGCTGCACATCTATGCATTTTTGGAAAGGTCAGGGACCTGCAACGGATTGCGTTTTAGACTTCAATGGACCCGCACCAAAAACGCAAGTGTTGTGTTTTTACATGCGTTTTGCATTTTTTTTTTTTCTTCTCCATAACCAGCTGTGCATAGTCAATGACTCATCAGTTATTAAGGATGCGGCAGCCGATAAATCGCGCAGATTTTTTTCCTTTTTTTTTTTTTTTTTTTTTTTTAAATAGATGCCAATTTTTATTTACATTCAGCTGTCAGTGGGGAAGCCCGCTGATGCAGTTGTTAAGGAGCAGGTGGTTGCCGTGTCCTTAACAACCGGCTATTCACTTGTTCAATTGTGTGTTCTAAAACGCGCCAGAAAACAGCATTAACCGAATACATGTGACCCTAGGGTGAAAGATGGGGTTCCTCCACATTCTACAAGATCTGAAAAGCTGGCCACACACTGAATTTCAGCCAGTTCAGCAAAGACCAGCAAAATTTTGAACAATGTATAGCAGTCCCCAGTTGACCCTTTGATTGACTTCTGTCAAAAGAGCATGTTGGAAAAATTTTCTCGATCAGCAGCTGTCAGAATATAATGTCCTGGTGAAGGGGGGGGGTCCTCCTTCCATCTCATTTGTGTGGATAGAGGAATCTGTTTTTGTTTTGTTAGTTTTTTTCCCATACAACCAGCAGGCTGAAGAAAAAATAACTACAATGTATCACCCCTTTTAGTGCCTCATGGGCTTTTTAGCATCAGGCGTCTGTTTCTCAGATTGGCAAGGTCTTCTGTTCATGTGGTTGTTAAAGCAGTACTGTATTAAACTCAAACATGTAATACATTGCAGCTTACCAGTTCTTAGATGTTGGCTGCATTCATTTTTTTTTCCATTTGGGGGCGAATGGGTAAAGGGTTAGGGCCTCTGTTATGCTGTTATGGCTGAAGTTTATACAATTGTTTTACACTACCTTACTGAGCACAAACCATTGTACAACACCATAGTGACTTGAAGGTTTGTGACATGATCCTGTCATTTTCAACAGTGCTGCCACAATGTTCATGTTCAATAAATGTTTAAAGAACTTTTTGAAAGTGATTTTTGCTGAAATAAAAAGAAAAAACACCAGTAAATAGGACACTTTGTCGCAATGCTTGTTCATAAAATCATTGCTCAGTTGTCTGAGAAAATCTGCCCAAAAAAATCTTCACATGGGAATGTGTCAGATGCCTTCCTCCCTGCCACGCTGTGGTTCCTCCTTCTGACCCCTACATCCAGGGCTGCCAGTAGAAATTATGGGGCCCTGTACAGCCTTCCTAACCCTGACCCTGCTCCTGGGCCCAGTACAACAGGACCAGCTGTACTGCCTTATTAGTGGCCCTGCCTACATTACTACTGTGACCTGTATTGATGTAGGGGCAAGCAGCAGGGAATGCAAGCATCCAACACACCTGTAAAGCTGGCCATAGACAGAGGGTTTTTCTTTCCTGCAACTGTGTTGATGGGGGAATTCCTCCCGTGGAGCCATTGTGTTCTCGCAGTCCACTGAGCATGCGCATTCTGAATGGCCGGGCAATCTTCTGGGACCTATGACATGTCCCAGAAGATTGCAGGGAGGGTGGGGGAAAGGAGAACTTCTGCTGAGTACCTGTCAAAACGAGGTACCTGCTCCCCCCAACCCCCCCCAAAAAAAAATTACATGCCAAATGTGGAATGTCAGGGGGTCAGGAGTCCTTAAAGCGGAAGTTCCACTTTTGGGTGGAACTCCGCTTTAAGCCTGCCTGGATGTAATTTTTTTTGGGTGGCTTTGCCCTGTTTTCTTTTTGTTTGTATTTGTTTTCTTTTTGTTTGTATTTGGGTGACAGGGTCCCTTTAATCCTCATATATGATGTCACTACAGGGTCAAGGTCATCCAGTGTCCATGGTGAATATGGGAACCTGAGCCCTCCCCAGCCCCTTGGTAGAAAAGGGGACAGGACAAACGGCAGAACCAGCCGAAATGTATGTGATATTTGTGGTATGCACTGAAATAGTACCAATAATTTGTGGTTCACTACAGCAAACTGAAGAGCTTAACATTGGTGCACAAACATGGGGCTAACAGTGGTAAAGTTAAAAATGTCCCTGCAACTGTGGTGTCCCTGAAAGGGGAAAAAAAATCTTCTGTATCTCTGGTGTTGCTAAGAAGAAAAATGGCCCTTCATCAGTGGTTTCACTGTAAGAAAAATAAAATGTACCTGTGTTGGTGGTGTCACTGGAAGGCAAAAATGTTCTTGCACCAGGAGTGACGCTGGAAGGAAGAAAATGTCCCTGCATTAGTGGTGTTGGTAAGAGCAAATATGGAGCCGCGTGAATGGAAGGATGTGCTGGAACTGGAGAAAGTGCTGAGAAGGGCAACAAAGCTAATAAAGGGACTGGAGGATCTTAGTTATGAGGAAAGGTTGCGAGCACTGAACTTATTCTCTCTGGAGAAGAGACTCTTGAGAGGGGATATGATTTCAATGTACATATACCATACTGGTGACCCCACATTAGGGATAAAACTTTTCAGCGAAAGGGCATTTAAAAAGATTTGCGGCCATTCACTAAAATGAGAGGAAAAGAGATTTAACCAGAAACTGCGTAGAGGGTTCTTTACAGTAAGAATGTGGAATTCTCTTCCACAAGCGGTGGTCTCAGCAGGGAGCAACAATAATTAAAAAAAAAACTATTAGATAAGCACCTAAACGATCTTAACTTCTTCAGATCCACACTATAGCCGAATGACGGCTACAGAGTGGATCTGCTTTGCCTGGAGGCTGTCAATAGACGTCCTCCCCTTTGCACGCCCCACGCGTGCTGTGATTACCGAGTCAATGAGACTTGGATGATCACAGATCGGAGTAAGGGGCCGATCCCTACCCCTTACCATGTGATCAGCTGTCAGCCAATGACAGCTGATCACGTGATGTAAACAGAAGATCAGTAATGTTTTTTTTTCTCATGCTGACAGTGTGAGGGAAAAAAAAAAGCCGATCACCGGCTTCAGTGCAAGGGACATCGGTCCCGAAAAGGAAGAGGCAAAGCCGACTCATCTGTGCCCATCAATACCGCCTTCCAGTGCCACCTGCCAGTGCTCTCACAGTGCCATAACTCAGTACATAAGTGGCAGCAATTAGTGCCACCTATCAATGCCCATGAGTGCCACCTATCAATGCCCACCAGTGGTGCCAATCAGTGCCACCTAGCAGTGCTGCCTATTAGTGTCACCTATCAGTGCCCATCACTGCCACCTATCAATGCCCTTCAGTGCCCACCAATGCCACCTATTAGTGCCCATCAATGCAGCCTATCGGTGCCCATCAGTTTAGCCTCATCAGCGTACATTAATGAAGGAGAAAAATTACCTGTTTGCAAAATTTATTAACAAAATATAAAACGGTTTGTGTATTTTTTTTTTTTTTAAACCAGTCTTTTTACATTTTTTTAACAAAAAATAAAAAACCGCAGAGGTGATCAAATACCAGCAAAAGAAAGCTCTATTTGTGGGGAAAAAAATATAAAAATGTAATTTACTTACAGTGTTGTATGACCGCGCAATTCGTTCAAGGTGTTACAGCGATAAAAGCTGAAAATTGGTCTGGGCAGGAGGGGGGTTTAGGTGCCCAGTAAGCAAGTGGTTAACATACAGGGATATACAATGTAATAGTGGCATAAAAGCACACAGGTTGGACTTGTGTCTTTTTTCAACCTTACCAACTATGTAATGTCAATAGGAGAAAATATTACCAGTGGTGTCAGTTTAAGGAGGACACAGAAGTGAGTAACACGCAAAACCCCCTTCCCTTACAGAGCTCTACCCTTAAGTCCCCCCCCCCCCGAACAGAACTCTTCCCCCTCCCCAATATAAAGTTACACAGTGAAGGGCTGCTGTGAGCTACTCACTCAGTCCTCAGTGCCTAGAGACTGGGACTTGCTGTCATGGTCCCGGCCAGGGAGAGCTCTGTGTGAGGTGCGCTGTCACTTGTAGACAGAGAAGCCGGTGGAGGAAGCGAGTGGAACTTCCTCTACCAGCTTCTGTGTTTACAAGTGACAGCGGGGAGCCCAGGGCAGTGTCTGAGGTGACGGTACACCATACTTCCGTGTTTTGGAGTCACTTCTACTAGTGAGGTGCAGGAGAATAGAGCAGCTGAAGCTCCCATCGTTCCCCCCCTTCACATATCAACACTGCGCCCAGGACACATGCCCCTTCCCCCAACTTGTCCCAGACCTGCCTGTAGTAATGTAAGGGTTGATGGAAGTGAATGTTCTTGGGGTGACTTTGCTTTGGTTTTTATTTTTGTAAATGGGTCACATTAAGGGTTAAGAATACAGACAGCAAGATGTCTGGGCAGTAAAATTATTAACCACCTCAGTACCAGAATGTTACACCCCCTTCCTTAAAGACCATTTTTAATTGTATTAGTTTGACAATTGGCCGGCTATGCAATAGTGTACCCAAATACATTTTTTTTAGACAGAGCTTTTGTGGTTGTATTTAAAGAGGAACATTACCCATAACAACTACCAGTAGATAAAAAAAAATAATGATAATGTTCTGTTGCAGGAGCATACCACATTAATAATTATGGTACCAAAATTAGTTTGGACTGTAAATTGCCTCCAGCATTGTTCCTGTTTCTTCTTGCTGGTAGCTGACATTTTGTTGAAGCCTAGAGCCCCCCCCCCCCCCAAGCAGCAGTAAATCTTAAGCCTCGTACACACGATCGGATTTTCGGCAGGGAATTGTGTGATGACAGACTGTGTTTGCCTAAAATCCGACCGTTAGTACGCTCCATCAGACAATTGTTGGCCAACTTTCTGCCGACAAATGTTGGATGGCAGGCTAGTACATTTTCAGCGGACAACGGTCTGTTGTCAGATTTTCGTATTGTGTGTACACAAGTCCGTCACACAAAAGTCCAAAGTACAAACACGCATGCTCGGAATCAATGCTCACCAAACACGACATTAGCAGAAGGTGCCCAAAGGGTGGCGCTCAAGAGCTGAAATTCCACGTAGTACGTCACTACGTTCGTGTTTGTTGGGCAACAATTGTGTGCCGTTAGTATGCAAGACAAGTTCATGGCACACGCCCTTCTGACAAAAGTCTGACGCTCTGTTGGCCAACAATCTGTTTGTATGTACGAGGTTTTAGGCTGTTAGCTGTTAGGCCTCTACAGTTTCGGCACTGTGCTTAAAAATAGTAGGCAACTGAGCATGTGCAGAGCAGAGTGAGATAGTGGGGTTGATTTACTAAAGGAAAATCCACTTTGCACTGCAAGTATACTTGAAAGTGCAGTCGCTGTAGATCTGAGGTGAAGCTCTGAAATGAGGGGAAGCTCTGCTGATTTTATCATCCAATCATGTACAAGCTAAAATTCTGTTTTTTATTTCCCTTGCATGTCCCCCTCAGATCTACAGTGACTGCACTTCCAAGTGCACTTGCAGTGCAAAGTAGATTTGCCTTTAGTAAATAACCCCCCCTGTGTGTTGCTGAATTTTATACAGTACAGGCACTTATTCTTAATGTATTACATAGCTATACAGGGGGTCCCCGGGTTACAAACAAGATAGGGACTGTAGGTTTGTTCTTAAGTTGAATCTGTTTGTAAGTCGGAACAGGTAAATTTTTTAAGTGTAGCTCCAGCCAAAAAATCTATTTTTAAGCTTTGTAGATAGCATAGGGAAGGGTTATCACCCCTGTAACATTTGTTTTGCTGTCTGTGCCCCTGTTCAGAAGATTTCACCTCACTTTCTGTCCCAATGACAATTGGATTTTGAAAATTTGGGGTTAATAGGGAAATAAGGATAGGTGATAAAGCATCAGTGGAGACACCTTTTACCCATATTAACTCTTACAGGAGTGAATTTCCCTTCCTAGGGGTAGATTTCCTCTCACTTCCTGTTGTCTCCCTCCGTTTGTAAGTAGGAGTCGTTTGTAAGTCGGATGTTTGTAAGTAGGGGACCCCCTGTACCTGCAAAAGGGGACAGTATGAAGTAGGGGTGTCATACTCATAGGAACACAGGTGGTGTATACATTCTTTTGGGGGGGTGTCATTGAGGATTAAAGTTGGCTTAATTGAAGCTTGAATGAATATTTGTACAAAGATTCTTATCTGTCCATTAGATGACTTGACAGTTGTCATTCGAAAGAAACATTTTTTTAACAATCGATTTAGGGGTGAATGAACTTTGCTGAACAAAACCACATTCACTGTTAGAAATTTGTTTTACAAATATTTTCCATCCTATTCCTTTGAATTTTCTCATCACTGAAATCAAACACGACACTGTCAATTTGATCCCCGATAACAATTATTCAATCAAATAAACTTTATTAAAACAAGTTTTTTTTCTTTTTTTGTTTCTTGAATAAATTAAATTTGTAATGTGTATGGCCAGCTTAAGGCACTACTTGTAGGGAGATTTTCCAGGAGAATCAGCATGACAGCCAGGCCATTAGCATTTACAGTTGAATGTAATCAGGTATTTTCTTTGGCACGGCAATCCATGGTGGTCTATAGGTTACTGACAATTTTGTAAAAATAAAAAAATAAACAATTTAGGTAGCATTATAAAGCAGAACTAAACCCATCAATTTAACGGTTTACCAAAACATGTAAATCCAAGGCTTGCCCCGAATGATAACTGTCACAGTAGTTTGTGCTCTCAACTGAACTGTCAAACCATGAAATGGTTGGTGTCATAACGGATCACATGTGCAGCACCATGACAACTGCAGACCAAACAGAGGCCAAGATGGCAGTTTCCTTGGCTGTAAATGATAGGAAGGTTTAGTTCTACTTTAAAATCCTTCACAAATATTCATGAGTGCGCCACAATGAAATCGAGCACAAGCAACAAAAACACAACTTGTACTTTTGTAAATAGTTTATATAGGTAGAAAACAATAAATAAAAGTTTAAACACGTCAATAAATAATACAAAAATATTTGTCATCGTACCCCAACCCACCAACATAGCTGTACATGGAAGGTTTCAGGTTCTTTAGATCTACCTGTCACCTTAGATAATCTTTGTATCTACAGTAAAAATACAAATATTAAGACCAATTTACCAACACATCTATTCCAGTCAATTTCTCGAGAAATGTCTGGCGTACGTCTATTGCGTTCACAGAAAAACACTAGGATAGACAGTTCATCAGTGTGGTTGTCAAAACCCAAATCACATCACAGAACATAGACAAGTCATTCTGTTCCCAGTGATAAATGTATAAGATATATTTTATAACACATCTAAGGTTGGATACATCAGGAATCTTCCAATGTATCTATGGAGAATCCACAGACTGGTGACATAAATATCTTTGGTGAAAAGCTCTCGGGCTGTCATATCTATACCAGGGATAAGGTGTGATCTTTCTGATGGGTTTCCAGACAGCAGTAACGACCAGGTGCTGGACTAATGCAGGACATACATGGATCGAATTCCGATTACATTGTCTTTTTCGAAAAAAATTAAACATTTTGTGCATTTTGAGATCCAATGATGTCACTATTGATTTCGAAATTCGACCAACCAAGCCTTCAATTTCACCTAATTTTGCTACAGAAATAAAAATTTTGTAGCTGGGACTCTTCATTTCTTTCCAGGTCACAGCTCATGCACATTTCTTTTTCATTTATATTTCTTGCATGATTCTCCCATCATTGTATAGAAATTTGTTAGTTTTTCCAAAAATTTCCAACACTCAAATCACTCAAATTCAATGGCCACAGGGAAATCGGCCATTGCTACAGCCCACTAATGGTGCGAAATTGGAAAGAAAATTCTTAGTTACGATTTTCGTAAGACAATTCTTTCAGAATTCAACCCATGTATTAAATGTGCCTAAATATCTTTAGGATGGAGTTAAAGCTGAACTGCAGGCAAACTGGGGCAGGATTAAAGGAGAATTCTACGCAAAACTTTTTTTTTTCATTTTGGATAGAGCAAGGGAAGGTTATAACCCGGCAGATTTTTTTCTTCACCATCTGTGTCTCATTGCAGAGATTTCTGTTCACTTCCTCTCCCATAGCCATACAGGAAGTGAGAGTAAATCCCTGCAAATTAAGGGAATACCTTGGGGACCCCCAGGTCACTAGAACTAGTGTACCCATTGGAAAATTGCCCCTCTATTACTTTTCAGGGGACAACCCAAAATTTTAAAGGTTAACTGCAGGCAAACAGCTAAATCCACCTTTGAAATATATACAAAGGAGCTATTTTACCTGGAAAAGGATTTGTATTCCTGTCAATCCTGTCCTGAAATTTACACAGCCCTCCAGACTGTACAGCCAGGCTGCTGACCGGACTTTTCTCTGCTGCAATTGAAATGTAACTCCAGGCACAAAAACATGAATTGAAATATGTTCCTTAATAGCAACAAAGGATACATTTGATTTGTGTGCACCAAATATCTTTGTGAATCAAGATTTTACATGTAAAAAGTAGCAGTGATATCATCACTGCGCTGTGCATAGCCTGTGAAGAGAGCAGAGCTGTGGGAGGGGTCTGGCAGGTCCACCTACTACAAGCTGCCTGTAGAAAACAACAAGAGGGGGCGGAGACAAGACCAGTCACCCTGCACAAGGAGAGAGAGCAGCAATGACTGGTCTTTATTACAAGAAGTTCCTGCACAGAGGTAAAATCTCACACTGGATTACTGCACAGATCTGTAGGAAATACACCAATCACACCAAGATTTGATGTGATGCCTGCCTGCCTCTGACTTGACAGTAAAAGAGCAGCAGCAACTTATCCCTCTGTCATTCTGCTCTCTGCTTCTTCCAGCGTGATCCTCATTAAGATATGTGCATGCAGCACACCTGATTGGCTTGTAGTGCTGCTACTTTTGTTCCCCTGAGTGTTGAAGGAGGCTAATGTCAAGTGAAAGGCTGGTATCTTCAGGACACTGGACACTGGCAAAGGTTTGGAGGACATGCTCCCTGGGCGCTTCCCCTATAATTCTACCCCACTCTGTGAGTCCTGAGTTTTTTTACTAGTGTCCTAAGGTGAGGGACCTCTGCTCCTTCATGGAGAAATCACTTAGCTTAAAGTGTTACCAAATCCTGCATTCACTATATCTGGTCTCCCACAGTACACAGAACATGGAAATGCAATCATTTTAGTAAATATAAACTATAAATAAATGTGTTGCGCTGTAGTCAAATTATTTAAACAGTGAGTCCAAGTGTTAATTTCATAACATAAACGAAAAGTCGCAAGACAGTGGAACATGTGAAAAAAAACTTGTGTTCCAAATTCAGACAGAATCCCTCCACCTTGTGAATTCACCGCCACCACATATATAGATGTGCTCTTATCAGGGACCATAGACCTCCTATTACGGGGGTCAAAGTAGGCTCATGCGTCTCATTCACTATTTTATCCAGCAAAGAAAAACTGCTACGAATCACTCTGGGCCATCCATTGACTTAGCGACAAAACTCCTGCTTCAGGCCATCATAAACGAATGGTTTACCCCTCCACACCACTCCTCCAGCCTACGAGCAATACACTAAACTCAGGAACCCCCCGTAATAGGAGGTCTATGCTCCCTGGTAAGAGCACATCTATATATGTGGTGGTGGTGAATTCACAAGGTGGAGGGATTCTGTCTGAATTTGGAACATGATTAATAGCACATGTTCCACTGTCTTGAGACTCTTCGTTTGTGTTATGAAATTAACACTTGGACTCACTATTTAAATAATTTGACTATAGTGCAACACATTCATTTATGATTTGTCATTTGTGATAATATCTCATGTTAGTGGTGCAGCCTAAACTTTTGATTTATTATACTAAATACCTTTTCGCATCAGCAGTTAGAGCAGTCTTGTGACTTCTATCATTGCTTGGTTAAAGCTTGTATGAGGAGTTTTTATTTTCCCATGAATGTCCTATAAGGGTGCAGTACTCCTGACCCTCCGCCTGTTCAGTGCTGATTGGCCCTGTGCTGATCACATGCACTTTCCCAAGAAAAAAAAAAAAAACTCTCTAGCAATACACACCAAACTGAGCATGTGCAGCTTGTCCCCAAGCTCTATACTATCAGGAAATGTTTAGGGAACATGGAAGTAGGGGAGGATCAAACAACCTTTTCACACAACGCAGAGGATTAACCCCTTAGGTGCCACAGTGAGTATAACAAGCATGTTTTACTGCATATACAGACTGATTTTACTGTTGTGGGTTTAGTAACACTTTAACTAATTTTATTTTATCTTTGGATTCTTCAGTCTACTTTTTACTCTTCTTCTAATACAACAATAGAAGCACTGCATCTGGATTGATGCAACTTTGGAAAAATCTTGGGAGCCGTACCCAGACCCCACGCCACAGGGACGGAGCGTGATGATGCTTTGGGCGCTGGATCCTGCATGGGCGCTCATCTCAGCACTTTGTACAATGCGTATAGTTAGAATACCCCTTCAGTTGTATGCTTACCATGATGGAACAAATATATCACTCTATTAATTGGTGTAGTATATACGTCTGAACATAATGCTGTCACGAATACTTTTTAAAGCAGACAAATATTGTTTTGTTTTATATATAATACATTGGTAAATTTACCTTTAAATTAAGAATACGTTAAAAATTGCCTCGTGACAAAGTATGGTCAAAGGAAAGTAGAGTAGCATTTAGTAAAGTAAAATTAATGTCTAAAAAAATGATCAGTCACTTCTATTTCTTTGTCACATCAATGTTATTATCACATCATCGTCTCTTCCCTGCCACAACATTTCTCCCAAGAAATCCACCATCCCATGTTTCCTGGCTCTCAGAAGGATTCCCACCACTTTGTCGGAGATCCGCACGTATCTGTCAAAAAGTTCACCAAACGTGACTTGTACCTTTCCATCTTTTCCTGGTTCGGCCATGGTGGAGATGATGAAGCAGAGATCTCTCATTTCCCGATGTATGTGTGCTTCTGCCCTCATAGCTCTTTCAGCTGTCTTTGTGCCTTCCTTTGGACGTCCATAGCCCTCGTCACCCTTTTGCAGCCTCTGGGACTTTGCAAAGTCATGGTCAAATTCATCACTGAAAGGGTTCAGCTTTTGGCTCATCACGTGTTCACCTGACCACTTCTCCCACCTCCCCTTGACGTTGTTTACTTGGCTGTACCGCTTGTAGGCTTTGTTAATGTTGTTAAATTCTGATACTGTCTTGTTATTCCTGAAATAAAACAACATATTGGGTCAGAGGTGATGCATTGGGCAACCTTGGCTATTAAATTTGTATCTTATCAGTAAAATACCTAATTCATATTCTAATGTTCAAAAAGAGAAAATTCAAGGCTCTAGACCAATTATTAGCATACAAGAAGTTACTGAACTACTCTAGAAGTCAGTAAAGGAACCAATATTTAAGTAAACCTGTAGCAAACATGAAAAATTTAACTTCTTGCTGCCTGCGTAATGCATATGCACTGCGGCAAAGAAGGTGGGCTTTAATGCCCACACGAATTGTTCAAAACACACCCATGCTTGGATAATACAGAAATAGCATCTCACACAGTTTGAGAAACAAATTCAAAATACCATCCTAAAATAAAGTGAAGCTCTTATAATAGTGATAATGACCAAAGTAAACAATCAAAGTATAAAAAAAAGTCCGAATATTGAAGTCGTTAGTGAATTATAGACACCTCAGCTATGCCATCTTGTTGGAGATAAATTTGGATGTTACTCAATGCAAGCCTTATGTTAATTCATAATGTAAGGGTACTACAGCTTTTAATCATTTTTGGGGACTTTACAAAATACTACACCATGAGGCTGTTATGCCTGCCTTTCAAATGAGTGATATACATAGAAACGGGACACCTTTTTTGGGCTTTTGTGGAGTGACTGTTGAGAACCCAAGTGGTCATTCCAGACAAGCCTTTGGTGGATTGTTCCTGTTACAGGGGAGTTTCACCCAAAAGTGGATTCTCTGCTTAACTGACTCCTCCCCCCTCCGTTGCCACATTTGGCACCTTTCAGGGGTGAGGGGGGGAACAGATACCTGTTTTTGAGAGGTACTTGTTGCCTCATCCGGCAGAAGACGCTGAGGTGCCGTCCCTCGGAAGTTCGGCCTCCCCTTCTCCTTCTCTGCTGCCGGCTAATTAGAAAGCGCAGTGCTATTCGCACCTGTGCAGTAGGGTTTCACTGCTGTGCTCCCTTACCATGAATGGCGGCGGCAGTACCTGAGAACCGATCCGAAAATTGGCTGGGGTGCCGACATCATGGGAACCCTGGATAGGTACGTTTCCTAATATT
Organism: Aquarana catesbeiana; assembly: GCF_042186555.1. Classification (NCBI taxonomy): domain Eukaryota; kingdom Metazoa; phylum Chordata; class Amphibia; order Anura; family Ranidae; genus Aquarana; species Aquarana catesbeiana. The sequence goes on from NC_133328.1 coordinate 587,156,987, forward strand.
AAAAGTCAGCAGCTACAATATTTGTAGCTGCTGACTTTTAATTTTTTTCCTGGGGGCCCAGAAACTCCTTTTTAACCACTATATAATTTGAGGGTCAATTTGCTTTGGTAAGAGGTGTCTATAGTTCACCAAGGACTTCAATATTGGAATTTTTTTATACTTTGATTGTTTAATGCCCACATGCCCCATATATGTGTCCCTTGGTAGCCAAGGTTTCTGTGCTGAGAGTGCATTCACTGCACACTCCCAGCACAGTGATCAAATTGTCATAGACAGCTCCCGGTCTCTAGTAATGATCAGGAGCTGGTGGGACCGGTTCCCAATCATGTAACATTGTGGCAGCCAATCACAGCAATTTCGTGATCGGGCACCCCCTGGGTATAAAGACCCACTTAAGGGGATTCTCATAGCTTGACAGGAAGGGGTTAAACTGAATTTTGTGGGAAAAAAACATGAACTAAGCTTTTATCCTTTGTATATGGCATGATAATCAGCAGCTGAAGTTACTGTATATCCAAATGTCAACTTTCTGTAGAATTCAACTCCCCCCCCTTCTGCTACAAGTGCTTCCTATTGGTCATTTAACTTAATGATCATCCTCACTGATCAGGGATCGGGGAGCTTTGGTAGGTGGGATGGTTGGGCCAAAATTGACGCTTACAACCAAAGTAGAGTTATGCATATAAATTCTGCTTCACACGTCTCTGGATCATTTTGGTATACATGGTTTTTTATTGCAGGTAAACTAATACTAATACTAATACCAACATTTGCTGGTTTTGTATTGCCAAAGAGGTTTACTTTAAATCTCATTCTCTAATTTAGGCATTGGTATGTAGTTTTCCTGAAGCTCATTTTGCTAAAAATCTCCTTCTTCCTATTACAGATATTACAGTGCAGGTTCGCTAAGCTTCTCATAAATCGTGTTGGTTATTGACAGAATGGATCACCTGCTGAAATATTGCCTGGGTTGAGTCTGGCTCCAAAGCTTATAATGGAACTGATATACCCTGCATACAAATATCTCCCAACCCTCATCTGATCCATGCCCTATGTGTAGAAGCATCACAGACCTCACAGTGGAATATTACAGCTTCATAAATGATTGATTATTTAATACGTTGGGACCATTAAATATTTTATCCATTATCTGCTTTAAGAGAAATGAAAGATTAGACATTTAATATGGGTTATTAGACCTTTGTGATGCAGGCATTTTATTCTAAATATAAAAATGGTTTTCAGGAATTATTTCTTTTGAGTACGAAGATATATTAAAGTTTGTGTAAAAAAAATAAAATAATAGGAAGTATATTAACCCTGTAGGACTAAAGGCAAACCTTTTTTTTTTTTTCCATTTCGGACAGAGTAAGGAAGGGTTATGACCCCTGACAGTTTTTTTGTTTTTGTTTTTTTTGCCATCTGTGTCCCATTGAGGAAATTTCCCTTTTATTTCCAGTCCCATAGCCAAAACGGGACATTAGAGGAAATCCCTCCAAAAAGAGAGAATTCCTGGTTGTCACCAGAATTAGTGTCTCCATTAGAATATTTCCCTAATATTTCTGTTCTGGTAACAACCCAAAATTGGGATTTTCTTTTACTTTCATTGCTGGTGATAATGAAAGAACAAATAGAGTGGTTGAATCCCCTAACGAAGGCCCACACAGCAATAAACATCTGAAAGTGTTCTGAACCCTCTCAAAACTAAAAAAGAAAAAATGTTCTGCCAACATGACACGGGCAGAAAAAAAAGTAAACTGAAGTTGATGTATAACCTTCAATACTTTACCCATAATGAATAATAAAGTTCTGTTTATACATACACTTTAATACTTCTGATCCACTGACCCAAGTTTGAAGAAAATGAAAGCCAGAGAAAAGTTAGGATTGCTGTTTAGGTCCGAAATTTGGAAGTGATGACACCTAACCAAAGCACCAACCCAAAGTCCTTCAAGTCAGTCCAGTCCCTAATAAAGCTCAGGTATTAATCATTTTCAAATATTATTTTTGTAATTAGGATAAAAATCAACATGTAAAATATACTATTAAAGTACTTTTTAAAATACTCTAAATATATATATTTTTTTACAACATACAACCTAAGTGAAATCTGATGTAGCTCCGCATATAAACCAATTAGCTTCCAGGTTTTATTGTCAAAGCTTAATTGAACAATCTGAAGTTAGAAGCTGATTGGCTACCGCGCACAGCTGCACCAGATTTTAGCAACTCAATCCCAGTGAGCCATGTTACTGGACTTAAATTAATGTAAATATCCAACCATAAATGATTTTCCAGTTTTGAGTGGAATGGGGAAGAGTTTTAGACCATTCAGGTTTTTATTTTTTGTATGTGTCCTTACTGGAGAGATCTAATTATTATTAGTCCTGGGGACCATTGCCGTGGGGGAGGTTATGAGTGGGAATCTAAAATTTCATGATTGTCACCGGAACAGTAGTAGAGGGGATATCTTCCAATTAAGTCACTTTTTTCAGTGACAGCTACCAAAGGTGGGATGCCCCCTTATATTGGGGAGATTTCTGGTTACCCCTTGGGGGAAGGAAGTGTAGGGAAATCTTTCTGATGGAGACACAAACAGCAATAAAAACGTGACAGTAGATCAGTGTTAATTTCATAGATGAAAATATTCTAATTACGTCAATTGACAAAAACTATGATGAAAATCAATTTCAATTTTCGTCAATGAACGAAAATGGAACGAAATTGTGAGGGAGGGACGTTTACCCACTTGAAATTCTGCTTTCCCCAGAGCTTTACCTGTCTGTTAAAGCCCCGGCCCCCGACAAGCTGTATTGGCTGAGAGACGCAGGCTCACTCTATCTGCCTACTGCCTGGAAGTTCTGAAACAAGGCCCTGCAAACCACGTGGTGAGTGTTTCCCCTCCAGGCAAGGTAGCAGTGCTTAGCACTGTGTAAAATAACAGCCTCCCCAGACCAGTTCTCTGCCCTATACATTCCCTCACTCCCATTTACTTCCCTATCCCCAGGAAAAAATGTTTAAATAATGCATTACAATTTAACTAAACTCATTAGAGTTTGATCAACTAAAATGTACTGGAGATTTTAGTCATCTAAAATACGACTAAAACTAATACAATTCGGATGACCAAAATACTACTAAAACTAAAATTACATTTTAGTCAAAAGACTATGACTAAAACAAAATCAATGTCAAAATGAACACTACACACAACCTTTCACCACTCTATCTAAAGCTAAAACATGTTTTGGCTGGGGTTACACTTTACACTGCAGGATAGGGGCTGCATATCACACTATGCAATAACTTACAATGAATTATATGACCGCTTAATTCTTGCAGCTTCCTCCTTCTTCTCTTCTGTGATTTCTACCTTCTCTTTTTCTGGTTTGACTTCCTCACTTTCTCCATAGCCACTGTCTTCAGTTTCTAGGCTTTCACTTCGACACTCGGCGAGCTTTGGCAAAGTTTTGGAAGATGTTTCGGTTCCTTCATCATCTTGTTCAATCTGTTTCCAACTTTTGGTGAGTTGGGACACCAGATTTGAGCACTTCCTTCTTCGGGTTGGAGACACATTGCATTGCAGTAGTTTATCCAGCATAAATTCATCGTATTTCTGGGTACTGGAATCTTTTTCATATCTTTCGGCCAATGAACCAATATCCATTCCTTTCTCCTGAGCTTTGCTCGCAAAACTTTTTGTCACAGATTTTGTTTTGATGTGTGTTTCTTCGTTTTTTTTTGTGGGCGTTTCAACATCCTTTCTTGGTGTAACAACAACTGCAGGTTTCAATTCTACTTTCAACGTTGACTTGTGTTTCTCCGTAACCTCACCTTCAGTGTTAGGCACCCAACCTGGGGGTTCTTCTGCTTGCTTTTTTGAATTTTCAGTCGCCCATTGTTGCCAACCTCTGGTTAAGCTGGACACTAAACTTACAGTTCTGATCTTCCTCATGGCTCGATGAGCAGGTTTCATTGTTTTTGTTTCGTCTAGAGCCATATTGTATCAACAATACTGCGTGTTCCTCCAGGGAGGAAAAAAAATCCCGAACTTGTCCTCCTGAGTCACTTCTAACAGCTGAATGAAGGGTGCCGGGTTTTTAAATAGGCCAGTTGCTTTACGTTCTTGGAAAATATGCCAGGCATTTGTGACCAAGATCTGCCCACTGTGACACTGTTACTTTTTACAGAATGATGGCTTATATTGCATCACAAGAGCAGATGGAAATTACAGATGGTAAACAAAGCAAGCCTAGCATACACAGCTCTCAGGGGTTTGTTCAGTAATCTATAGCATTGTCCTTAAGTGTTGAGTCATTAACTTTCACAGAAAAAAAAGTTTCATTTTTCCCCCCTATTTTTTTATATTTAAATATAATTCCAAAATTAAACAGCGTTCAAAAGTACTCAACAATCAAATATATTCTTAGATTATGTGAACTATATTCAAACCCAAAAACAAAAATGTAATATATTGCAGCTTACAAGTGTAGTGGCTGCATTTTTTTTTTCGGGCTTGATACAGAAAAATACTTATTGATCCTGCCAGAATTACATTGTCCATATAACTTCGTGCAAATTGAAGTCTCACAGAATGTTATTGGCTTTCTTCTGTGAGCTACAGAACACTTCATTCCTATATAATAGAGATAATGTAAAGGAGACGTGTTCTGTAGCCCAAATCAGGAGGGTAGCCTAAGGTTAGAGCAATGCTCCTCCATAGATACAGTACAGTGAGTGAGTGTTGTCACCCTTGGACAGGAAGTGTAATATCAGTGGAATCACCAGGTGCAAATGAAAGGAAAAAAGTCTGCAAAAAAAAGAAATTCTAAGGAATGCAATATATTACATTTGGGAGGGGTTGTTTTATATGTTTGTAAAGCTTTGTGTTTTATGTTTTTTAAATAACAAACACGTCATACTTACCTCCACTGTGCAGCTCGTTTTGCACAGAGTGGCCCCGATCCTCGACTTCTGGGGTCCCTCGGCGGCTCTCGCGGCTCCTCCTCGCATCAGATAACCCCCTAGGAAAAGCGCTCTCCCGGGGGGGGGGGGGGGTGTTACCTTGTACCTCCCAAGTCCAGCATTTGTGTCCATAGACACAAATGCCGGACTCGGCCCAGCCCCTCGGCGCTGGATTTGATTGACAACAGTGGGAGCCAATGGCTATCAATCTATCCAATCAAGAGCTGAGACCCCATGCAGAGAGAGAGAGCGCATCTCTGCAGAGGGAAATACGGGGCTCAGGTAAGTAAAACGGGGGGGGGGGGGCTGGGGTGCCGGTCACTTCCCGTTTGCATTAAGGTGAAAAAACACAAAGGTTTACAACCTCTTTAAGTATGCTAATTATAAGGATTGTTTAAGTCTACAACCCCACTTCCAAAAATATTGGGGCGCTGTGTAAAATCTTCACAAAAACAGAAGGCAATGATTTGCAAACCTCATAAGCCCATATTTTATTCACAATAAAAACTAGAAAGCATATCAAATGTTCAAACTGAGAAACTGTACCATTTAACCACCTCAGCTCCAGGAGATTTTTACCCCCTTCATGACAGGGGCATTTTTTTGCTATTCAGCACTGCGCTACTTTAACTGACATTTGGGTGGTCATGCAACACTGTACACAACTTACATTTTTACCATTTTTTTCACACAAAGAGAGCTTTCTTTTGGTGGTATTTGATCACCACTGGGTTTTTTATTTTTTGCAATATACATAAAAAAAGACCGAAAATTTTGAAAAAAATATATTTTCTACTTTCTGTTATAAAGCATATTCAATAAAATAAAATTTCTTCATAAATTTAGGCCAAAATGTATTCTGCTACATGTCTTTGCTAAAAAATAATCCCAATAATGTATATTAATTGGTTTGTGTGAAAGCAATGGCATTTACAAACTATGGTATATACTGTATATTTGAAAATTGATCAGTTCTGATGTACTGACAGTCTATCTCATTTATTAAGGCCCCTAAAATGCCAGGACAGTACAAACATCCCCCAAATGACCCCTTTTTGGAAAGTAGACAGTCTGAGGCATTTAGTAAGAGGCATGGCAAGTTTTTTGAAGTTGTATTTTTTTGTCACAATTTTTCCCATTCTTTTCACCAGTGGATAAAAAAATAATATTAATATTTTTTTATCCAAATTTTTCTTTTTTTAACATTTTTTTTTCACTTTTACAATTTATTTGTCTTACATACTTTCATCAGAGTAGTTTAGCGTCACCATTGTAACATAGTACATAGATTATTTTGGTGTAATATCATAAAAAAACTTTACAAACTTCTGCTAAATCTCATCTTGAACTTTCTCTGCATTGGATTAAACTCCAGAAGTAATATCCAGAGTAATTATAAAAATGATTTATATGCCTTTATGCTGGTGAGAGACTGTCATAATTAAACACTAGATAATGCCCATGGGGACTGAATGCTCCAATTCTTAATATTGCAATAACAGCAGCTAATAAATTCCAGAATAATCAGTTGAATAATAAGCATTGAATTGCTCTGGACAGTAAGCTAACACTCTATAGATCCTGTTTAAAGGAAACTGCAGAAATAGGGGAATAGCAATAATAATCTACTGAAAATGCTAGTTGTTTGGCTGTATCTGGCTTTAATGCTTATAGTTGTAAACTCTATCTGAATGATATTGAAGCAGAATGAAATCGAAAGGATCATCAGGAATTAAAATATTGAAGCAAAAGTTTTTATTTAAATGTAGGAAAATTAAGTATTTTGTCCTTAGATGCCCTCCCCTATCTCAGATCACTGTGTTAAAATGGAAAAAAACACTTGTAGAAAAGCATTAGAAAAAATATTTATCTTACACTCCAGCTTCCACCAGCCACACTGGCTGTTAGGTACCTGGTAGTTGAGCACGACTGGTAGAAGGAGACCTCTCTTAAGCGCTGGTTCAGGAGCCACTGGAGTGGGAACAGTGGTCTCTTGAGCACAGTGGGTAGGAGTGCCTGGTGCAGGTTCTTGCGGTGGCCAACACAGGAGCTGGGAAGACATCCCTCCGAGATGGCTGAGCTGCGGATGCTGGCAGGCTGAAGCGGATCAGTAAGCAGACAGGTAGATGATTTGGCAGCAGCAGAACCTGGAGCTGGAAGAGCAGGCTGGAAGCAGCATCACAGGACACAGGCAAAGCAGAGTCAGACAGTCCGTTTGGCAGGAGATCAGGCAGGTATATGGCAGGAGGGATAATCACAGAATAGTCAGGCAGGCAGGCGTTCGGCAACAGGTCACAAGATATAAGCAAGGTCAGGCAGGCCGGGTCGGGTTGGAGACAGGAGGATGGTCAGACGTAGCCGGGTCAATAGCAGATAACAACAACAGGCAGGATACAGGAACTCAGGTGCAGAGCTGCAGACGAACAGCACCTGATGGAAGCATCTGACAACCTTTTAAAGAGTCCTTGGCGCCAAACAGCACTAGCACGGGCGCGCGTGGGAGTGCGCCAGCGCCCCCCAGTGGGGAATTCAGCTGAACTACCCTGGAAAAGCCCCTCGTGCACCTGCGCGCACGCATGTTTGCCCGACAGCTACCGGCATGTGCCTGACACTGGCGAGATCCTAAGAAGGATGAGGAGATGCTCCTGCAATGCTTTGGAAGTGTAGCCTAGTGAGATTGATGTCAGTGCCTGGAACAGGGCAGGGGCATGGCTAACGCGTTTCAAAGCCACCAACAGCTACTTTCTCAAAGCCTGATTAGTCACTAGTGCTCAGCCTCCATTTTTAATGACAGGCATTGTACACAGAGGCATGGAGGCCACGCCTGAGCTCAGGGGGAGTAGCCAGATTGCTTGATGGACAGTATAGGATAAGTATAGAATTGTCTCTTCAGCCAAATTTGCATTGTGTGCATACAAACATATATAATATAGCATTGCAATAGAAGTAGATAAAATTAGAAAAGTCCTTTCATAGCAGCCCAATTAACTATCGCCCGCAACTGGAAACTTTCGATACCCCCACACGCTACTTCCTTTATACTAACTCCCAAGGAGCATGCCTCCTATGAATACTCCTTCGCTAGAGCTCATCTACTGCTATCCAAATTTATACCCCACTGGACTCCATATCTTCGTCACCCTAACTGCTCCCTCCAAACCTAATTAGACAAACCTTACTGTGATGATCATCCCAGAACCACACCTGGAGCTCATGTCTAAGCCTACAGGTTCCTACTGAAAAATGGCACCTAAAAGTCAATCTTATTTTGACCCCCACCCGCTAACATGATCTGGTATACTATAATACGTAGCCTATATGCAACATACTATATGGGCAAAGTAATTCTGTACCCCACTTAAGAGAAACCATGCCAACCTCTCATCCCCTACTCCTCCCACTTCTTATTCCCCATCATCCCCCCCCCCCCAAGTACACACTGCTAGTTTTTTTTTTGTTCAACCCAGTGGGCTGAGCAAAAAAAAAAAAACTGGTTAGGTGAGTAAGGTAAGGTAAGGGTTAAGTATACATTTTTTTTAATACATTTATACTTTACACCTACTAATACTAGGTTATTTGTATAGGAGGAGGGGGCAATTTGAGTAGACCTTGCATTTTATTGCAATATATTTATTTTTCCACTTTAAAGTAGTTGTAAAGTGCCTATTGTTGTTTACTTGTACCTACAGGTAAGCCTAAAATAAGGCTTACCTGTAGGTACAGTAAATATCTCCCAAACGTGCACCATTTAGGAGATATTTACTATTGTAGCAGCCAGTGATGTCACCAGCGCATGCGCACTGCACTCATAGTGGACAGTGCCATCCACTGAGAGAGCAGTGCTGCAGCCATGACTCCTGTGTGCATGTGTGGGATTGATATCATCGTGGCTCACCAGTCAAAGAGCTGAAGCCCACGAACCCAGAAGGAAGACCAGGTGACAGCGCACCACTGGAGGGCTTCGTTCAAAGTTAAGTCTTTCATAATGTGTTAGTATGCTATGTATATCAGCACATAATGCTTTTATTCTGCAGGGCACCATTTTGTTAGAATTTTTTTTTGGCGGTTTACTACTGCTTTAATGCATAGATATTCCCATATTGTACTTATGGACTGGTTAGTTGTAAAGGTACCACATGCCTTAAAGTGGTTGTAAAGTCCCTGTTGTTTACTTGTATCTCCAGGTAAGCCTAGAATAAGGCTTACCTGTAGGTACAGTAAATATCTCTTAAACGTGCACCGTTTAGGAGATATTTGCAATAGTAGCAGCTGGTGACGTCACCTGCGCATGCACACTGTGCTCTCAATGGACAGCGTTAGAGTAAGGGAGGGTTGTAACTCACTAATTATTTTTTTTGTCATCTGTGCCCCATTGGGGAGATTTCCCTTCACTTCCTGTCCTATCATTGAAACAGGAAGTGACAGGGAATCTCAGGTTGTCACCAAGGTCCCCAGAAACTAATGTCCCCATTGGAAGATTTTCCTTGTATTCCAGTTCTGGTGACAACCCAAAATGTGGGATTTTCTTTCACTTTCGGTGATAACAGTAAATAAGACAAATAGCATGGATGAATCTCTCTTATGAGGGCACAAACAACTGTGAAAACCTGACAGGTGTCTTAATTCAATCTAGAATTAAAAAAAAAATAATAAAGTTTTGCCTTTAGTTTTACTTCAAAGATATAATCATGACAGTTTTAAAAAGAACATTGATAGGACTTTACAGGTACCAAAAATGTATTGCAGGGTACGGCAGCAATATATCACCAGAAACTTTAATGCATAATAGATCTTTAATGCAACTATTTCACTATTTCAGATGGGGTGCTTTTTAGCTTTTTAGCTCCCTTTTAACATGCACGGGATTCTAGTAATTCTGGGGGTGGTGTGTACATCTACTTTTAGAGCCACGGACACAGAACAAGCATGCTCTTAACTTAGAGCATTATTTAGGTCATGAAAAGACAGTTATTTATAATGACCAATCAGCTCTAAGCTTTAAGCAGAAAGAAAACTAAGGAGTTGATAAGGGTTCCAAATTTCTGCTTGGCAAATGAGTCAATGGCCTAAATTTAAGTGATTGTACTCAGTAAAATGAATGGTTTTGATATACTGCAGATCACTCTCCTTTAGGAGAACAAATAGTGCTCTCCGTAATGAAACCAGAAACTGTCTCCTGGATTATAAAGAGCAGATGACACTCTTGGTGATGAAATAGAACTAAATAGTCAACCAGCACATTAGTAGTGATAAAATGGTGACAGTTTTTAAATTTTTTAAGAAGGATGAAATATTTCCTATCGAAACCTAAAGGACTAATACACTAAAGCAGTGATCCCCAACCTTTTTGGCACCGGGGACCGGCTGCGTGGAAGAAAATTGTGCCAAGGAACAGGGGGGGGGGGGGGGGGGGGGCGATCACGTGGGGTAAATGATTTTTCGCGGGCAATGCCTGGTGTTGGCGCTTCAATCATCACGGCACCATGCTTGATATGGTGTCAGGGAGATTGAAGCGCATTATTTCTATAATTACATTGTAGTAATAAATGAAATAGTTCAACTCACCATAATGCAGAATCAGTGGGAGCCCTGAGCATGTCACTTGCCACTGTCACCTGCCACAAGATGCTGAATGTCACTTGCCACGCTGCCTGCCACAAGATGTGTATAGTCACTTGCCACGCTGCCTGCCACAAGATGTGGATTGTCACTTGTCACTTGCCACGCTGCCTGCCACAAGATGTGGATTGTCACTTGCCACGCCACCTGTCACAAAATGTGGATTGTCACTTGCCAAATTGCCTGTCACCAGATGTGGAATGTCACTTGCCACGTCACCTGCCACAAGATGTGGATTGTCACTTGCCACGCTGCCTGTCACTAGATGCAGAGTGAGTGGAGCGCCCCTTGTGGTATGTGAGGCAGACAGCTGAGGGGGTGAACTACAAGTTCCAGCACACCCTGCCTGTACTTCCACACACAGCTCACTGATGACATCACATCTCTGTGGGATCGCCCCTCTGTAGCAGGGTGTCTCCCTCCTCATGCTGCAGCCGGTCTCACCTGGCAGAGGGAGGGTCCGGGACTCATTCGGCTGTCACTGTGTGGCTCCGCCTCAGCCATTCCTGATTAGCTGTGTGTGTGGGGGGGGGATCTGCATCGCTGACCAAGGAATTCCAGTTTTATCACAGCGAGAAACCGCAGGAGAGCGGTGATGCGGTGCGGGCAGTGAGAGATGATGTCATCTCTCTGCTCCCCGCCGCACCTCCGAAACAGAACACTGAGACAGAACACTGGCTGTGATGGTGGAAGAGCGGTGATGCGGGGGGTGGAGAGAGATCATATCATTTCTTCTTGCCCGCTCGCTTCTTCCATCCACCCAGCGCTCTCATGCCGGCCGCCCAGGTGTCTCTTGCCGGCCAGCCGCCAACGGCCCAGCTGCAGAAGGGCCATGGCCTGGCAGTGGGCCGCGGCCCGGGGGTTGACGACCCCTGCCCTAAAGGACTCTCCCAAGGACTCCAACTGGCCAGTAGGGATTGGCTGAACACCCCCAGGTCGGTTTGTGCCAGAACTTTCGAACATCTCAAAAGTTCTCACCCGAACTCTAAACCCCATTGAAGTCTATGGCACCCTAACTTGAAAAATTCAAAGTGCCCATTTTAAAGGATTAAATGCAAGTTATTGGCCATAAAAAGGGTACGGGTCTGGGTACTGCCCTGGGGGACATATATCAATGCAAATAAAAAATAAAAAAAAGATCATTTTTAAAAGGAGGAATGATTTTAGTGATGTTTGAAGTGAAACAATAAAAATTAATTTAAATATAGTGCCGGGGGGGGGGGACCCCTTAGTCTGCCTGTAAAGTGGAACATCTTTACTGTGTATAGAACCTGCTGCAGCAAAACCGACATATATAAAGAAAAAAAAATGACATTTAAAGTGATTGTAAAGTCTCATTTTTTTTTCTATTAAAATAACAAACATTTTATATTTACCTGCTCTTGCAGTGGATTTGCACAGAACAGCCCAGATCCTCCTCTTTTCGGGTGCCTCTTCTGCGCTCCTGGCCCCCTCCTGGGAAGCTTGCTATGGGGGGCACCTGAGCCGAGTCACAGCTCCCTGTGTCCATTCAGACACAGAGCCAAGGTCTGACCCCGCACTCTCTCTCTCCTGATTGGCTAGCCGACTTGACAGCAGTGGGAGCCAATGGCGCCACTGCTGTGTCTCAGGAGGCTGAGTCTTGGATGACCGAGACACTCGTGGACATCACTGAAGAGAGAGGGGGCTCAGGTAAGTATTAGGGGGTGCTGGGGCGGCTGCTGCATAGAATGCATTAAGATAAAAAAAAAACCTGACTTTACAACCACTTTAAATTGATTTTCCCTGCAAGCTTTCTTTATTATGTAAACAACGGCTTCGGGAGCCAGTCTGTATGATGGGGCCACACTTTAGTGCACTCGGAACAAGATTAGAGATTTTTTGGATAAATTCTGGTTTCACTTTGGCAGACTTTGGATGGAAATAACACATTTTTGCACCACGGTGAGCAAGCCTTATGTGAAGAAGCCAAATTATAGTACACTCAGGCCAAGATTATTATTATTTTTTTTTAGAAAAAGTCAGTGACCTAATCCTCATCATCCCCTCCATCCTCGCCATCACTGGAGCCAACTTGGCAATACGCTGCGGCTGGGGGAACATGACTGCCAATTTTGTTGTTTATCAGTGTTCCCCCCCCCCATATCAGAACCAAGTGATGTTAGTGAATCATCAAGAAGCAAGTGGCTGACGCTGTGTTCAAATAATTTAGCTGACTCCTCCATGCATGGTGCTGGGGCTATTGCAGTAACTGTGGACAAGGAGGCAGAAAAAACAGCTCTGGCAGCTGTGGTGGACTGCGCACTAGTGTCAGCTTGGGTGATAGAGGATGAATAGGATAAGGATGGTTTAGTAAGCCACTCCAGAGAACTCACACAGCAAGCACCTGTCTCCGTGCAGCAGCTGCCAACCCTCGTTCCGCTAATGTGCATGCACGGAACTGTAGCCAGAGACAAATGAGATCCAGAGTGAGCATGCACAATGGCACCTCCATGCAAACGCACGCGCTAACGCGCACCCGCGAGTGCCAAGGCGCTAACGCGCATGCGCACATTCTCGCGCGCACGCATGTACGTTGCCGCGAATCCTGGCACACAGCACCCTATATGATCCTGGAACACAGCACCTTATATGATGCTAGGCAGAGAGTCTGCCTAGCATCAGTGCTGGATCATCTTCAGCTTGTCCCTGTGTTCCTGTTGTTACTCTGCCTGATTGACCTGGTTCCTGAAAACCCAGCTATCTTCTGACCATTCTCTTGTATCTCCCCTGCCTGCTGAACCTGCCTCTACATGCAATAATGACCTCGGCTTGGAATTATGATTACGGCTCTGCCTTCTGATTCTGTAACCCGCTGCCAGTCTGTTGCCAAACTCTGCCTGTTCCTGACTACGGTTTTGCCTTCTGATTCGGTACCCCGCTGCCAGCTTGTTGCCGACTCCTGCCTGTTCCTGACTCTGCAGTTGATCCTGATCTGGCTCCCACTGAACAAGTCTGGTGACCAGTTTCCACATCTCCTTAGCAGAGGTTCCTGTATCTCCAAGTTCCAGCCTCCTGCCTGCAGGCACCTGCACCCTTTCGTTGCCCTCGCACTCCCTGTACCCACCACCAGGGGTGCTTGGACCGGAACCGTGCAAGAGGCCACCCTCATCATTTCGGGCTCCGCTGTAAGGTACGTGACACCACCACCTCCTTTGCATGCTGTGGCTGGATAGCACGGGCAACATCACTAAACAGAGACAAATGTGCCCTGCCTGAGGACTGACCACATCCACCTTTGCCTGTGGATACAGACACTGATAGCTCCCACAAAGTGGCAGGGGAATGTCTGCCTCTCCTTGTTCGCCTCCCAGACATGATGGGGGGCTAGTTACCCAAATGTAATAGAAACTAGGAAATGTGTAATTGGATGCACTTTATTGAATGAAAAGTGGTGTTTGGTGCACTTTAAATTGAGGACTGACACTGACCGAAATGTAAAATGTATTAAAAAAAAGGGGGAACACTAGTGCTGCAGTCAGAAAAACTGCAGCTGACAATTTAAAAAAAGGGGGCAGGCAGGGGACAAAAAAAAAAAAGTCAAAAAACAAACAAACAAAAAAAAAAACGCAGCAACCAAAAAAAGAAAAAAGGTTATACAGCACTAAATGTTATGGAATGCTGTGTTAAACACTGCACTACACTAACACACTACACTGACAGTACACTATACTCACACACTATACTCACACTACACTGACACTATACTATGCTGACACACTATACTTACACGATATACTCACACAATATACTCACACACTATGCTCACAATAATACACTAACTCGCTAATAGCAAACTGAGCCCCGCTCTTTCTATCTCCACTTCAACAACGCACTGCAAAAGCTTCCAATGGGACAGAACCTTTTATAGTGTAGGGTGGGACTATGAGCATTGAGCCGTGATTGGACAAAGTCATCATCACTTTGTCCAATCAGGGCTCTGACAGTGCTCTGTGCCCTAACTGGCAAAGCCTTGCACCTGACCAGCAGTCAGGTGGAAGGCTTTATCCAATTAGGGCCCTAGAATGCACTGTGCAGTGCGCAGTGTATTGTGGGGCGCTTGGCGGGCGAACATCCCACCAAGTGCCTCATAAATTTGGGGTGTTCGCCGAATAGGCAATGTTCGGCCTGAACTTTTGCTCGGCTCGAACCGTTCGCCCAACACTATTGGCTAGTACTGGGATTCATTAATGACTCTTCAAAGTCTACAGACAACATATAGTTGTTTGTTGAGATGAACATATAGCATGAGCCTAATGGCTGAGATACCACCAACATATTTCTGCCCCTTCCAGCACATATTTTTACAGGAAAAAAAATGAGCATTTATTATTTTTTCCCCAAAGGAGCCTGCAAAGCATTGCACCTGTGATCAGTGGATCAGGGGTACAATGTCAGGCTCCTGCACACCCTTCCTCCAGCTATCTGCCTGTACGGGCTCTCAGTTAAAAAGCTGGAGGAAGTGTCAATGGGCTACGAGTGCGCTGAATACTGCAATCGTAGTCTCTCTAAATGAATGATGCGCTGAATTTAAATGTGACAGTGACTGCGGCAGAGAGGAACCCCAACACATTGTTACAGGGAGGGTGCCTTAAATACGAGGGTAACTTGTAACATGTTCCTAAAGGTGAACTTAGTCTTTAGGTTCCTTTTGGAGAACTACAGTATGTTCCTTTTCAAGCAATTATTAAGGGAGGTCAGAGACTGAGTACTTGATATCAGGATTTACTTTTACACAGCTTCAATGCTTTCTGGAAAACATCTACTTCGAGAGTCTTATTTACAAGCACCCTGCACCACAGTGGTGGTGGCTAGTTAGAAGGCCAACTACCCCATTCCTGACCAGAGTGTATGATGGTGCACAGAACTTTTTGTACTCTTTGCTCGCTCTTAATTCTCATCCCAGCCCACTATAAATGCAGAAAATCAAGTCAGGTGTGGATTGCATTTTAATAGTTTTACTTTAATATAACTTGTATTATGTAATATAACTTATTTTTTCTTCACAAAGAGGTATTTCCAACATGGTGGCTTAAGGCAAGTTTAATAGAACAACATCTTTCAGAACTGCCGGTACTTAGGTGCTTACAGTATCATATGTGCTCAGTTAGACTTTTAAAAAGATGAAAATGCCGTTCTCTCTATCCCCAGAGGGCTCTCCCTAACTAAGGGCAAAGTTCTAACTGCTATGTTTTGGGATCTTCTGTCCCACCCCCCACCCCCCCCCCCAAGGGGAAGCTATGGTGATGGACCCTGGGCACAAAACCTTTCATTTAAATATATTCCTCAATAACCACAAAAGATTTAAATCTACTTTGTGTGCTCCAAATGCCTTTGCAAACCCATTTATTACCTTGAAAAAGTAGAGATGACAACATCACTGCTGTGCGTATAGTCTGTGCAGAGAGCAGAGCTGTGGGATGGACTCCACCAACTACAAGCTGCTGGCAGAAAATGACAGAAGGGGGCGGAGACAAGACCGGTCACCCTGCACAGGGAGAGAGAGCAGAAGTGACTGGTCTTTATTACAGGAAGTTCCTGCACAGAGGTAGAGTCTCACACTGGATTACTGCACAGATCTGGGGGGAAATACAAAAAGCACTCCAAGATTAAAGAATTTACATGAATTTAGAATTAGAATTTACTATTTAGACAAGATTTGCTTATCCCAGAGTTCAGCTTTAAAGTGGAACTCCAGCCATTTTTTGGAACCTCTTTTTTATTTTTATTGCTGGTTGTGTTTCTCTTCACTTCCAATTTTAGGGCTTATTCAGACAGATGGGAGTGTCTAGTGCGCTCTAAAAAGCAATCCACAGTGGACCAATTTTTAGAGGCGGTATAGCAGCAGCTGAGCTGGCAGGTGTTTAAGAGGTGATCCTGCTGCCTCCTGAATGTCTATTTTTTTTTTTAATTCCAATGGGAATTTTGTTTGAAAATAGGCAACTGCGGACCCCTCAAGGTGTGAATTTGCAGGCCAAGTTAAAATTGCCATACCTGCAATGTCTTGCAACATGTGTACAGCCCTGTTTGGTTATAATGTTAGAATTCAGGTTGACGGACCGGGGGCAGTATAATCGGCCGCAGGTCAGCTGCCCTCTATCCCCGGAAGCCCATGTGAAAGAGCCCTTAGAGACATAACTGGAAGTGAAAGATAATCTCCCCGAAGTGAGGGGAAGTCCTACCTTTGATAGTTTTAAAGTTTCTTTTTTTTGTATTTCTATTTTTAATTTTATATATTTTTATTCAATTTAACACGCATTGCAATTCCATATTTTATTTAAAAAAAAAAAAAAAGCCTAAACGTTTAATCATACATTGTTTCCAACTGATTTGTATAATTACCCTCAACATTTTTAAATATTAAAGGCTAAGTTCATCTTTGTAACATGTTACATGTTATTTCTTTATTTAGGGTGTAACATGTAACATGTTACAAGACAGAACCTGCCAGCACTCCCTGATCCTCCCCCCTGTGACAGTGGGTGGAAGATCTTCTCCCCACACCCTCTGTTAATATTTAAAAATCTGCTAATCATGTGTGCAATGCCTTACAGGCTACAGTGTAAAACATTTTTTTTTGTGCATTTATTTTATTTATTTTTTACAAAAGGTGAATGTATCCTTCAAAATAAGTCTATAAGTAAAGCCAGTTGATTTGATATGTTCCGCTCTTCTATTCTACATACCCCTCTAGAGTTTGAACCATTTTTTTTTAGAATATTCTTTAACCCTTGCTGACTGCCGCACACACATTTATGTCAGCAGAACGCCTCGTACAGGCAAATGGGCATACCTGTACATCCCTTTGAAATTGCCACCAATTGCGGGTCCCGCAAACTCAATGTTCGCCGGCGGCCCGCGATGGCGGCAAGGAGAGGCAGAACGGGGAGATGCCTATGTAAACAAGGCATTTCCCTGTTCTGCCTAGTGACATGAAGGAATCTACTGCTCCCTGTCATCGGGAGCAGTGATCGCTGTCATGTCAGTGGTAGTCCACCCCCCCACAGTTAGAATCACTCCCTAGGACACACTTAACCCCTTGATCGCCCCCTACTATTTAACCCCTTCCCTGCCAGTGTTATTTATACAGTAATCAGTGGCTATTTGTAGCTCTGATCGCTGTATAAATGACAGTGGTCACAAAATAGTGTCAAAAGTGTCTGATGTGTCCGCCATAATGTCGCAGTCACAATAAAAATCGCAGATCGCTGCCATTACTAATAAAAAAAAAATAATAATAAAAATGCCATAAATCTATCCCCTATTTTGTAGATGCTATAACTTTTGCGCAAACCAATCAATATACGCTTATTGCGATTTGCTTTACCAAAAATATGCAGAAGAATACAGATTGGCCTAATCTGAGGAAAAAATTATTTTTTTATATATTTTTTGGGGATATTTATTATAGCAAAAAGTAAATTAAATGCTTTTTTTTCAAAATGTCGCTCTTTTTTTGTTTATAGCGCAAAAAATAAAAAACGCAGAGGTGATCAAATACCACCAAAAATAAGCTCTATTTGTGGGAAAAAAAGGACGTCAATTTTGTTTGAGTGCAACGTCGCACAACCACGCAATTGTCAGTTAAAGTGGCGCAGTGCCGAATCGCAAAAAGTGCTCTGGTCAGGAAGGGGGTAAATTCTTCCGGGGCTGAAGTGGTTAATATAATTATTTGCTCTTTTATGTAAGGAGAGTTTTCTGGTCCTAAGATAGTACTTTTTTTCTTAAATAGAAATCACTATAATTTTCTAGTAAGTTTTAGCAGGCTTCTATTTATTCTGGCACGTCGGCATTGCAGAACCCCTCACTAAACTGACACTGGTGGCTTAAAATATCCTTCATGCTGCCGTCAGCCACAACTCTCTGTGACTCAGACCTACTGCTGGTAATATAAATGACGACATGACAATAGCTCATCCTCTTTCTTAAGGAGATGAATACATATATATTTATCACTGTGCATGGTATGAAGCCAAATTAGACATCTCAGTATAAAACACTCAACCTGCAGCCCTCTGCTATTATATGGTCATAGAACATCTTTTACATTTTGCTAGCTTTATGAACAATTTGTAGGGTGTGCATCATAAAATAACAGAAAAACAGAAAATACAGCTGTGGCTGTACAATGCTTTGAAAAAAAAAAACCCAAAGGAGTGTATTTATCAAAGATTTGCCCAGTGAACATATGACCCAAATATTTATTTTCATATTTAGGCCTCATGCACACAGGATGTAAAAAAAAAAAAACAAGCTGCAAAGCCAATACCGACGCCAGGAAAAAGTGGCTGTAAAAACGCACTTTTATAAGCTTTTTTTTGGCTGTAATGCGCGTCTAGCCGCATTAACGTTTAGCAGCGTTTCTCTGACCACTTCTATTTACCACTCCCTAATCCATTTATTACAGAGCATGAAATGTCAAAATCAATGGTTCCCTATTTTTTCCTACAAAAAAATGAATATAGATGGCTGAGAGAGAATAGGGCTGCCAACAAACTGCTCGTCCACCCCGGACTCAAATGAGGATACATCCCAGGGCCCTACGCACATCCACTGGGGATGCCTGGTGTGGGACAGAGAGGTAACAGGGATCCACATCAATCACATGTATGAAACATGAAAGTACTATGGGTGAGAAAGGGAATATGAAGCATCCATTTACCCATAAAAGAAAAAAGAGAAAAAGGAATAGGTGAAAAGAACTGGAGTAAAATCCCTTTCAGGGATATATTGCAGAAAAACCTCTCGGATAGGAAAAAAAGAAAAAGTACTATAGACATGAAACCAAAACTAAACCTACATACCATATGTGAGACAGGGTAACCACCCACTCCCATTAGATGTCAGTCATGAATGAACCTAGCCTTACCCAGCATAGATATAAGTGTGCTCATTAGAGTTATCAGCAGTGGCGGCCCGTCCATTAGGGACACCCAGGCGCCGCCCCCTCTCTCCACGCCACCTCTCTATATGCAATGGATAGATTCACGCATAGCATGAATCTATCCACGGCTGCCGCGGCCACCCCCTATTCATGCATCTGTCTCCTTTCAGGGCACCAGGCGCATGAATTACAGCGGCCAGGGTTTTTTTTTTTTTTTAAGCAGCTGATTAGAGCCAGAGGCTCTAATAGGCTTCAAAATAGGGCGGGCTCGGGTCGCAGAGAATGCGCTCCGATTCCACCCAGGTGTGTTATAACAGCGAATGAATATTCGCTGTTTCAACATTGATCCTCCTGTCGGCCAAACAAGCAAGTATTGCCTCGTTTCCACCGAGCGGATCGGTTCGGGTCGGATCGGTTTGGAAGGCCTAGAATGGTCCGGCCTATTCAGGCGAGCATTTCCACTGCAAGTCGGACCGAGAGGGGCCATACGTGGGTTTAGAAAAAATGCCTAGCGTGGCGTCACACGTCCACCAATCAGTGGAATGTATCGTAGCTCCGCCCTAACCGAACCGTTCCATTTTCTATGGCCCCACATCTGAAGCAGGACCCTGAATGGAACGGTTCGCTTCGGTTGTATGGGCCGCTTTCATAATGGAAACACCCAAAATAGCGTACCGTACCGAACCGAACCGATCCGCTTAGTGGAAACGAGGCATATGACACCCAATTGGCCAAAACATCAGGCCATTCTATTGGACGCCTAGCGCCAGGAGGGGCAGAGAGGAGACGCACTGCGGAAGCTCTTCCAGGAGAGGACACCGGAGCAGCTTTCCCTGAGCCTGCCACGCTTAAGGACAGGGGCGAACGTGCTGGAAGATGGCCGCATCAGCTCCGACCACTGCTCTTACCGCCCGCATCCAGGGTGAGGACTGACCGGCAGACAGCGAGTAGGGGGTGTGCTGTGGGTGTTAGTGGGGGGGGGGTGAGGGTAGGGGCAGTTGTGCTGGTGTCGCTCCACCGGAGGCCCGGGGGGGGGGTTGTTTGCAGCCACCCCAAAACAAAAAACACTAGCTGCCACTGGTTATCAGTATGGGGAAACCTGCTCAAAGACACAAGTGATTACCATGATTGCAATCTAGGTGTATGGGTGACCCCCATCAGCAAAAGGGGCCTATTTCCATGAAAAAAAGAAAAGGTAAAGGTGAAATAGGAACCAATATAAAAAACACCCTGTGTGCATGAGGCCTGAACATGATTGACACAGCAGTTTCTGCCAACATTCACTCATGGCTGATGGGCAAATCTTGCCAAAGCAAATGTTACCAAGTGGAATGTGATCTGAATTTTAGAAGTAAAGTAGAGGTTATTTTTTTTTCTAGTTGTATCTTGGAGGGAATGTTTGGGGAAATATTTTTAAATAATGTGCTGGAACTGTGTTTATACGCAATATCAGCACTAGGAGAGAGAAATTATATTTTTTTTAATTTAATTTTTTTTTTAAATATAGGTTTTACCCCTTCTAAAATGAACCAGCCTACCACCAGACATGTTAGCTGGTATCCTTGTAGCAAGGGAGAAGCAAGCATGCAGCTCCCCTGCTATGTTCATAATGGTGACATTCTGCACTTTGGAGCTGCAATGACTACGTCAGTAAGTAGGTTTTGGAGGGACCTAGTGAACTGGGTGAGAAGATACTAAATGTCTGAGGCTTTACCCAGCACATGGCCTTCCCTCTTGGTCTCCTGCCTGGTGAGGGTGCCTCCATGAGAAATTTTTCCTAGGCCTTTGTGCCTAGGGATTGTAGTGCTGTAGGAATCTTCCCTCCTGAGAGGAAACCCAGAAAATGTTGTTTGCAATGATGTCCTATTCTGGCCTAGAGTCTCTGCAGAGGAGGTGTTGAGTGACTGGCTGACTGGAAAGTAAACACAGAAACCTTTAATACTGTCCTGCCTTGGAACATAAAAATTGAGATACCACTTGAACCTCAATTGCTAAAGAGCCAGGTCCTATGTGTAGCACTACCACCGTAGGAGCCTCTAGAAAGATACCCAAGGTTCCTTTTCCCCACAGTGACGCCGCAGCCAGGCACACAGTCACAGTCACTCTTTGGTTTACTTAACAGTCCAGGACTTTTCTTTCTTTTTTTGTTTGTTTTTATTTTTGGGTAACTTTGTAGGGTTACAGAATTGAGCAAGATACTGCAAAAACTATATACATATGGGAGGACACTTATCTTCTGTAGAACTATGAGTGAGCCTGTAGCAAACTTGAGAACTGTAGTCTTCCTCTGGTGAACAGTTCCTGCAAAGTCCTTTCACAGGGAATTAAATAGACTAAGCTCCTCAGGGCACTGGACACTATGTCCCCCTTTACACACACAGCTGACTCTGACCCACGGGGAATAGCCACAGCTCAAAGTTTCTAGGATTTCTCTCTCCAGTCTGTACTCACAAATGTCCTTAGAATGTTGGTTGCCTCCTTCCAACTTCCATACCACAGCTACTCCTTGTGATGCCAGATCATATGACAGCCCCTCAGTCAGATTTCTGCAGTTTCCGGCAAAACAGGTGCTCAGGTCTCCCACCCGAGGCCTCGGCACCCCACAGGCACACGGCATGATGGCCTAAGGGGACAAGCAACCCCTCCTTAGGCTGTGATCTCCTTCCAAGGAAAAAGGTATTTATACAGACTCCAAGCAGCCATCTGGACCACCCTCCCAGGGATTGGCGAGGGCTGTAAAAAATATTCATGCTTCATTTGACTTGCTCCGGTTCTCCAGAAAGCAGAGAGAGCAATCAAACCTGCAGAAGGTGCAACACTGAACAGACTAGATTAATCAACACAGCCACATTGATTACAGTGAGCCAAAACTAAATTTGCTTAACAACAAACTGCAGCTCCTCTGGATATAGTGAGCCAGAACTAAATTTACCTAATCTTAACACCTATCTAGGAGGGTGCTACATATGTTTAAGTGTCCAACCAGCATAGCCTTGTTAGGCACCCAGAATGTTTAGAAAGATGTGCAAAAGACCAGAGACTGTGCTGTGTGTAGAAAACTAGCAGGTGTCCTGTACTCCCTCCACCCTTCTTCCTATTCTCTATGTACTAATGCTAAACACCTGTACCGTACAAGTTTAACTTTAAAGTGTCTTGCACCCATCTATCTTCCATCCTGAGATGAATGCACCTGGAACCCTATTGCTATTAAACTGGACTTAGGACATTCACAATGTAGCTATTTGTCAGCTGAAGATCAGTCAGAATAGCACTTTTTGGTTTGGTTGGTATTTGGTTGTCAATGAAAGCCACATATTCCTGCACTAAGCCTAGGAGCTACAATCAGCTAAAACTTCTAACTGCAATAGGGACAAAAGAAAAGGAAACCTGGCTGTAATTACATATTAGCAGATTATTAAACCCATTCTAAAGTTCATGTCAAGACAAAATAAAATTTTTAAAAAATTTGTTGCATCACTGCAACACATGCAGATTTCCCCAAGATTTATCACTATTAAGACCCTGCAAGTATAGAAAAATGCTTGTTGATTTGCCGGAACTTCACTTCACAGCTCTTTTGTGGACTGAATGCCATAAGCCCTGTCCAGTTTATTTTGCTAATCTACTGCTGAATAGGGATGAGCCGAACACCCCCCGGTTCGGTTCGCACCAGAACCTGCGAACGGACCGAAAGTTCGCACGAACGTTAGAACCCCATTGACGTCTATGGGACTCGAACGTTCGAAATCAAAAGTGCTCATTTTAAAGGCTAATTTGCATGGTATTGTCCTAAAAAGGGTTTGGGGACCCGGGTCCTACCCCAGGGGACATGTATCAATGCAAAAAAAACTTTTAAAAACGGCCGTTTTTTCGGGAGCAGTGATTTGAATGATGCTTAAAGTAAAAAAAAAAAAAGTGAAATATTCCTTTAAATATCGTACCTGAGGGGTGTCTATAGTATGCCTGTAAAGTGACGCGTGTTTCCCGTGTTTAGAACAGTCCCTGCACCAAATGTCATTTTTAAAGGAAAAAATCTCATTTAAAACTGCTTGCGGGTTTAATGTAATGTCGGGTCCTGGCAATATGGATGAAAATCAGTGAGACAAACGGCATGGGTACCCCCCAGTCCATTACCAGGCCCTTTGGGTCTTGTATGGATACATAGGTGTGCGCAAGGGGTGTGCCAGGTGTGCCTGGGCACACCCTAATTCTGGGGTTTACAACCTGTCAATGGTGGCCAGGTGACAGGTAAACCACAACCCTTCCTTGCTGACCCTCAGAACCTGGACAGGAGAGGTGGCGTGGGTGGAATTTAGTGGAACCGATCTGTATTTTCCTCCTGCAGCAGCTGAAAGTAGGCTTCTCCTCTCCCTTTTGTCAACATTCAGCTGCCACAGGAGGAAAATATAGGGGATTGGAACTAATATATGCCACCCCCGCCACCCCCATTTCCCTGTTCCTCTTCCTTCTGTTGCCCGGGTCTCCTATGTGCTCCCTTGCTCCCCCTTCCTCCCATTGTTTCAGGATGGAGAGCGGGGAAGAGGCCGGTAAATATGTCAAACGCATATGTGTTGGAGCTTTGAGGTGCACACCCTAATGCAATAGGCTGCGCACACCTATGTATGGATATTAAGGGGAACCCCGCACCCAAATTAAAATAAGGAAAGGTGTGGGGCCACCAGGCCCTATATACTCTGAACAGCAGTATACAGGCTGTAGGTTTGTTGTTAAGTAGAATCTCTTTGTAATTTTGAACGGGTACATTTTTAATGTGTTTAGCTCCAGCCAAAAAATCTTTTTTAAGCTTTTTGGAAAACATAGGGAAGGGTTATCACCCCTGTGACATTTGTTTTGCTGTCTTTCCTCCTCTTCAGAAGATTTCACCTCACTTTTTGTCCCAATGGATTGGAAAGCATCAGTGGAAAGGAGAAATGTTTTTCCCATATTAACTCTTACAGGAGAGAATTTCCCTTCCTAGGGGTAGATTTATTCTCACTTCCTGTTGTCTCCTTCCGTTTGCAAGTAGGAGTCGTTTGTAAGTTAGTTGTTTGAAAGTAGGGTCCTGCCCTATATACTCAGCAGAAATTTGGGCCTTAGGTGTTGCTGTGGCCACAACACTGTAAGCCCTCACAGGGCTCTGCTGTGAAATATTAGATCAAGAATTGTAATTACATGCCCCTGTTGAACAGGAGCTGAAAAATTAGGCCTTAGGCACTGGTGCTGGTGCCACAACACTGCAACCCCTCACAGACACTCTAGTTGGAATGCAGGAACGAGCCCTGCTGCAAAGTATTGCATCAAAAATTGTAATTACACGCCCCTGTTAAACAAGGGCTGAAAAATTGGGCCTTAGGCACTGGTGCTGGTGCCACAACACTGCAACCCCTCACAGACACTCTAGTTGGAATGCAGGAACGAGCCCTGCTGCAAAGTATTACATAAAAAATCGTAATTACACGCCCCTGTTAAACAGGGGCTGAAAAATTGTGCCTTAGGCACTGGTGGTGGCACCCAGAACCAAAAATGTTCTTACAAGCTATTAGCGTGATGATTGAGGAGGAAGAGGATAATTACTCAGGGATAGTCACTCAGCATCAGCATAGGCAGTCTTTGAAGGGATCTGAGATTTCAAAAAAAATTATTCGGTTACATCAGCATCAGGTGCTTGGTAGCTGGTGGTGATCCAAGACTCATTCATTTTTATGAAGGTCAGTCGATCGACCGAGTCAGTGGACAGACGCACCCTGTGATCGGTTACCACGCCTCCAGCAGCACTGAATGTGCGTTCCGAAAGAACGCTGGATGCAGGACAGGCCAGTAGCTCAATTGCATACTGTGCAAGCTCTGGCCAGTGATCCATCCTCAAGACCCAGTAACCCAGAGGATTTTCGGTGGGAAAGGTGTCCAAGTCTGATCTTGCCCCTAGGTATTCCTGCACCATGTAAAACAGACGCTGGCGATGGTTGCTGGAACCGATCATACCTTGGGGCTGCGGACCAAAAAATTGTCTGAACGCATCGGTCAGACGGCCACCTTCTCCACCGCTCCTTCTTTGACTGACCGAAGCCTCAGCAACACGTTGTCCAGAAACAGGAGTTTGTAACCTCCCAGTCTCTGGGAACGCGTTGCACAGACCTTTCTGCAAGGCCTCCCGAAGATGTTTCATCCTCTGCTCCCTCTGCGATGGCAAGATAAGGTCCGCAACCTTACCCTTGTAACGTGGATCAAGGAGGGTTGCCAGCCAGTATTGGTCCTTCTCCTTGATACCACGAATACGAGGATCCTTACGCAGGCTTTGCAGGATCAGGGAGGCCATGCAGCGTAGGTTTGCTGAGGCATTCGGTCCGGAGTCCTCTGGGTCACTAAGGACGACATGGTCCGCAGTCACCTCCTCCCAGCCACGTACAAGTCCATGTGTTTCTTGGGACTGATCCCTTAAAGACTGCTGCTGATGCTGAGTGCCAGGCTCCACCTCCATACTGACACAATCTTCCTCCTCCTCCTCCTCCTCCTCTTCCTCCTCGTCCTCTTCCTGTGTGATCGGCGGGCACGCAGGAACACTGTCTGGATAAAGGGGGCCTTGAGAGCTAAGGAAGTCCTCCTCTTCCTGCCTCTGTTCTGCCTCAAGTGCCCTGTCCATTATTCCACGCAGCGTGTGCTCCAACAGGTGGACAAGGGGGACAGTGTCACTGATGCATGCACTGTCACTGCTCACCATCCTCGTGGCCTCCTCAAATGGTGACAGGACAGTGCATGCATCCCTGATCATGGCCCACTGGCGTGGGGAAAAAAAACCAAGCTCCCCTGACCCTGTCCTGGTGCCATAGTCGCACAGGTACTCATTGATGGCCCTCTGCTGCGTGTGCAGCCGCTGCAGCATGGCCAACGTTGAGTTCCACCTGGTGGGCATGTCACAGATTAGGCGGTTCTTGGGCAGGTTAAACTCCTTTTGGAGGTCCGTCAGCCGAGCACTGGCATTATATGACCGGCGGAAATGCACACAGACTTTCCTGGCCTGCCTCAGGACATCCTGTAAGCCCGGGTACCTGCCCAAGAACCGCTGCACCACCAAGTTAAGGACGTGAGCCAAACAGGGCACATGGGTCATTTGTCCCTGTCGGAGGGCAGAGAGGAGGTTGGTGCCATTGTCGCAAACCACCATTCCTGCCTTAAGTTGGCGTGGCTTCAACCACCTCTGAACCTGCCCCTGCAGAGCTGACAGAACCTCTGCCCCAGTGTGGCTCCTGTCCCCCAAGCACACCAGCTCAAGCACCGCATGGCATCTTTTGGCCTGCGTACTTGCGTAGCCCCTTGAACGACTACGGAGCACCGCTGGTTCCGAGGAAGAGGCCATGGAGGAAGAAGAAGAGGAGGGGGTGGAGGAGAGAGGTGTGTCACAATCATTAGCATTTTGGAGGCGTGGTGGCGGAACAACCTCCAACACTACTGCACCTTGTCCTGCATCCTTCCCAGCTGCCAGCAGAGTCACCCAATGCGCCGTGAAACTTAGGTAACGTCCCTGTCCATGCCTGCTGGACCATGAGTCAGCGGTAATATGCACCTTACCGCTGACCGCCCTGTCCAGCGAGGCATGGACATTGCCTTCCACATGCTGGTAGAGAGCCGGAATCGCCTTCCGTGAGAAAAAGTGGCGTTTGGGTACCTGCCACTGAGGAACCGCACATTCCACAAACTCACGGAAGGGGGCAGAGTCTACCAACTGAAAAGGCAGCAGTTGAAGTGCTAGCAATTTTGCCAAGCTAGCATTCAACCGTTGGGCATGTGGATGGCTGGGAGCAAACTTCTTTCGGCGGTGCAGCAGCTGGGGCAGGGAAATTTGCCTGGTACAATCTGACGTTGGTGTACCAAAATCAGATTGCCCACAAGTACGTGGCTGTGACACACCTAATTCTACACCTTCATTCCTCTCAGTGCAGGTCTCAGAGAGGACTGAAGGTCTAGTGGGGTTGGAAATCTCAGCTGATGAGGAGCAAGCAGAGGTCCTCTTTGTTCTTTGGTGTGGGTCTTTTAGATACGCTTGCCAACGAACTGCATGGCAGGTCAACATATGTCTGGTCAAGCATGTGGTACCCAAGCGGGAGATGTTTTGGCCACGCGAGATACGCTTGAGACATATGTTGCAAATAGCAGCGGTGCGATCTGATGCACTCGTCTCAAAAAAGGCCCACACCAAAGAACTTTTTGAATAACGCGCAGAGACTGCAGCGCCCTGCACATGTGGAGCTTTGGGGTGTGATGCAGTCAATGTGCTGCCCTTAGGCTGGCCCCTGGAGGGCATTCTGCCTCGTTGGTGATGTGCCGCCTCCTCCTCCTCCTCCTCCTCCTCTCTCCTATCAGGCACCCACGTTGAGTCAGTGACCTCATCATCCCCTCCCTCCTCATCACTGGAGCAAACCTGGCAGTATGCTGCAGCAGGGGGAGCATGACTGCCAGATTGCTGTCCTTCTTGGGCACCCCCTCTGTCCGTGCTCGTGTTACTGCCTTCATCGAGCTCAGTATCATCATCAGAGCCTTCCAAAACGCTGGGCATCCTCCTGGAGCATGTACCCAACACTGTGGTCAAACAGTTCGAGGGACTCCTCAGGAGGACATGGTGGGGCTAGGGAAGGAGTCACTGATGACATTGAGCCGAGGGAAGAGGCCGCTGCTTTGCCAGACAAAGTACCCTGGGCATGGGTGAGAGAGGATGAGGAGGATGAGGACGGCTTGGTCATCCACTCGACCAAGTCTTCCGCATGTTGCGGCTCAACATGGCCAGCTGCCGAAAAAAAGGCCAAGCGTGTCCCATGGCCACGTGCTGATGAGGATGCACCGTCTCCACGACCAGCACTAGACACAGAGCCTGCTTGCCCTCTTTTATTGGCTTGTGACTGTCTGCCTCTCCTTCTTGGCCTTCCAGACATACTAATGGCCTGTAGCTGCACTAAGCTGGGATATATATATATATATATATATATATATATATATATATATATATATATGTACTGATACTGCAGCTAGCAAAATCAACTGCCTGCCTGTAGTATGAGAACACCACCAACCTTCTACAGGTAGCTTTAGCTGAACACTGTGAGGTGGACGCACCCCACTAACTTGTAGGTTTAGCAGAACACTGTGAGCAGGACGCACTACACTAACTGTAAATAGTCTAGCTGCCTGACTGTGGTACTAATAGGATCAAAAGAACACCAGCAATTTTCTTCAGGTAGCTGTATTTACTGTAACAAGACAAGCCTGCCTGTCAGTAAGAAGATAACAGAAACGGATCTAGCTGAACACTGTGAGCAGGACGCACCCCACTAGCTTGTAGGTTTAGCTGAACACTGTGAGGTGGACGCACCCCACTAACTTGTAGGTTTAGCTGAACACTGTGAGCAGGACGCACCGCACTAACTTGTAGGTTTAGCAGAACACTGTGAGCAGGACGCACTGCACTAACTGTAAATAGTCTAGCTGTCTGACTGTGGTACTAATAGGATCAAAAGAACATCAGTAATTTTCTTTAAAATACTGTAACAAGACAAGCCTGCCTGTCAGTAAGAAGATAACAGGAACGGATCTAGCTGAACACTGTGAGCAGGACGCACCCCACTAGCTTGTAGGTTTAGCTGAACACTGTGAGGTGGACGCACCCCACTAACTTGTAGGTTTAGCTGAACACTGTGAGCAGGACGCACCCCACTAACTTGTAGGTTTAGCAGAACACTGTGAGCAGGACGCACTGCACTAACTGTAAATAGTCTAGCTGCCTGACTGTGGTACTAATAGGA
Source organism: Aquarana catesbeiana (assembly GCF_042186555.1). Classification (NCBI taxonomy): domain Eukaryota; kingdom Metazoa; phylum Chordata; class Amphibia; order Anura; family Ranidae; genus Aquarana; species Aquarana catesbeiana. The sequence goes on from NC_133328.1 coordinate 587,186,264, forward strand.
TCAAAAGAACACCAGCAATTTTCTTTAAAATACTGTAACAAGACAAGCCTGCCTGTCAGTAAGAAGATAACAGGAACGGATCTAGCTGAACACTGTGAGCAGGACGCACCCCACTAGCTTGTAGGTTTAGCTGAACACTGTGAGGTGGACGCACCCCACTAACTTGTAGGTTTAGCTGAACACTGTGAGCAGGACGCACCCCACTAACTTGTAGGTTTAGCAGAACACTGTGAGCAGGACGCACTGCACTAACTGTAAATAGTCTAGCTGCCTGACTGTGGTACTAATAGGGTCAAAAGAACACCAGCAATTTTCTTCAGGTAGCTGTATTTACTGTAACAAGACAAGCCTGCCTGTCAGTAAGAAGATAACAGGAACGGATCTAGCTGAACACTGTGAGCAGGACGCACCCCACTAGCTTGTAGGTTTAGCTGAACACTGTGAGGTGGACGCACCCCACTAACTTGTAGGTTTAGCTGAACACTGTGAGCAGGACGCACCCCACTAACTTGTAGGTTTAGCAGAACACTGTGAGCAGGACGCACTGCACTAACTGTAAATAGTCTAGCTGCCTGACTGTGGTACTAATAGGATCAAAAGAACACCAGCAATTTTCTTCAGGTAGCTGTATTTACTGTAACAAGACAAGCCTGCCTGTCAGTAAGAAGATAACAGAAACAGATCTAGCTGAACACTGTTAGCAGGACGCACCCCACTAGCTTGTAGGTTTAGCTGAACACTGTGAGGTGGACGCACCCCACTAACTTGTAGGTTTAGCTGAACACTGTGAGCAGGACGCACCCCACTAACTTGTAGGTTTAGCAGAACACTGTGAGCAGGACACACTGCACTAACTGTAAATAGTCTAGCTGCCTGACTGTGGTACTAATAGGATCAAAAGAACACCAGCAATTTTCTTCAGGTAGCTGTATTTACTGTAACAAGACAAGCCTGCCTGTCAGTAAGAAGATAACAGAAACGGATCTAGCTGAACACTGTGAGCAGGACGCACCCCACTAGCTTGTAGGTTTAGCTGAACACTGTGAGGTGGACGCACCCCACTAACTTGTAGGTTTAGCTGAACACTGTGAGCAGGACGCACCCCACTTACTTGTAGGTTTAGCAGAACACTGTGGGCAGGACACACTGCACTAACTGTAAATAGTCTAGCTGCCTGACTGTGGTACTAATAGGATCAAAAGAACACCAGTAATTTTCTTTAAAATACTGTAACAAGACAAGCCTGCCTGTCAGTAAGAAGATAACAGGAACGGATCTAGCTGAACACTGTGAGCAGGACGCACTGCACTAAATGTAAATAGTCTAGCTGCCTGACTGTGGTACTAATAGGATCAAAAGAACACCAGTAATTTTCTTCAAAATACTGTAACAAGACAAGCCTGCCTGTCAGTAGGAATATAACAGGAACGGATCTAGCTGAACACTGTGAGCAGGACGCACTGCACTAAATGTAAATAGTCTAGAAGATAACAGGAACGGATCTAGCTAAACTGAATACAGTGTATATATATATATATATATGCAACACCTGGGATGCATATATATACACAATACACTTTAAGTGCAGCTAACTGACTGACTGTCCTGCCTAATCTAGCTAACTCAAATGAAATGACACTGTCTCTCTCTCTCTCTAAGCACACCGGAACACACTGCACAGGGCCGCCGTGCAGGCGACCTTATATAGTGTGGGGCATGTACTAAATCCCCTGAGCCATAATTGGCCAAAGCCTCCTTGGCTTTGGCCAATTATGGCTCTCTGTTAAGGCGGCGCTGTGATTGGCCAAGCATGCGGGTCATAGTGCATGCTTGGCCAATCATCAGCAAGCAATGCACTGCGATGCCGCAGTGAATTATGGGCCGTGACGCGCCACACGAATTTGGCGCGAACGGCCCATATCGTTCGCAATTCGGCGAACGATCGAACAGCCGATGTTCGAGTCGAACATGGGTTCGACTCGAACACGAAGCTCATCCCTACTGCTGAACTACTAAATGGCTCCCAGTCCACTAATCTCCACAACATAAAAGGCTAAGGCAAGCCGGAGATGTGATTTTCTTTCCTGGAACCACAATCCCTCGATAGCCCCACCACAGTCAGTATTGATGAGGGAATCCCTCCCGTAGCGAAGTTGTGTTCTGCTGGTGGGGAGCCTTTCCTGCCAAAAGAACACAATGATAACTACTGGCGGCTATAGCTGCCGTCAGTAATTGCATGTAAAAAATCTAACAGGCTGGTTGTGCCTGTGCCTGAATCGACTTCAGTACAACCGGCCTGCCCATAGATGGATCAAATCTCAGCCGGTCCATGCTAAAGATTCCGAGATTTGGTCCATCTATGGCCAGCTTAAAGTGGTTGCAAAGGCTCAAGTTTTTTTTTACCTTCATTCAAAAAGTAAAAAAAAAAAACCTTCTGTGTGCAGCAGCCCCCCCTTATATTTACTTGACTCCCATCTTGATCCAGCGATGAGCACAAGATAGCAGTGGCTCTCCTGGATTATTTCTCCTCACTGAGACAGTATCGGGAGCTGTCAATCACAAGCAGTGAGCCAATGAGGAGAGAGTGGGGACGGGACCGTGCCAGGCTTCCTGCGTGATTGGACACGCAGAGCAGCAGCTTGCGAACGAGCCTGCTTGAGGGCTCCCATAGCAATCTGCTTGCTATGGGAGCACTCAGCAGGAGGAAGGGGCCAGGAGCTCCAGTGAGGGACCCAAAAAAAGGAGGATCAGGGCTGCTCCTTACAAACACTGCACAGAGCAGGTACTGTAAGTATGACATGTTTATTTAAAAAAAAAAAATCTACCTTTAATATCACTTTAATTGTTCTGTAAACCAAGATAAGAATTAGGAGGGCTAATTATATTCCTCGGGATAACACAGAGAGATGTGCGCAGGACACAGGACAGATCTGAATTTCAATATGGTCAACAAGTATTTTCAAACAATCTAAGAAAATGCTTTTAATGGTATATTTAAAAGGCAAAAAAAGGGAACAAATAAGAATTTCATTGTTAATTTCATAAATGTTAACACTTTTGCAGTCCCCAATTAATTACGGCTGATAATGTTTGTGTTTTCAGTTTTATTACAGAGCGACTCATTCATAACATTTTCATTTTCTAGACATAAAGGGTAGCACTACAGACTATTTTTATATGCTGAAACATGAAGCTTTATTGAAACACTGACTGTCCTAACGCCTTCTGACTTTTGGCCGAAGACACATTCCACTGCTGAACATTTGACATTTAAGCTGCCCTCCTATTTATCTAAAGCTGTCACTAGAAGATTTACTAATGGAAATTTTCCATTTATAAATCATGCTCTGATATGTACCATAAGTGTGAAGGAAAGTCCTCATTCCAGGAGTAATCCTGGAGAACAAACATCTTTCATTAAATGAACCATCTCTTCCTCGCTAAGAACTCAGTATAACTCAGCATAATCCACCGTTCATCATTAAAAATGCTGTGATAACCTTCTGCTCATGGTAGGTGATGAACCTCATTTTTACAGTTTTTTTTAAATAATTCAGGTCATATATGATTACATTTCCATCTTCTTTTCTTATTGCCTATAGAACAAGCATGTAGCCAATGAAGTGAGAGCAGAGGTTGTATGCATGCTCTGTTAGGCACAGTTAGGCTTTACTTACTTACTGCTAATGTAAGACTTTATTTACAATGGTAGCTCCTATGCACCACCTGCGTGGTTTCAGCACTGAAGTAATTCAGCAGAGCCAGCAATGCTGGAACTATGCTTCAGTTTCTGCTCTCCCTCCGAGGTAAGCTACTACTGACACAAATTATATTTGTAACTGTATGTATTCTTCCCTCTGACCATTAATGTGAAGGGGAGCTATAGAACCTACAACCAATGTAAGGGGGCACTTCACCACTGACCACCAATCTGAAGGGACACGTCAACACCTACAACTAATGTGTGGAGGCACTTCACCGCTGACTACTGATGTTACATAGGTACATAGTTACCTAGTTAACCAGGTTGAAAAAAGACACAAGTCCATCTAGTTCAACCATAAAAATAAATAAATAATAATATCATAAAATCACATATACAAAATCCTATACCCACAGTTGATCCAGAGGAAGGCGCAAAAACCCCAGCAAAGCATGATCCAATTTGCTACAGCAGGGGAAAAAGTTCCTTCCTGATCCCAGAGAGGCAATCGGATTTTCCCTGGATCAATTTTACCTATAAATGTTAGTACCCAGTTATATTATGTACATTTAGGAAAGAATCCAGGCCTTAAAGCAATCTACTGAGCTGACCAGAACCACCTCTGGAGCCTATTCCACATTTTCACAGCTCTTACTGTGAAGAAACCTTTCCGTATTTGGAGATGAAATCTCTTTTCCTCTAGGCATAAAGAGTGCCCCCTTGTCCTCTGTGTTGGCTGTAAAGTGAATAACTCAACACCAAGTTCACTATATGGACCCCTTATATACCGTATTTATCGGCGTATAACACGCACCGGCGTATAACACGCACCCCAATTTAGGAGGGAATTTTAAGGAAAAAAAACTTTTAGGAGGGAAGTTGAAGGGAAAAAACTTACATTTAAATGCCCATCATTGCAGCCTTCTCAGTGCAGCCATGTCAGTGCAGCCTTGCCCCAGTGCAGCCTTGTCAGTGCAGCCTTCCCCAGTGCAGCCTTGTCAGTGCAGCCTTGTCAGTGCAGCCATGTCAGTGCAGCCTTGTCAGTGCAGCCATGTCAGTGCAGCCTTGTCAGTGCAGCCATGTCAGTGCAGCCTTGTCAGTGCAGCCCTGTCAGTGCAGCCATGTCAGTTCAGCCATGTCAGTGCAGCCTTCCCCAGTGCAGCCTTCCCCAGTGCAGCCTTCCCCAGTGCAGCCGAGTAGGTTCGGATAGCTCCGCTCGGGACTACGAGTGGAGCCGAAAGTGAACGAGAGCCGCCGGAAAGAGCCGAAGACGGGCTCTGTGTATTTCGGCGCCGGCGGCGCCATTTTCAAATCGCGGTCAGCGATTTTGAAGTTGTGCAGCTCGGGATCGGCGTATAACACGCACCTGCGACTTTCCCCTGATTTTAAGGGGAAAAAAGTGCGTGTTATACGCCGATAAATACGGTATTTGTAAATGTTGATGATATCCCCCTTAATTTCCTCTTCTCAAGAGAGAATACAATCAGTTCCTCTAATCTTTACTCATAGCTGAGCTCCTCCATGCCTCTTATTAGTTTGGCTGCCCTTCTCTGCACTTTCTCCAGTTCCCCGATATCCTTTTTGAGAACTGGTGCCCAAAACTGAACGGCATATTCCAGACGAGGTCTTACTAACTGAAAGGGTTAATTCTGCCCGGTTTCTATGAACGACCGGTGATTCAGAGCTCTGGGAGAACACAATGAAGAAGATACAAAATAGATTCAAAGTATGCTCAGGATTAATGGTAGCTTGGCTTGAGTTTTTATAAAAACTCAGAACAAAAGACGTCACGTAGCACAAGGGGGAGGAAAAAGACATCAAGCATATACATGTATATAGTATGACATTTTAGACATATAGTTTAAACTAGCAAGTAGCAACATTCTGTCACAGGATGTTGGTGATCAGCCTGTCCAGGGACATAAAATTAGCATTCCAGCTTTCCTAAACCATGAAAAAATGGAGCCAAAGAAATCACCAAAGCTTCCCAATCCTTTAAAGGGATTCCATTCATCTTTGGCGATGTCTCTGGCTTCAGCCTTGATGAGCTTCACTCCTGTCTGTGTTTGTTGATTATATCATAATAATCAGGTACTTCAATACTTGTATTATGAATCCAGGTACAGTACTCGTAGTCCTCCATGACTTCACAGAGTCTTGTCAGGGCAGCACTTATGGATTCAATTGCTGAATTGTGCAGTTCTAGTTCCTTACGAATAGCTCTTTGCTCAATACTTAACAGTTTGATATCTGAGTTCTTTTCCATAACCTCATCTATAATTTTGGAGTAGTTGTTTAGCCTTTTCATTAATTCTATACCCCACCTTGTCCATGAGGGGAACCATGCCCAAGTCATGTCATGTTCCAAAAACAGTTCCCTTAATCCTATGTGTTTAAGGGGATACCTGATATGTGTACTAGCCTTCAAAAGGTGTTAATGTTTACCTTCTCTATCCCATATGATCCCCAGTACTGGGATTAGTAAAGCCAGATAACACCACCCTTGCTCTTTAACGGGAATCCAAGAATAGCACTTCTTGGCGCAACAGATATATACATTATTACTCAGAGAAAATGGTCATCTACTTATGGTATCCTAGACATTTTCAGAAAAGGTGGCCAGGGTTAATTGGCCTAGGACAAAACCCATGGGGCTGTCCTGTGCTGTAAAGAGGGAATTTAGAGTAGAATTGATTTCTGGGTCGTTGGTGTGAAACATGGAGGACCAATCTTTATGCAAGGATATATTAAAGTGGTTGTAAACTCTTACAGACCACTTTCATCTACAGGTAAGCCTAGATTAAGGCTTACCTGTAGGTGCTTGAAATATCTCCTAAACCTACACGGTTTAGGAGATATTTACTATTTCCCCGAACTATGCTGTCTTCTGCATATGCGCCGATGTATTCGGCGCATGCGCACTCTTGAAGGGGCACGCTGTGCCGTTTCAAGCTGGGGTCATGCCGTGACTGGCGGCTCCCACGCGCATGCGCGGGAGTGACGTCACGCGACTCTGGCCAGTCACAGAGCCGGAGTTCGCAGCCTCGGAAGGAAGAGGGGTGAAGAATGGACGCTCGCTGGCAGTGAGGAAATCGGGGACATCGCAGCCTCCTGTGTCAGGTAAGTGACACATAAAGGCTACTATGCGATGCATAGTAGCCCATTATGCTTTACCTTTGCAGGGAAACAAAGAGGAAGTAAAACCCACCAGAGTTTACTTCCTCTTTAAACAGTGACTTCTGGCATATTTTGTTTTGACCTTTATCTGACGAGTTTCCTAGCTTAAAACACCAATCTGGGAAATAACTCCTATTGGGAAGGAAATTGAGTCATTCAAAAATACAGCTAATATATTGGTTATAGTCACAGGAGGGGTACCATTCAGAAATGGGGTTATATTCAAGGGGACAGCCATTATGGGGATTCGAGCCCTGCTGGGGCGCAATTTTGCTACACACCCAACTTTTCTCATATCCTGATTTCTGGGCGTAAGAGTACTTAAACTGAAGCAACAATATTTTATTAGTAAAAGAGTCTGGGCTCTGTGCATTATTCTCTCTCTTGTTTTGGGTCATGGTCTCATTACTAGGGTGGCCACATATAATACCAATGGCACCCAAGTCCTCAGGGTGGTAGATACAGTTAGTAATGATCCAAGTGGGCAAAAACACTATCAGTGCCAGCATAAAGAGCAGGCACAAGATCTTTCCAGAAGTCTGTGGAGAAAGTAGTGAGGTCATCTTTTTCAGGAATCTCTATCACCTGTTTCACTCGCTCTTCGAGGATTTATATCACCTGTTTCACCTCCTTTATCTGTGTCTTGTTTCTGGGTCTTTTGTGGTACTTTCTTTAACCTCTCTGCATCGATCCACGCTCCAGACTGTTCTGTAAGGACAGCAGTTCTGGTCACTGGGATGACAGTAGTGGGTGGGCCAAAGGGATAGTCTTGCTTCTTGGTCCAGTTCAGCTGAGGAAGCACCACCATGTCACCAGGCTGTAATTCATGCGTTGGGTCCTGTGAGGGTAACTAGAGAAAAGAGGATACTATACCATAGATGCCATTCAATTTCATAATCACATTTCTGCAATATTCTTCTTGTATGATGCCCAGGTCACCTTGTTCTCTTTTCTAGTTTGAGAAATGATGTAGGTTTGGTAGTGAAACAATTGATTTTAGACTGGGCCTGGATTAACGGTAAAAGGATTCATTGTAAAATTAATGGAAAGGGACGCAGCATGATGTTTTGATCTCAAAGGGGTCACTACAATGCATTATCAAGAGGGATTACAACACTGTAACCCCCTGGATGCTAGATCCCGGGATGATACAGGTGAATTTAGACAGTGGGGCCATGGGGGGAGAGGTAGAGGCAGAGGCCGAGGAGCATGGGGTAATTTTAACAACCGCTCTGAACCCCAAAGATGTACCCATTGTTTCAATTGGACAGGAGGGACATTGGAGGTGTCAATGTCCCCATCCCCGCTCTCCCATTTATCGGGAACAACCACCGGCACAAACTGCCCCCAAGGGGTTCCTACCATACAATCCACACCACAGGTCAGATATTCCCTAGCCTGGAACCAACAACAACATTACCAAACATAGGGAGGCCCAGAAGGTGGTGTCCCAACAGTTCCACTTCTTCTCACCGACAATTACAACAAATCTCCCATTATCCCTTTGGAGGTTAATGGTAGGATCCTCCCATATCTCCTGGATACAGGGGCAACAAAATCAACCATATCCGAGGAGATGTATAGAGGTGAGAGAATGGATGCTGAGCCTTCAGTGGGAATTAATGGGATACAGACTAAAACTTACAAAACCCAACCATAGAAGTGGTACCATTCCAGTCATTAATGAGTCCCTAAAAATTAGATACAATGGCTTTGAAATGACAGAGCTCTATTCTTTTAGGATCCGTGGGTGGATACCATCTGGTCCAGGTGCTTTATCCACCTTTATTCTGTCTAAATATTTCTGGACCATATCCCCTTTGAGCCATTGTGGATCATTTGGGGCTGTGTCACTACCACCCCCATTCTGGACATGAGCTCCCCCATGCTCCTTTGTATACACAGAACTGAAAAATATATTTAATACATTTGCCTTCTCTTTGTCTCCAGTCACCCACTCCAGATTATTTTGTAAAGGGCCTACATGCTCAGACCTGACCTTTTTACTATTAATATATTTGAAGAATTTTTTGGGGTTTGTCCTACTATCTTTTGCAATCTGTCGTTCATTTTAAATTTTTGCGTCCTTGATTTCCTATTTACATATTCTGTTATATTCTTTGTAACATTTAAATGACAATAGTGTTCCTTCATTTTTATATTTTTTAAAAGCTCTTTTCTTATTGTTTAAAGCTTTTTTAACTTTGACCGTGAGCCACATAGGTTTTATTTTTAGCCTTTTAAACTTATTGCCCATGGGAATATACTTTGCAGTGAGTTCACAAACAGTCTTTTTGAAAATTTTTTGAACAATTCCCATTTCTGTTCTGTGTCCATTGATGCCAATATTTCCTACCAAACACTTGAGAAAGGAGCGCGCATGCGGCTCATGGACCTTGCGCATGCTCTGAAACGCGTTGTGTTCTTCACAGTTATTGACATCACAGGCTGTTTCCACGGGTTGGCTGCTCCTTTCCTCTGCAGGACTGGCTGTGTTCCGTCCCGGCTCCCCATCGTATTACAGTACGGATTTGAGACACTCCTGGGAACCGGCTCCCCCCATACCTCATTCCTCTGACACACATCCACCTGCCTAGAGCACCGTTTTAAATGTAAGTGGCTACTTTTTATCTTGTTAACTGAAATAAACTTCTTACTTAGAGGCGCTCCTCTCCTTTTGTTTTTCTCTGATGGTTTCGAGCTGACTTCACTCCTGAGAAGAGCTGCCCTTTGTGAACAGTCCTATATCGTGCTGGATAAAAAATCCCCGCATCCGGTTTTATTCAACAATTTTTTCCTTATTGGACTTTTCCTGAACTATGGACTTTTCCTGTGTTTGAATGCCTTTACACCCATTATCATTATTTTATATGTTTTACATGATTCACCCGGATTATTTCATTATTACCATACTATATATGATTTTTAATTTATTTTGTTGTATTTTGCTTCGTTAGTTCTGAGCGCCAATATCTTTTTATTTTTTTTTATTTTTTTAAGACCTGGAAAGCAGCCCTCATCCTTGGAAAATTTGCTCTCTTAAAGTGAAGTGTTTTTATCTTTACCGTATGTGCTTTTTGCTTACAGCCAACATCAAATTAAATCATGTTATGGTCACTGCTACCCAGAAGTTTATATGAACATTAGTAATAAGCTCTGCATGGTTTGAGGGTACCAGGTCCAACAGAGCATTTTTCCTAGTTGGGGCCTCAATAAACTGGACTATAAAATTGTCCTGTAATAGGTTTATACATTTTTGCCCTTTAACTGTTCCAGCAGTGCCATTACTCCAGTCAATTTCCGGGTAGTTAAAATCCCCATTATTATCACCGTCACTGCCCTTTCAGCCCTTACCATCTGTGCAAGGAGCTGACTCTCCACCTCCTCATTAACATTGGGTGGTCTATAACAAACTCCAATGATTAACTTTGAACTACGCCCATTCCTCATTCACACTCGCTTTGAGATCCCTTCTCACATAGAGACAGACCCCGCCACCTTTCCTTTTTACCTGTCTGTCCGAAAGAGTGCATAGCCAGGAATATTAATAGCCCAGTCATGTGAGGAATGAAGCCAAGTTTCAGCAATACCGATTACATCATAGCTCTCCTCGTGCACGAGAGCTTCCAGCTCACCCATTTTGCTTGGCAGACTTCTGGCATTGGTGAACAAACACTTTAATGTATTATTAAATTTTGCTCTGGTGTTTTGCATATCTTTTTTAGTATTACAAATGGCACTATCATTGTTGTTAGCAACATGGATGGGAACTTTCTTGTCACCTGCCATAACCCTCCCTTCATCTATCCCCATTCCAACCTCCATTAATGTCTGACCCCTACCTGAGCTGTCTGCCTGATGGAATTCTAGTTCACCCTCCCCCTTTAATCCTAGTTTAAATACTCCTCCAGCCTTCCCATAAACCTCTCCCCCAGCACAGCAGACCCCCTTTCATTCAGGTGCAAACCATCTTTAGTATATAGATTGCACCCCAATGAAAAGTCAGCCCAGTGCTCTAGAAACCCAAACCCTTCCTTCTTACACAAGATTTTAAGCATAAGGTGGCATTCACTGCTGACCACCAATGTGAGGGGGTACTTCACCACTGACTACCAATGTAAGGCTTCATGTACACTGGTAGCTCCTAAAATTGAGTTTATAAGCTTTTGTACACATAGGCTTTTAGCAGAGTTTAGGAGCTGCCACATTTAGGTGAGGTTATTATTGCCTCTCCTGAATGCAGAAGAATCATGTTCAGGATAGGGGGTACTTCACCACTCTGACTACCAGTGTAAGGGGACACTTTACCACCTACAACCAATTTGAGGGGGCTCTATACTACTGACAACCAATGTATGGTGGCACTTTTTCCGCTGATAACCAATGTAAGGGGATAATTCACCACACTGAGTGTTATTGATCCTGAAAAAAGAGGCTCTGCATCGCTGGATTAGTAAATCTGTGGGAAACAGTGCTAGAGAGCAGGATAATATAGGCTAGCAAACAAAATATTCACAGATTAAAGCCCCCAAATATTGTCCTGACTAAGTGTGCAGCATTTTTTTTATATTAAATGTTTTATTTATTTATTATATTGTTATTACACAGTTAGCAAAGAAGAAAAAATAAAAGTTGAGAAATACAGCATTTTAAAATATCGTGTAATGTCTTACAGTGCATAGTACTATTACTGATATACCTACCCACTCTATCCCTTCCAACCCTCTCCCACCCTTCCTTACACTCACACCACCTAGTCCTTAGCTATATATACATTCATACATATACATTCTAATAATTACTATCAAGAATCGATAAACAGAGACGCCCCAGAAGGTCAGGAAAAAATACCAGAGCGAGCGGCCTTCAAACTCCTTGTCCAGTATTTAATAGGACACCCAAAATCTATTTTAAATATAGAAATAATAATTATGCCCTGTACACACGATAGGATTTTCCGACAACAAAATCCATAGTTTTTTTTCTGATGGATGTTGGCTCAAACTTGTCTTGCATACACACAGTCAAAGTTGGTCGGAAATTCCGAACGTCAAGAACGCAATGAAGTACAACACGTACGATGAGCCGAGAAAAATTAAGTTAAATAGTCAGTGCTGCTCTTCTGCTTGATTCCAAGCATGCGTGGAACTTTGTGCATCGGAATTGTGAACACATGATCAGAATTTCCGATTTTGTTGTCGTAAAATTTGAGAACCAGCTCTCAAATTTTGTGTGACGGAAATTCCGCTGGAAAATGTCCGATGGAGCCTACACGGTCGGAATTTCCGACAACAAGCTCCTATCAAACATTTTCCGTTGGAAAATCCTATCGTGTGCATGGGGCATAAGAGTGTAATTTATTCACAAAAAAGTCCACATAATATTGTTGCACCCACGTGTTCAGTATATAGTCACTAGTAGTGGGCCCTATGTTGAGCAGGACCCCAGCCATTGAAAAATCAACATTAGAGTGCCATTTATTCACAGAAAAACAAAAACACAAAAATTGTTGTGCCTACATGCACAGTATTTAGATGTTAGTAATAAGCCCTATTTTGAGCAGGGTTCCAACTATCCATTTTCTAATCTATTACTCACCATTTGAATGTCATTTATTCTCAGTATTTACTAATTTCTACTAGGTGCCAAGTTAATTAGGAGCCCCAGCATTCATTTAAAAAAAAAAGAAATCAACAATAGATTGTCATTTAATTGAAGAACCCCCCCCCCCCGCTCCCCAAATATTGTTGTGCATCTCTGCCTAGTATTTATACATCTGCACTAGGCCCTATTTTGAGCAGAACTCCAGCCATCCATTTTACAATCTATAAATCAACGTCGAGTATAATTTATCTAGAGTAAAAACAGCTCACAAAATATTGTTTTGTACTAGACCCCATATCATCCATTTTAAAACTTAAAAAAATATCATTAGAGTCCCTTTTTTTTTTATAATTATACTCCTCCACTACGTGCCCAATATTTAATTATTTGTGCTAGGCCCTAATTTGAACAGGACCCCTACATCTGTTTAAATATCTAGAAATCAAAATCAAAGTGTCATTTATTTACAGAAAAAACTCACAAAATAATGTTGTGGCTACATGCCCAGAACTGAGTCATTTGTACTAGGCTACAATTTGAATAGGACCCTCGACATCCAATTTAAATACCTAGATGTCAACATTAGCGTGTTATTTATTAAAATGTTCTTCTCACTCCAAGTAGAGTTCCTCTTCACTTTGCCTCTCTTCTGTGCAGCCAAACCCCCCTTGGCTCCACCCACCACTCACTATATTTCCCCAATCTGGGCAACTTGAGTGACAAGGCACTCCCATAGCAACGACCAGGGGCAGAACCATCCCTAAATGGGCCCTACATGCCTCCTAAAAAAATAAACACCAACAAATAAATACCAGGATCAAGGAGTCACTCCAGTCAATAATAAAAACTAAGCCTTGAAATACATACAAGGAGCACTGTTTTAGCCTTTCATCCAGTAATCTTTGTAGAGCATCAGTTCCTCACTCAGTTCTGTTAATAATCAAATGATCTGTTCACATGTCAGGAGTTGTGTGAAATCTGACTGCAGTGGATTACACAGGAATTTGGGAATGTTATAACATTTGTTTACTGCATAGGAAAAAAAATATGACCACTCAGTAAGTTTTGTTCCTCTGGATATTAGTACATTATAACCAGCACCAGCCATGCATTTTCCACCAGCCGAGCCCCCTCCCCCCTTCTCCTGACCCCCCCACCAGCAGCCGTGTCTGGGGTGAGATTAGTAACATAACACTGAGATGCCTGTTCAACGATGTAGCCTGATAGATGTATGCAGCAGGCAGAGCTTAGTGTACACTGTTAATCCTCCTGATCCCAGCAGCTCCACTCAGATCAAAAAAGTGCATCTCTGCTGACAGAAGGCTCTTTACTTTCAGCAGAAATGTGCTTTTTGTTCATTTTTACATAGCTGTAGGAATCAGAAGGATTAATAGCATACACTAAGCTCAGCTTACTGCATACATCTTGCAGGTTGGGATTGGTTAAATTCCTTAGTGCAGTGTTTCCGATGTCACCTCTGCTTCCTATGCAGGATGAGGATGAAGGGTTCCACGATAAAGGGTTCCAGGATGAAGGGTTCCAATAGTAAGCAAAGGGTGAGGTTGGGCTTACACTGAACATGCAATATAGACATCTAGAAATAAAAGGAGGACAAAGCAGTATTAATACTTGTATATATGTTAAAGAGGGGCACCTTTTAGCACACAGTATGTAGTCCAAGGACTTATCCCTGCCAGGACCCCACTGCCCCAGTTACATGAACCACAGAGATCTAATATGGAGAACATGATTGGCTGAAAAAATGCAGGTGAATCCTGGCTATTCAAATTAACAAATGCAGTAATCTAGAGGTTGGATAAAGAGTTTGGTGCAGCATAACACTTTTGGCAGTAAAATGGTACATTCTGTGTAGAAATGTGCACTGCTGTGCAAAAGTTTTAAGTAGGTGTGAAAAAATGTTGTAAATTAAGAATGCTCTCAGAAATAGACGTGTTACTAGTTTATTTTTTATCAATTAACAAAATGGAAAGTAAATTAAGAGAAGAGAAATCCAAATCAAATCAATATTTGGTGTGACCACCCTTTGCCTTGAAAACAGCATCAGTTATTCTCTGTAAAATTGCACACAGTTTTTGAAGGAACTCGGCAGGTAGGTTGTTCCAAATATCTTGGAGAACTAACCATAGATCTTCTGTGGATGTAGGCTGCCTCAAATCCTTCTGTCTCTTCATGTAACCCCAAACAGACTAAATGATGTTGAGATGAGGGCGCTGTGGGGGCCAAACCATATTTTCTAGGACTCCTTGCTCTTCTTTACCCTAAAGATAGATCTTAATGACATTGGCTGTATGTTTGGGGTCATTGTCCCGCTGCAGAATCATTTTTGGGCCAATCACACACTTCACTGATGGTATGACATAATGGATAAGTATCTTGCCTGTATTTCTCAGCATTGAGGACACCATTGATCCTGACCAAATCTCCAACTCCATTTGCAGAAATGCATCCTCACTTTTGCAAGGAACCCCCACCATGTTTCACTGTTGTCTGCAGACACTCATTATTGTACCTCTCTCCAGTCCTTTGCAAACAAACTGCTACAGCCAAATATTTCTCATCTGTCCAGAGCATCTGCTGCCATTTTTCTGCATTCCAGTTCCTATGTTTTCATGCATAGTTGAATTGCTTAGCCTTTGCTTCCATGTTGGAGGTATGACTTTTTGGCAGCAATTCCTCCATGAAGACCACTTCTGGTCAGACTTTTCCAGACAGTAGATGGGCCTACCTGGGTCCCACTGGTTTCTGTCAGATCTGTGCTGATGGCAGAAGAGAAGTAAGCATGATGTGTCTTTTATCTGCTACATTAAGTTTCCTTGGCAGACCACTGCGCTCCAAGTCCTCATTGTTGCCTGTTTCTTTGTGTTTCTTCAAAAGAGCTTGAACAGCACATCTTGAAACCCCAGTCTGCTTTGAAATCTTTGCCTGGGAAAGACCTTGCTGAGGCAGTATAACTACCTTGTGTCTAGTTGCTGTGCCCAGTCTTGCCATGGTATATGACCTGTGACATGAAGCTTTTAAGCCTCCAACAGGGCTGTTTCTGTTTCAGTTAATGATTGTGTTTCAACCTACATATGAAATTGATGATCATTAGTACCTGCTTGGTATATTTGATTAATCATACACCTGACTCTAAATCTTCAAAATCCCTGACTTTGTGCAAATGTAAGAATTGATGCTGGTTTGAACCCAAAGGGTTGTCACACCAAATACTGATTTGATTTGAACTTTTCTTCTGTTCGCTCACTTTACATTTTGTAAAATGATAAAAAATAAACAATTCAAATATATATTTTTGAAAGAGTTCTTAGTTTACAGCATTTCTTCATACCTTTGCACAGTACTGTATACCCAAAACCAAATAAAGGGACAACTGAGGTTGCACTTGGTACAGATTGATTTGGTCTCAAAAGGGGCACACAGAAGTTGGAGGCTATGCTATCCTGAAATGAGGAATAATCCCCTTATTTTTGCAATATGTGATTAAATGAGACACAGTAATTTATTCTATACTAAAAAGGCTTGTGCTGCAAACTGAAGTGCTTTTTTTTGGTTCCTTTAGTGCCCGTTGAAACTGCCTGTATGCTAAACACCTAATTTTAGTGAGTAGGCAGCTGTCAGTTTTCATTTGCAGTGAGACGCTCTGTGGGGGCCGTGCAATGTGCATTTCTTTAAACTTTATTTGAAGTGCAAAAAAAAAAACCTTATTCATGTCTCTGCAAAGCAAATTAGGTGTGTTGCGCTGATGTGCGGTGGCATACGGTTCCTACTTGTCCGCTGCAGTAACATGCAA
Organism: Aquarana catesbeiana; assembly: GCF_042186555.1. NCBI lineage: Eukaryota > Metazoa > Chordata > Amphibia > Anura > Ranidae > Aquarana > Aquarana catesbeiana. Next base: position 587,202,559 of record NC_133328.1, read on the forward strand.
CATGTCTGCATTTTACCATAGCTCACTGCACTGCTCCTCCAGGCTGCATTGTAGTGTGAACAGGGCACATTGAAAACAATTGTTTTCTATGTGCCCTGATGGTGACTGGCGTTTATCAAGTGTGGAAAAAAGACAGTCACCAAATTATGTGTAAATGAGCCCGTAGTGCTTTTTCACCATAACTTTCCTAGTTATATTTTCTATTTACAGCCAGAAATCAGAAGTGTAAATAAGCCTGTGGTTAGGCTTTTAGGGCCCTTTCACACTTATCCGCTGCCCTCTACAATTAGCTGCTTGTATCACATTGTAATGTATAATTATGTATGTCACTCAGTGGCAGCTGGTGCTGTATATTTGGGGAGGGGGGGGCGGTAAACAAGACACCCGTCGGTGCGTCAGTTGCTCGTCCGTCCCCCCACCAGCCCCACACTTACCCCATCTAACAGCTTTGGCTCCTTCTTGCGTCTCCTCCTCCTCCATGGCGACGGCTTCGTCCTCTGCGGCTTCTGCCCTCCTTCCCTCAGTGGCCATTACGATCGCTTCCCCTCTCAGCCAATTGGGTCGACCCGCTTCTTGATTGGTTGGGAGGAGAAGCAAGAAGAAAATAGCGAATATTAATTCGCTATTGTCACACAACCGGGTAGTGCTCTGCACCCCGAGCCCACCCTTTTTTGAAGCCTATTAGAGCCTTTTGCTTCTAAAAGAAAAAAAACTGTTGAAATCCATGTGTCCGGCGCCCTGCATGTAGATTAGGGGCCGGAGGAATGGATTAGGGGGTGGCGCCCCTAATGGACTGGCCGCCACTGATGTCACTTCTAGATTCTGGGATTGTTGGGAAAAGATCTTGGAAGGAGGAAGTCGAGAGATAGAGAGAAGATCTCATCCACATAGTCCTTCCTTGCTAATAATCCCAGAGCAGAAGAGACATATATGCAAGTATTTCTATGTTCCAATAGTTTAATTGCAACTGCCCAAAGCTGTTTGAGTGTATTGCTGAAACCTCATGACAGAATACCTCTGTCATATTACTATTTCACATGCCCAGTGCCAAATAACTAGGACTGTATTCCAGGCTGGTTGGTTAACAGCTCGAGAGTCTCCTCATTATTATTATTTTACAGGATTTATATAGCGCCAACAGTTTGCGCAGCGCTTAACAAAATGAAGGCAGACATTACAGTTACATTACAATTTGGTACAAGAGGAATCAGAGGGCCCTGCTCGCTAGAGCTTACAATCTAGGAGGGGAATTCAATTGATACAAAAGGTAATAGCTGTGGGGGATGAGCTGATGGAGAAAGTAAAACAATGTATTAGTTAGGCTGCTTTCACACTGGGGCGGTGGGGGCGTTGGCGGTAAAACAGCGCTATTCTTAGCGCTGCTTTACCGTCGTTTTTGCGGCGGTATTCGGCCGCTAGCGGTGCGGTTTTAACACCCGCTGGCGGCCGAAAAAGGGTTAAAACCGCTCGCATAGCGCGGCTATAGCTGAAGTATTGCCGTGGTATAGCCGCGCTGCCCCATTGATTTCAATGGGCAGGAGCGGTTTAGGAGCGGTGAATACACCGCTCCTTCACCGCTCCAAAGATGCGGTTTGCAGGAGATTTTTTTCTCTCCTGCCAGCGCAGCGCTTCAGTGTGAAAGCCCTCAGGCTTTCACACTGAAGAAACAGTAGAGGCAGTTTTAGGTCGGTTTGCAGATGCTATTTTTAGCGCAATAACGCCTGCAAACCGTCCCAGTGTGAAAGGGCTCTTAGTACTTTGAATATTGGTCATGGTCAACATATAGCAATGTATCACACAGATGTGAACTACAGTAGCATCACCACAGATCTTGTCTTCAGGTCTCTAACACAAAGACGGACAAGGCATCACTCACAGGGGCCCCTATATATATACCTGAGTATATGGGAACAATTCAATCAGGACCCCTTGGCTGATAATACCCGTTTGTATATTGGATGTATGCGCTGGCATTATTTTTATCTTATATAAACCTTGTATTATTTTTGTACTGGTGTGCTTCTATATACTTACGGTTAATGTTATATGCTGGTTGCAGTAGTTCTTCTGTTCTCAAATACTTTGTTTAGATTACTGAGCAAGGGAATTCCCTTTGTTCACAGAGACCCTGTCCTGGGTGGAGGCACTGCCAACTTTATTATCAATCCCGCTCTTCCACTCAGCGCAATATCCTGTTTGGGGAGGGCCATTTCTCATAACCCCCACTGAAAGAGGGCTACATTGACCATTCTTTAGTGTAGTTCACATCTGTGTGATACATTGCTATATGTTGTCCACTTTTTAATGCTTGGATGTGTGTTATTGGGCCCATTGATGACAATGGCAGCACATGAAAATTCTCATAAAAAGGTGTGATTTCTGTCTAATAGGAAACTTTTAATCTTGGTTTTTAATACTGGTGTCTTTAATCTGATTATTGGCTTTTGGTAATAACTACATTTTTCTATTTCCATTAGACTTGAAACCACCTCTAAATAACCCTGTCTTTTTCTATAAAGAGTTTTAGATAATAATGCATCTATAACAAAGTCTAAATTCATCTCTATGAACTGCATCACCCAATGACATTGAAAGTCTGACTCTGTCATCCCAAATGAATTACTTTATAATATTTGGCACATTGCTTCTAACATTGATATGTATGAATAATACTGCAAGGCATGACACTGGCTTTCTGCTCCATTCCCAGAATTATCGCTGACCACAGACAGGCTTAGTAATGGCGTATATGATATGCTGTCTGCTAAGACCATGTCTGAGATAATCCATTATTGGCGATATATCAAAGCATACATGGGATGATTTTTATTTGAAGGAGTAGTGTCCTTTCTGGAATGCTCATGTCATTCCTCATAGGGAAGATCTTTCCTGTGCAAGTTGTCAGTAGTTTTTCCACCTTAAAAAAAAAAAACTCTGGGCCTGGGAACTTCACCCCTTTTCTGGCCACCATACCCAGAGAGGTTGAATGATGCTGAGCTTGAATCAGCTGTGATCAGGAGAGGCACTGCATCACTGGGCAGATGGGAAAGTGCCAGTAATCAGTGTTTTTTGGAAAAATATAGAATATTTGTCCAAGATAGCGTTGGGCTTTAATCACTTGACTACCAGCGCCATTTAAAGCTAGTAAAACAGGCTTTTATATACAGTGCTGTTAAGTCAACTGTCAGCTTTCTGTTGGAAGTGATTCAGCTTTACAGCAGTCCAATCACTTTCATGTCCCCCATAGGTACCACCACGGACTACCCCCGCCATACCATTCCAGGCTTCACTGTCCATCATGTGGGCCCAGGAAGAGCAAGTAGGTGTCTGCGGGTAGAAAAGAGGGAGATCAGCAAATGGAGGTGTATGAACCTGAAAGTGACAAGCATTTGGTCACTTACACGTTCACACATGTCATTATACAGCTGCTGCAGCGGAGAAGATGATCAAGCATGACCTGTGCTTAATCAGCTTCATTGGGATCCAGAGATGTTACTAGGGGTCTAATAGACTCCCAATATCTCCTGAGGGCCTGTAATTTCTACTATGTTAGCCCTATGTGATAGCAATAAAGTTAAAAGTAAAGATAATGGTCTGGCTTGGTTGATAGTACAGTGCAAAAAAGTAAAAAAAATAAAAGTAACATATAATAATAAAAAAGTGAAGGCCCCCACTGCCACGTACATGTGTATATGAAAAATGGCTTTGGTTGACAAGTGGTAAAGTACAGTACCTCACAAAAGTAAGTACACCCCTCACATTTTTGTAAATATTTTATTATATCTTTTCATGTGACAACACTGAAGAAATGACACTTTGCTACAATGTAAAGTAGTGAGTGTACAACTTGTATAACAGTGTAAATTTGCTGTCCCCTCAAAATAACTCAACACACAGCCATTAATGTCTAAACCGCTGGCAACAAAAGTGACTACCCCCTAAGTGAAAATGTCCAAACTGGGCCAAGTGTCAAATTGTGTGTGGCCACCATTATTTTCCAGCACTGCCTTAATCCTCTTGGGGCATGGAGTTCACCAGAGCTTCACAGGTTGCCACTGGAGTCTTCTTCCGCTCCTCCATGATGACATTACAGAGCTGGTGGATGTTAGAGACCTTGCTCTCCTCCACCTTCCGTTTGAGGATGCTCCACAGATGCTCAATAGGGTTTAGGTCTGAAGACATGCTTGGCCAGTCCATCACCTTTACCCTCAGTTTCTTTAGCAAGGCAGTGGTCGTCTTGGAGGTGTGTTTGGGTCGTTAGCATGTTGGAATACTGCCCTGCGGTCAATTCTCTGAAGGGAAGGGATCATGCTCTGCTTCAGTATGTCACAGTACATGTTGACATTTATGGTCCCCTCAATGAACTGTAGCTCCCCAGTGCCGGCAGCACTCATGCAGTCCCAGCCCATGACTCTCCCACCACCATGCTTGACTGTAGGCAAGACAAACTTGTCTTTGTACTCCTCATCTGGATGCCGCCACACATGCTTGACACCATCTGAACCAAATAAGTTTATCTTGGTCTCATCAGACCACAGGACATGGTTCCAGTAATCCATGTCCTTAGTCTGCTTGTCTTCAGCAAACTGTTTGCGGGTTTTCTTTTGCAACATCTTTAGAAGAGGCGTCCTTCTGGGATGACAGCCATGCAGATAAATTTAATGCAGTGTGTGATGTATGGTCTGATCACTGACAGGCTGACCCCCCACCCCATTCAACCAGCAATGCTGGCAGCACTCATACGTCTATTTCCCAAAGACGGGAAGGAGGGTTGGGCTCCCTCCAGTCATCTGCCCTTCATCTATCCATTAGAATACATGTGCTCCCACTGTGGAGACTCTTCAAAGTTAGAGTTAGGGTCTGCAGGATACAGGGTGCCTTGCCGTGGCCTGCAGCTTATGCATGTATTTGCAAATGTGTGCAACTAAACCCCTGTTTTTAACGCATACTGTTAGACAGGTTAATTCGGTTGGTCGCAGGCCGGTTGGTAAGTTGAGCTTGGAAATTCTTTGGTTTTATTTGACCACAGGACATGGTTCCAGTAATCTATGTCCTTAGTCTGGTTGTCTTCAGAAAAAAGTTTGCGGGCTTTCTTGTGCATCATCTTTAGAAGAGGCTTCCTTCTGGGACGACAGCCATGCAGATAAATTTGATGCAGTGTGTGGCGTATGGTCTGAGCACTGACAGGCTGACCCCCAACCCCATTCAACCAGCAATGCTGGCAGCACTCATACGTCTATTTCCCAAAGACAACCTCTGGATATGACGCTGAGCATGTGCACTCTACTTCTTTGGTCGACCCTGGCAAGGCCTGTTCTGAGTGGAACCTGTCCTGTTTAACTGCTGTCTGGTCTTGGCCACCGTGCTGCAGCTCCATTTCAGGGTTTTGGCAATCTTCTTATAGCCTAGGCCATCTTTATGTAGGGCGACATTTCTTTTTTTTTTCAGATCCTCAGAGAGTTCTTTTTGCCATGAGGTGCCATATTGAACTTCCACTGACCAGTATGAGCGAGTAAGAGCGATAACACCAAATTAAACACACCTGCTCCCTATTCACACCTGAGACCTTGTAACACTAATGAGTCACATGACATCGGGGAGAGAAAATGGCTAATTGGGTCCAATTTGGACATTTTCACTTAGGGGTGTTCTCACTTTTGTTGCCAGCAGTTTAGACATTATTGGCTGTGTGTTGAGTTATTTTGAGGGGACAGAAAATTTACACTGTTATAAAAGCTGTACACTCACTAGTTTACATTGTAGCAAAGTGTCATTTCTTCAGTGTTGTCACATGAAAAAAAATTAATAAAATATTTACAAAAATGTGAGGGGTGTACTCACTTTTGTGAGATACTGTATATCTAAGAGTAGGTACATTTTATTACCCCTATCGTTTTTTTATTGTCTTCTCTGTCCCACTGGAGAGATCCCCCCTTCACTTCCCGTCTTGCAGATGCAACAGGAAGGAGATCTCTTCCAAGGGAGATAAATCCTCTGTCACCGAAACAAGCGCGCCCATTGTAACTAAGATTCCCCCTTCTTCTCAGTTCTGGTAAAACTCAAAATGTTGGATTTCTCATCACCTAAAGTAGAATTTCAAGATATTCATAACTAATCTTAAAACTGCCCTCCACAACATTTATACTAAATAACCTATGTAAGAAAGATGTGTAAACCTACCTATTTTCAGGCCACTCTGGTCCGATCACATGCTCCAGCTCTCCTGCTTCAGCCAGCGGCAGCTTCAGAGGAGAGGAGGGAGCACCATCGGGCCATAGTAAGCATATGGGGGACATCACTGCTCCCAGGTATTCCAGCCATTGTTGAGCACTTTCTTGTCTCCTCTGCAGCCAGCGCTGGCTGACACAGGGGAGATCATGTGACCGGACCAAAGTGGGCTGAAAATAGGTAAGTATACAGATCTTTCTTACACAGGTTAGACAGAATAGGCATTAGGAGGGCAAAGGGAGCAGTTTTAAAGGAGAAGTACAGCCAAACCTCATTTGGCTGTACTTCTCCTGTGCATTACAGGAGTGCAGTTTGTTTTGCACTCCTGTGACCCGTTTTCAGCAGGGCTGAAATCTGCTCTCTGCTATCATTACAGAGTCGGTCCAGGCTCGGTGTCATCATGAACAGGGAGTTGGGATCCGGACAGACCCCTGGACCGACACACAGCTCAGCCTCGCAGCAAGTCATTGAGAGCCTGAGCCGGCTGCTCCCGCCCCCTTCACAGCCCAGCGCTCCAGTGAGTGAGGAGGGGGCAGAGCAGTGAGCGGAGACTGACAGTCACTAAGACCCCTTTCACACCAAGGGCATTTTGCAGGCGCTATAGTGTTAAAAATAGCGCCTGCAATCCGCCCTCAAACAGCTGCTCCATTGTCTCCAGTGTGAAAGCCCGAGGGCTTTCACACTGGAGCGGTGTGCTGGCAGGATGTCAGGAAAAGTGTCGGTGTGTGTACCGCTCCTCCACCACTTCTCCCCATTGAAATCAATGGGACAGAGCTGCGAAACCGCTGGCAAAATACCGCTATTGCGGTGCATTGCGGGCGGTTTTAACCATTTCTCGGCCGCTAGCGGGGGGTAAAAGCGCCCCTCTTGAGGCCGAAATGACACTGCAAATCCGACGCTATGGGCGGCTCGGTGTGAAAGGGGTCTAACTCTCTGCTCGGGGAGCTGTGAGAACCGATCGGCAGTGTTCGATCGCTTGGTTCTCAGTGTTAGAAGCGCTGGGGGACAGATGCTGCATCCACGTAGGTATGAATCCAAAAAAAAAAAAAACTTCACTTTTAATATTAGTTAGGTATATCACAGATATCTATTTAAATCTAAGTAGCAATGGCCACCGGTGCAAATAGAGAGGAAGAATCTCCCCAGCAAAGACACAGATAGCAATAGAAGCCCGAAAGGGGTTCTAATCTGTCCCTATTTTATTCAAAATGAAAAAAACGTCCTTCTGAAAAAGGCCCCATGTCCTTACCCAGGAACGGTGAAGAGTTATACAACCCTGGGAAAAATAAATGCAGCATGTTTTAGCCATTTCAGCAGTAATAAAACCAAACCTATTAAAGTTTTCTCCTATTTTTTTCCTTCTAGCTGCTTTTATCTCATTTATCTGTGTGTATGTCCAGGCTGGCAAAGCATCTGTGTCAGTCCCTTCATGCCGAAGCTGAACATCTCATCCCTGTAAATGTTGAGTAGCTCCTGTGTGACGTCTTGGAAAGAACAAGCTACATGACAGCCAGAATATTTCCTTCTGGCAGCAGAATCCGCTGACACCATCGGATCAAAGGCGTTCTTCAAGGCTCTAACATTTTGTCATGTAAACTTTCATTTGGGTTATTTCTGTAAACATACTGAAAACAAATGCAGCTTCCAACCAACTATCAAGCATTACCGTTGTGATATACTTATGCTGACCAGCGGCCATATATGGGCAGAGGTCCTGTCAGATGTCATGCCACATACAGTGCCTTGAAAAAGTATTCATACCCCTTGAAATTTTCCACATTTTGTCATGTTACAACCAAAAACGTAAATGTATTTTATTGGGATTTTATGTGATAGACCAACACAAAGTGGCACATAATTGTGAAGTGGAAGGAAAATGATAAATGGTTTTATAATTTTTTTACAAATAAATATGTGAAAAGTGTGGGGTACATCGGTATTCAGCCCCCCTGAGTCAATACTTTGTAGAACCTCCTTTCATTGCAATTACAGCTGCAAGTCTTTTTGGGGATGTCTCTACCAGCTTTGCACATCTAGAGAGGGACATTTTTGTGCATTCTTTGCAAAATAGCCCAAGCTCTGTCTGATTGTGAACAGCAATTTTTAAGTCTTGCCACAGATTCTCAATTGGATTTAGGTCTGGACTTTGACTGGGCCATTCTAATACATGAATATGCTTTGATCTAAACCATTCCATTGTAGCTCTGGCTGTATGTTTAAGGTCATTGTCCTGCTGAAAGGTGAATCTCCTCCCTAGTCTCAAGTCTTTTGCAGACTTTAACAGGTTTTCTTCTAAGATTGCCTTGTATTTGGCTCCATCCATCAACTCTGACCAGCTTCCCTGTCCCTGCTGAAGAAAAGTATCCCCACAACATGATGCTTCCACCACCATGTTTCACGGTGGGGATGGTGTGTTCAGGGTGATGTGCAGTGTTAGTTTTCAGTCACATAGCACTTTGCTTTTAGGCCAAAAAGTTCAATTTTGGTCTCATTTGAATTGAGCACCTTCTTCTACATGTCTGCTGTGTCCCCCACATGGCTTCTCGCAAACTGCAAATGGGACTTCTTATGGTTTTCTTTCAACAATGACTTTCTTCTTTCCACTCTTCCATAAAGACCAGATTTGTGGAGTGCACGACTAATAGTTGTCTTGTGGACAGATTCTCCCATCTGAGCTGTGGATCTCTGCAGCTCCTCCAGAGTTACCATGGGCCTCTTGGCTCTTCTCTGATTAATGCTCTCCTTGCCCGGCCTGTCAGTTTAGGTGGACGGCCATGTCCTGGTAGGTTTGCAGTTGTGCCATACTCTTTCCATTTTCTGATGATGGATTGAACGGTGCTCAGTGAGATGCTCAAAGCTTGGTTTATTTTTTTTGTAACCTAACCCTGTTTTAAACTTCCCCAACTTTATCCCTGACCTGTCTGGTGTGTTGCTTGGCCTTCATGATGCCGTTTGTTCACTAAGGTTCTCTATCAAATCTCTGAGGGCTTCACAGAACAGCTGTATTTATACTGAGATTAAATTACACACAGGTGAACTCTATTTACTAATTAGGTGACTTCTGAAGGCAATTGGTTCCACTACATTTTAGTAAAGGGGTATCAGAGTAAAGGGGGCTGATTACAAGTGCACGCCATACTTTTCAAATATTTATTTGTAAAACATTTGGAAAACCGTTTATCATTTTCCTTCCACTTCACAATTATGTGCCACTTTGTGTTGGTCTATTACAAAAAATCCCAATAAAATACATTTAGGTTTTTGGTTGTAGCATGACAAAATGTGGAAAATTTCAATGGGTATGAATACTTTTTCAAGGCACTGTAGGATCAGTGATCACTCTCCTCTAACCATTTTGCTATATGGGCTATACAGAGACTTTAAGAACTGCATAAAAAACCCTCTGACCTATGTTCAGGATATTTCTCCCCGTTGAACACTTAGGGTCGGTTCACACTGAGGCAGCATGACTTACAGCGCGACTGCCTCAGGAGACCCAGGACACGACTCAGCAGCGACTTGCAAGACGACTTCTGTATAGATGTCAATGCAAGTCGCCCCGAAAGTCGTACAGGAACCTTTTTCTAAGTCGGAGCGACTTGCACAGAACGGGACGCTACTTGTCAGGCGACTAGGTCGCCTGACAAGTCGTCCCAGTGTGAACCGGGGCTTAATATAGCTTGTTTGTTTAGCAGACTTTGTCATTTTACTATATCAGAGCAAAGTGAGAGGTTCTCTTGCATAGGTGTGTGCAGCCTACAGCATTAGTGTGTGCACCCCAAAGCTCAAACACACATGCCTTTCTCTGCAGTCTCAGCTGCACTGGACAGTGAATGAATAGGAAGTGTCTGTGCTGAACGGCTTCCTGTTCATTTACAAACTAAAGAATAGTAAATGCAGTTTACTATGCTGCAGTTATGAATGTACATAGTGAATGAGCGTGTTCACTGCGTTATTTAGAAAAGGAAGGGGCTGGTATAAGACATATCTACTAGCCTCTTCCCCTACTCTCCATCCTGAAACATCCCCTGCAGCAGCTGAGGGGAGAGGAGAGGTAAGGGGATGCACTGGAATCCTTCACTGCCATTGTCCTATTGCTGAGTGTCCAGTATGTCACTATATCTTTAACCGCTTCATGCCTAAGGGTAAAAAAAATCTAAATGCCTAAGCACAATTTTGCAACTTTGTGTTAGTAAAACCGTACATATCATCACAACTACTTTGTGCATCCAGGTGAATTATACCTTTTTTTTCAGGACAAATTGGGCTTACATTTGGTGGTAATTTTTTTTATTATCAAAGCAGAACTGGACCAAAATAGTAAAAAAAAATCATTTTATTTTAATTTTGCTGTATATTTATTGGTACTACCATAACCTACCACCAAAGAACAACTCCAGTCAAATTTTCCTGCTCCTGACGATCGCAGCGATACCACATATGTGTATGTTAGCTGTTGTTTGTACCCGTAGTACAGCCCAAAAACAATAGTGCGCATTTTGCTTTTTTTTTATCCTACCTAAAACACACTGATACTAATTTAAAAAAAAAAATTCTGTACCTGACCTTTGACCCTGACCTTGACCCAAACACTAACCCTGGCACTGACCTAGATCAAACCTTGATCTAGATATTTTTTTGTATTTTATTTTGTATTATTATTATTTCATTTATTATTTTTACACACACTTTTTTTTGTCTTCTTTGCAAGGAGAGATAGAGATACGATGTATCTCTCTCCTCCATTCACAGAGAAAGAAAACACGGGGGTGAGCATCACAGTGACTGATCAATGTGATCAGAGGCTACCACAGCAATCAGGTGACCCGGAATCAGGAGTTCCAGGTTCCGATCATTAGTACTGGGCCCGGGGCTCATGGTAAGACCCCGGTCTCTGTGCTGGGAGCGCGCCATGCAGCGTGCTCCCAGCATAAAGGGAGATACCCAAATGGAAAAAAGGCCAGTCTAGTGGGGCCACATTTTTGTGTTAAGTTGGCGGTTTTCCCGCACCACAGGTGTAGCGTAGCCTACCCGTGTTTTTGGAGCAGGTTAGCTGCACTTTCTTATAGAGTTGTATTGTGTGCTTTCAGAAGGCTCACCAAAACTACAGGACACAATATAACTCTATGGAAAAGTGCAGCTAAGCTGCTCTAAACACGCGGGTAGGCTGCTGTGTAAAAGCGGGCTAAAATGGATGTTGGGAGTCCTGTTCAAATTGAGGCCTAGTATAAAAGAATAAACACTGGTCATGTTGGCCCAAAAAAATTTTTTTTTGTGCAACCATAAAAGCACAACAAATGTTCATTTATGAATTGAACAATGGATGGAGTGCTGCTCAAAATGGTGCCCAGTACAAATGTATAAATACTGGGCACAGAGGCACATTCATTTTTCTTTGGCTTTATTCAGAAAATATATGACACTGCAATGTTGAGTTCTATATTTAAAATGAATGTTGGGGGTCCTGTTTATATTGGGACCTAGTGGAAATGATTAAATACTGGGCATGAAGGCACAACAATATTTAGTGGGCTTTTTTCTGCAAATAAATGACGTGTTAATGTTGATTTCCAGACTCAAGGCGCTCAACCTGACACAAATAAAGAAGGACTCTAATCCTGGCACCTGGCAGGCATCCAAAGAACACAGGCAGCAACACTTACATAAATTAAAGGAACAATATAATGTACTATAACATGCTAAAGACTTTTACAATATAGATAATACATAAAAAGTAGAAATAAAACCAAAACAGTTACATAAAAAGAACCTGGCAATGGAAAAGGAAGAATTATAAAAAGGACAGGTATTCATGCAAATTAAGACCTCTCAACAATACAACGCCCCAATTGAAAGAGGATAATCATATCCTTCCATATATCTTACAAAGAAGATACAGGCAGCAGTATCAGATAATCTACATACCGATCAGCCATAACTTCATGACCATTGACAGGTTAAATGAATAACATTTATTATCTTGTTACAATGGCATATGAAAATCAGTGGGATATATTAGGCAGTAAGAAAATATGTTTTCTTAAAGTTGATGTACTGAAAGCAGAAAAAAATGGGGATCACAGTTTGTTGTATAGCCACAGACTGGTCAGGGTGCCCATGCTGACCCATGTCCACAGTCAAAAGTGCCTTATGGGCATGTGAGCATCCAAACTGGACCAAGGAGCAATGGAAGAAGGTGGTCTGGTCTGATGAATCCCATTTTCTTTTACATCATGTGGATGGCAGGGTGTGTGTGTGCATCACACCAGTATTCAGTATGGGGATAAGGCAAGCCAGAAAAGGCAGATATGCTTTGGGCAATGTTCTGCTGGGAAACCTTGCTCCTGCCATTCATGTGGATGTTACTTTGACACCTACCACCTACCTAAACATTGTTGTTGACCAAGTACACCCCTTCGTGGAAATAGTATTTCCTGATGGAAGTGGCTTCTTTCAGTAGGATAATGAGCCCTGCTACACTGTAAAATGGTTCAAGAATGGTTTTAGGAACACAAGAATGAGTTTGAAGCATTCACTTGGCCTTTCAATTTCCCCAGATCTCAATCCATTGAACATTTGTTGGATGTGGTGGAAAAAAAAGTCCAATTCATGGAGGTCTCACCTCGCAACATAGGACTTAAAGGATCTGCTACTGATGGCTTGGTGTCAGATACCACTGCATACCTTCAGAGTTCTAGTGATATCCTTGCCTTGGCTGGTCACGGTTGTTTTGGTGGCAAATTGGGCTGGTAGCAAAGGGGGGACCTACTCAATATTAGATGGGTGATCATAAAGTTATAGCTAATCAGTGTATAATTTAAAGCATGTTTAAGATGCAATATATAGTCCCTGCGTTGGACAATGACGATTGGGATGATGTTTGGGATTTTCCTTTCTGGTCACTGGTCTCCATGAGGGACAGGGTAGTGCAATTTAAAATTGTGCATAGAGCTTATTTTACCCCACACAGACTACATATGATGAACCCTGACCATTCCTCGGAATGCTGGAGATGTGGTATCTCTCCAGGGGACTTCGCACACATCTTCTGGTATTGCTCTAAAATACAGCAATACTGGAGAGAGGTGCTTGACTTAACCAACAAAGTTGCATCAACCAGTTTACCACTGTCGATGGAAATATGCATACTGGGTCTAATAGAAAATATTGTTCCAACAATAGCCAAACGCACGATGACTGGGTTACTACTCTTCTATGCTAGAAAAAATATTGCAATACAGTGGAAAAAACCCAATCCCCCCTCAACTACACAGTGGAAGCGTTTGGTTAACGATAGCCTCCCGTTATATAAAGATACATATGCAAATAGAGGATGCCCTTTGAAATTTGACAAAGTCTGGCGTAAATGGATGGAAAAAATGAACATTGCAAAATGAATATGAAATTATAATAGAAATCTAGTTACAGGGTTGTACATTATATTGGTTCCTTGGGCTCAGCCTAAGGTAATTTCAGGCTCAATAAATTGCTGAATTTATGTGTATAACTCTTTTGGAGGGGGAATGTGTACATTACTCCGATGCTGTCATTTATATGGGCAATTCACACCAAGCGGTGTTCATGTATTCTGTCGTGGTACCGATGAACTGTTGCAACCAAGTGTTATTGTATTGTTTGTCTTAAAAATCTGAAATAAAAACAATTAAAAAAAAAAAAAAAGATGCAATATATAGAACAAACCAATTGGGGACTTCTCATTAGACCACTAATGGAAATAAAAAGAGCAAGAACAATGATATTTGTGCATATTGTCTAATGTACTAAGTAGGGAACCATAGAGGCAGTCATGACGCAAACACTGCCAATCCAAAGCCCATATCAGAGGATTGGTTTATAAGTTAGAATTTTGTTAAGACCCAGAGTGATTACACTCAGTGTTTGAATCTAGTGGATTTCTCTTTGAAGAACCAACTTGTCCCAATTCCCTCCACGTGGGTCTTTAGGGACCAATTCAAGGGCCATAAATGCATTGCTGAGTTGTCTAGATTATGTTTAAGTCCTATGTGTCTACTTATGAGTGTGACTAGTTTACTATTACTAGTGTATTATATATGATCATTAGCAGATGTTGTATAATCTTTCCAACATAGTATGCCCTACAGACACACGTCATTATGTATACCTCCCCCATAGTATCACAATTCACATATTTCTTGGGTCTAAAGATTTTATTATTTAGAATTCTGAGGATACCACATTCTTGCATCCAGGGGCATCCAGGACACCCCTTCCACCGATAAATACCCTTCTCCAGTTGGATCTCATCCTCCACCTGTTGACAATAATGACTGCGGGTCAACCTATCGCATATAGAAGAAACACATTGATAGGTGATCTGAGGGGTATGTGGTACATATTTAGAAACCACTTCATTACTGGTTAGAAAGTATCGACAGTTAGGAAGTGGAAGTGACCTGGCACAGCTA